>NW_028139010.1:0-287000 GCF_964270905.1 Leucopleurus acutus
ACCTGAAGGCACTCAGCTGGAGGAGAACGTCAGCATCTCGCAATGCTGAGTCGTTAACGGGACAGCCAGATTGAGCACAGGCCTGGAGGGAAGGCCCTGACGTGAGGTGCAGAAGCGGAGCCGCGCAGCAGTTTCCATGAGGCCGTAGCCTCTGCTCTGCGTGTCTTTAACGGCAGTCGAGTTTCCTGGACACCTGGGAGGCTCGCGGGGGCACCCTGTTCCAGGCTGCAACACGGAGTACTCCCAGGCACCCCTGGGTCTGCTGAGCAACATCCAGGCCCGGAGCCCTTTGGAGCCGCTCTCTATACGCCGAGTGTAGGGAAACGCCCTGCACTCTGTCCTGGAGCAGATTCGTTTCCCCACCAAACCCACACTTTCACGAACAGACTTCTGGCACGTCTCACATGCCTTTGAGGTCTTACGCCTTACCCTAGTCTGAGCTGCCCTGAGAGACCCCTCGGCCTCGCATTCCATCTAGGACCCCCCTGCCGGAATTCACCCTGCCTCCAAGCGAAAGTCGGCTGGCGTTCTTACTGCGATTTAAGCCCTGTGCTTCCTGTGGCCCTGCAGGCTTTGGAATAGCCACAGGCCCCAGAGGCGTAACTAGGCAGGGCATTCCTTGGTTGAGGCAGTTCACTGGACCCAGAACACCCTACTTCGGGGAGTTGGTTCAGGGAAGCAAACGCAGGGTAACGTGTGTCTCTTTGGACTGGTTAGAAACCACAGGGAGGTAAGCTGAGTGTGCGCGTGGAAACGGGGGCCTGCTGGAACTATCCTTGCTTTCCCACTTGGAAGGCTGCATTCATGCTGCCTTGAAGCTGCCTGACGTCCCCTGCTGTTGACAGGCCTGGAAACCCGGTAGAAATGCTTCTGGGAAGAAAATGAGTTTGCTCCGTCTCAACCCGGTGCTTCCATGGCCGCGGTGGTGGTTAGCCTGACAAGCTCCAGAACGAAAGGGAAACTCAACGTGAGAATTTGCCTCCAGTTTAGGCCCTGCGTAGCCGGGCAGGAAGGGCTGCATGCAGCAGTTTCCATGAGTTCTTAGTCACCGTTCGGGTTTATTTTAACGGAATTACCCATTTGAGGGCCCCTAGGCCCCTCGGGTGTGCATCCATTTCCCTCCAAGGTCACTGAGGACCTCCAGACACCCCCCCACGCCGTGGTCCGGCTGAGCAACATCGACGCCCATTGCTCTGCCCCTCGGAGGCCCTGTGTGCGTGCCGAGTGATGGGCAACACTCTGCACGTTCCTTGAGGAGAGCTACCTTTCCAGAGCCCTCACACGGCCTCAGAACCAGATTTCTGGTGAGTCCGAAGCTCCCAGGAAATATTTGTCGTCGCCCTTGTGAGAGCTGCCGTGAGAAAACACTCTGCTTTGCCTACTTCGCGGGCCTCGTACCTGAAGGCACTCAGCTGGAGGAGAACGTCAGCATCTCGCAATGCTGAGTCGTTAACGGGACAGCCAGATTGAGCACAGGCCTGGAGGGAAGGCCCTGACGTGAGGTGCAGAAGCGGAGCCGCGCAGCAGTTTCCATGAGGCCGTAGCCTCTGCTCTGCGTGTCTTTAACGGCAGTCGAGTTTCCTGGACACCTGGGAGGCTCGCGGGGGCACCCTGTTCCAGGCTGCAACACGGAGTACTCCCAGGCACCCCTGGGTCTGCTGAGCAACATCCAGGCCCGGAGCCCTTTGGAGCCGCTCTCTATACGCCGAGTGTAGGGAAACGCCCTGCACTCTGTCCTGGAGCAGATTCGTTTCCCCACCAAACCCACACTTTCACGAACAGACTTCTGGCACGTCTCACATGCCTTTGAGGTCTTACGCCTTACCCTAGTCTGAGCTGCCCTGAGAGACCCCTCGGCCTCGCATTCCATCTAGGACCCCCCTGCCGGAATTCACCCTGCCTCCAAGCGAAAGTCGGCTTGCGTTCTTACTGCGATTTAAGCCCTGTGCTTCCTGTGGCCCTGCAGGCTTTGGAATAGCCACAGGCCCCAGAGGCGTAACTAGGCAGGGCATTCCTTGGTTGAGGCAGTTCACTTGACCCAGAACACCCTACTTCGGGGAGTTGGTTCAGGGAAGCAAACGCAGGGTAACGTGTGTCTCTTTGGACTGGTTAGAAACCACAGGGAGGTAAGCTGAGTGTGCGCGTGGAAACGGGGGCCTGCTGGAACTATCCTTGCTTTCCCACTTGGAAGGCTGCATTCATGCTGCCTTGAAGCTGCCTGACGTCCCCTGCTGTTGACAGGCCTGGAAACCCGGTAGAAATGCTTCTGGGAAGAAAATGAGTTTGCTCCGTCTCAACCCGGTGCTTCCATGGCCGCGGTGGTGGTTAGCCTGACAAGCTCCAGAACGAAAGGGAAACTCAACGTGAGAATTTGCCTCCAGTTTAGGCCCTGCGTAGCCGGGCAGGAAGGGCTGCATGCAGCAGTTTCCATGAGTTCTTAGTCACCGTTCGGGTTTATTTTAACGGAATTACCCATTTGAGGACCCCTAGGCCCCTCGGGTGTGCATCCATTTCCCTCCAAGGTCACTGAGGACCTCCAGACACCCCCCCCCCCACGCCGTGGTCCGGCTGAGCAACATCGACGCCCATTGCTCTGCCCCTCGGAGGCCCTGTGTGCGTGCCGAGTGATGGGCAACACTCTGCACGTTCCTTGAGGAGAGCTACATTTCCAGAGCCCTCACAGGGCCTCAGAACCAGATTTCTGGTGAGTTCGAAGCTCCCAGGAAATATTTGTCGTCGCCCTTGTGAGAGCTGCCGTGAGAAAACACTCTGCTTTGCCTACTTCGCGGGCCTCGTACCTGAAGGCACTCAGCTGGAGGAGAACGTCAGCATCTCGCAATGCTGAGTCGTTAACGGGACAGCCAGATTGAGCACAGGCCTGGAGGGAAGGCCCTGACGTGAGGTGCAGAAGCGGAGCCGCGCAGCAGTTTCCATGAGGCCGTAGCCTCTGCTCTGCGTGTCTTTAACGGCAGTCGAGTTTCCTGGACACCTGGGAGGCTCGCGGGGGCACCCTGTTCCAGGCTGCAACACGGAGTACTCCCAGGCACCCCTGGGTCTGCTGAGCAACATCCAGGCCCGGAGCCCTTTGGAGCCGCTCTCTATACGCCGAGTGTAGGGAAACGCCCTGCACTCTGTCCTGGAGCAGATTCGTTTCCCCACCAAACCCACACTTTCACGAACAGACTTCTGGCACGTCTCACATGCCTTTGAGGTCTTACGCCTTACCCTAGTCTGAGCTGCCCTGAGAGACCCCTCGGCCTCGCATTCCATCTAGGACCCCCCTGCCGGAATTCACCCTGCCTCCAAGCGAAAGTCGGCTTGCGTTCTTACTGCGATTTAAGCCCTGTGCTTCCTGTGGCCCTGCAGGCTTTGGAATAGCCACAGGCCCCAGAGGCGTAACTAGGCAGGGCATTCCTTGGTTGAGGCAGTTCACTTGACCCAGAACACCCTACTTCGGGGAGTTGGTTCAGGGAAGCAAACGCAGGGTAACGTGTGTCTCTTTGGACTGGTTAGAAACCACAGGGAGGTAAGCTGAGTGTGCGCGTGGAAACGGGGGCCTGCTGGAACTATCCTTGCTTTCCCACTTGGAAGGCTGCATTCATGCTGCCTTGAAGCTGCCTGACGTCCCCTGCTGTTGACAGGCCTGGAAACCCGGTAGAAATGCTTCTGGGAAGAAAATGAGTTTGCTCCGTCTCAACCCGGTGCTTCCATGGCCGCGGTGGTGGTTAGCCTGACAAGCTCCAGAACGAAAGGGAAACTCAACGTGAGAATTTGCCTCCAGTTTAGGCCCTGCGTAGCCGGGCAGGAAGGGCTGCATGCAGCAGTTTCCATGAGTTCTTAGTCACCGTTCGGGTTTATTTTAACGGAATTACCCATTTGAGGACCCCTAGGCCCCTCGGGTGTGCATCCATTTCCCTCCAAGGTCACTGAGGACCTCCAGACACCCCCCCCCCCCCACGCCGTGGTCCGGCTGAGCAACATCGACGCCCATTGCTCTGCCCCTCGGAGGCCCTGTGTGCGTGCCGAGTGATGGGCAACACTCTGCACGTTCCTTGAGGAGAGCTACATTTCCAGAGCCCTCACAGGGCCTCAGAACCAGATTTCTGGTGAGTTCGAAGCTCCCAGGAAATATTTGTCGTCGCCCTTGTGAGAGCTGCCGTGAGAAAACACTCTGCTTTGCCTACTTCGCGGGCCTCGTACCTGAAGGCACTCAGCTGGAGGAGAACGTCAGCATCTCGCAATGCTGAGTCGTTAACGGGACAGCCAGATTGAGCACAGGCCTGGAGGGAAGGCCCTGACGTGAGGTGCAGAAGCGGAGCCGCGCAGCAGTTTCCATGAGGCCGTAGCCTCTGCTCTGCGTGTCTTTAACGGCAGTCGAGTTTCCTGGACACCTGGGAGGCTCGCGGGGGCACCCTGTTCCAGGCTGCAACACGGAGTACTCCCAGGCACCCCTGGGTCTGCTGAGCAACATCCAGGCCCGGAGCCCTTTGGAGCCGCTCTCTATACGCCGAGTGTAGGGAAACGCCCTGCACTCTGTCCTGGAGCAGATTCGTTTCCCCACCAAACCCACACTTTCACGAACAGACTTCTGGCACGTCTCACATGCCTTTGAGGTCTTATGCCTTACCCTAGTCTGAGCTGCCCTGAGAGACCCCTCGGCCTCGCATTCCATCTAGGACCCCCCTGCCGGAATTCACCCTGCCTCCAAGCGAAAGTCGGCTGGCGTTCTTACTGCGATTTAAGCCCTGTGCTTCCTGTGGCCCTGCAGGCTTTGGAATAGCCACAGGCCCCAGAGGCGTAACTAGGCAGGGCATTCCTTGGTTGAGGCAGTTCACTTGACCCAGAACACCCTACTTCGGGGAGTTGGTTCAGGGAAGCAAACGCAGGGTAACGTGTGTCTCTTTGGACTGGTTAGAAACCACAGGGAGGTAAGCTGAGTGTGCGCGTGGAAACGGGGGCCTGCTGGAACTATCCTTGCTTTCCCACTTGGAAGGCTGCATTCATGCTGCCTTGAAGCTGCCTGACGTCCCCTGCTGTTGACAGGCCTGGAAACCCGGTAGAAATGCTTCTGGGAAGAAAATGAGTTTGCTCCGTCTCAACCCGGTGCTTCCATGGCCGCGGTGGTGGTTAGCCTGACAAGCTCCAGAACGAAAGGGAAACTCAACGTGAGAATTTGCCTCCAGTTTAGGCCCTGCGTAGCCGGGCAGGAAGGGCTGCATGCAGCAGTTTCCATGAGTTCTTAGTCACCGTTCGGGTTTATTTTAACGGAATTACCCATTTGAGGACCCCTAGGCCCCTCGGGTGTGCATCCATTTCCCTCCAAGGTCACTGAGGACCTCCAGACACCCCCCCACGCCGTGGTCCGGCTGAGCAACATCGACGCCCATTGCTCTGCCCCTCGGAGGCCCTGTGTGCGTGCCGAGTGATGGGCAACACTCTGCACGTTCCTTGAGGAGAGCTACCTTTCCAGAGCCCTCACACGGCCTCAGAACCAGATTTCTGGTGAGTCCGAAGCTCCCAGGAAATATTTGTCGTCGCCCTTGTGAGAGCTGCCGTGAGAAAACACTCTGCTTTGCCTACTTCGCGGGCCTCGTACCTGAAGGCACTCAGCTGGAGGAGAACGTCAGCATCTCGCAATGCTGAGTCGTTAACGGGACAGCCAGATTGAGCACAGGCCTGGAGGGAAGGCCCTGACGTGAGGTGCAGAAGCGGAGCCGCGCAGCAGTTTCCATGAGGCCGTAGCCTCTGCTCTGCGTGTCTTTAACGGCAGTCGAGTTTCCTGGACACCTGGGAGGCTCGCGGGGGCACCCTGTTCCAGGCTGCAACACGGAGTACTCCCAGGCACCCCTGGGTCTGCTGAGCAACATCCAGGCCCGGAGCCCTTTGGAGCCGCTCTCTATACGCCGAGTGTAGGGAAACGCCCTGCACTCTGTCCTGGAGCAGATTCGTTTCCCCACCAAACCCACACTTTCACGAACAGACTTCTGGCACGTCTCACATGCCTTTGAGGTCTTACGCCTTACCCTAGTCTGAGCTGCCCTGAGAGACCCCTCGGCCTCGCATTCCATCTAGGACCCCCCTGCCGGAATTCACCCTGCCTCCAAGCGAAAGTCGGCTTGCGTTCTTACTGCGATTTAAGCCCTGTGCTTCCTGTGGCCCTGCAGGCTTTGGAATAGCCACAGGCCCCAGAGGCGTACCTAGGCAGGGCATTCCTTGGTTGAGGCAGTTCACTGGACCCAGAACACCCTACTTCGGGGAGTTGGTTCAGGGAAGCAAACGCAGGGTAACGTGTGTCTCTTTGGACTGGTTAGAAACCACAGGGAGGTAAGCTGAGTGTGCGCGTGGAAACGGGGGCCTGCTGGAACTATCCTTGCTTTCCCACTTGGAAGGCTGCATTCATGCTGCCTTGAAGCTGCCTGACGTCCCCTGCTGTTGACAGGCCTGGAAACCCGGTAGAAATGCTTCTGGGAAGAAAATGAGTTTGCTCCGTCTCAACCCGGTGCTTCCATGGCCGCGGTGGTGGTTAGCCTGACAAGCTCCAGAACGAAAGGGAAACTCAACGTGAGAATTTGCCTCCAGTTTAGGCCCTGCGTAGCCGGGCAGGAAGGGCGGCATGCAGCAGTTTCCATGAGTTCTTAGTCACCGTTCGGGTTTATTTTAACGGAATTACCCATTTGAGGACCCCTAGGCCCATCGGGTGTGCATCCATTTCCCCCCAAGGTCCCTGAGGACCTCCAGACACCCCCCCACGCCGTGGTCCGGCTGAGCAACATCGACGTCCATTGCTCTGCCCCTCGGAGTCCCTGTGTGCGTGCCGAGTGATGGGCAACACTCTGCACGTTTTTTGAGGAGAGCTACCTTTCCAGAGCCCTCACAGGGCCTCAGAACCAGATTTCTGGTGAGTCCAAAGCTCCCAGGAAATATTTGTCGTCGCCCTTGTGAGAGCTGCCGTGAGAAAACACTCTGCTTTGCCTACTTCGCGGGCCTCGTACCTGAAGGCACTCAGCTGGAGGAGAACGTCAGCATCTCGCAATGCTGAGTCGTTAACGGGACAGCCAGATTGAGCACAGGCCTGGAGGGAAGGCCCTGACGTGAGGTGCAGAAGCGGAGCCGCGCAGCAGTTTCCATGAGGCCGTAGCCTCTGCTCTGCGTGTCTTTAACGGCAGTCGAGTTTCCTGGACACCTGGGAGGCTCGCGGGGGCACCCTGTTCCAGGCTGCAACACGGAGTACTCCCAGGCACCCCTGGGTCTGCTGAGCAACATCCAGGCCCGGAGCCCTTTGGAGCCGCTCTCTATACGCCGAGTGTAGGGAAACGCCCTGCACTCTGTCCTGGAGCAGATTCGTTTCCCCACCAAACCCACACTTTCACGAACAGACTTCTGGCACGTCTCACATGCCTTTGAGGTCTTACGCCTTACCCTAGTCTGAGCTGCCCTGAGAGACCCCTCGGCCTCGCATTCCATCTAGGACCCCCCTGCCGGAATTCACCCTGCCTCCAAGCGAAAGTCGGCTGGCGTTCTTACTGCGATTTAAGCCCTGTGCTTCCTGTGGCCCTGCAGGCTTTGGAATAGCCACAGGCCCCAGAGGCGTAACTAGGCAGGGCATTCCTTGGTTGAGGCAGTTCACTGGACCCAGAACACCC
The DNA here is from genome assembly GCF_964270905.1 of Leucopleurus acutus. Lineage (NCBI taxonomy): Eukaryota > Metazoa > Chordata > Mammalia > Artiodactyla > Delphinidae > Leucopleurus > Leucopleurus acutus. Next base: position 7,644 of record NW_028139010.1, read on the forward strand.
TACTTCGGGGAGTTGGTTCAGGGAAGCAAACGCAGGGTAACGTGTGTCTCTTTGGACTGGTTAGAAACCACAGGGAGGTAAGCTGAGTGTGCGCGTGGAAACGGGGGCCTGCTGGAACTATCCTTGCTTTCCCACTTGGAAGGCTGCATTCATGCTGCCTTGAAGCTGCCTGACGTCCCCTGCTGTTGACAGGCCTGGAAACCCGGTAGAAATGCTTCTGGGAAGAAAATGAGTTTGCTCCGTCTCAACCCGGTGCTTCCATGGCCGCGGTGGTGGTTAGCCTGACAAGCTCCAGAACGAAAGGGAAACTCAACGTGAGAATTTGCCTCCAGTTTAGGCCCTGCGTAGCCGGGCAGGAAGGGCTGCATGCAGCAGTTTCCATGAGTTCTTAGTCACCGTTCGGGTTTATTTTAACGGAATTACCCATTTGAGGACCCCTAGGCCCCTCGGGTGTGCATCCATTTCCCTCCAAGGTCACTGAGGACCTCCAGACACCCCCCCCACGCCGTGGTCCGGCTGAGCAACATCGACGCCCATTGCTCTGCCCCTCGGAGGCCCTGTGTGCGTGCCGAGTGATGGGCAACACTCTGCACGTTCCTTGAGGAGAGCTACATTTCCAGAGCCCTCACAGGGCCTCAGAACCAGATTTCTGGTGAGTCCGAAGCTCCCAGGAAATATTTGTCGTCGCCCTTGTGAGAGCTGCCGTGAGAAAACACTCTGCTTTGCCTACTTCGCGGGCCTCATACCTGAAGGCACTCAGCTGGAGGAAAACGTCAGCATCTCGCAATGCTGAGTCGCTAACGGGTCAGCCAGATTGAACACAGGCCTGGAGGGAAGGCCCTGACGTGAGGTGCAGAAGCAGAGCCGCGCAGCAGTTTCCATGAGGCCGTAGCCTCTGCTCTGCGTGTCTTTAACGGCAGTCGAGTTTCCTGGACACCTGGGAGGCTCGCGGGGGCACCCTGTTCCAGGCTGCAACACGGAGTACTCCCAGGCACCCCTGGGTCTGCTGAGCAACATCCAGGCCCGGAGCCCTTTGGAGCCGCTCTCTATACGCCGAGTGTAGGGAAACGCCCTGCACTCTGTCCTGGAGCAGATTCGTTTCCCCACCAAACCCACACTTTCACGAACAGACTTCTGGCACGTCTCACATGCCTTTGAGGTCTTACGCCTTACCCTAGTCTGAGCTGCCCTGAGAGACCCCTCGGCCTCGCATTCCATCTAGGACCCCCCTGCCGGAATTCACCCTGCCTCCACGCGAAAGTCGGCTGGCGTTCTTACTGCGATTTAAGCCCTGTGCTTCCTGTGGCCCTGCAGGCTTTGGAATAGCCACAGGCCCCAGAGGCGTAACTAGGCAGGGCATTCCTTGGTTGAGGCAGTTCACTTGACCCAGAACACCCTACTTCGGGGAGTTGGTTCAGGGAAGCAAACGCAGGGTAACGTGTGTCTCTTTGGACTGGTTAGAAACCACAGGGAGGTAAGCTGAGTGTGCGCGTGGAAACGGGGGCCTGCTGGAACTATCCTTGCTTTCCCACTTGGAAGGCTGCATTCATGCTGCCTTGAAGCTGCCTGACGTCCCCTGCTGTTGACAGGCCTGGAAACCCGGTAGAAATGCTTCTGGGAAGAAAATGAGTTTGCTCCGTCTCAACCCGGTGCTTCCATGGCCGCGGTGGTGGTTAGCCTGACAAGCTCCAGAACGAAAGGGAAACTCAACGTGAGAATTTGCCTCCAGTTTAGGCCCTGCGTAGCCGGGCAGGAAGGGCTGCATGCAGCAGTTTCCATGAGTTCTTAGTCACCGTTCGGGTTTATTTTAACGGAATTACCCATTTGAGGACCCCTAGGCCCCTCGGGTGTGCATCCATTTCCCTCCAAGGTCACTGAGGACCTCCAGACACCCCCCCCCCCCCACGCCGTGGTCCGGCTGAGCAACATCGACGCCCATTGCTCTGCCCCTCGGAGGCCCTGTGTGCGTGCCGAGTGATGGGCAACACTCTGCACGTTCCTTGAGGAGAGCTACATTTCCAGAGCCCTCACAGGGCCTCAGAACCAGATTTCTGGTGAGTTCGAAGCTCCCAGGAAATATTTGTCGTCGCCCTTGTGAGAGCTGCCGTGAGAAAACACTCTGCTTTGCCTACTTCGCGGGCCTCGTACCTGAAGGCACTCAGCTGGAGGAGAACGTCAGCATCTCGCAATGCTGAGTCGTTAACGGGACAGCCAGATTGAGCACAGGCCTGGAGGGAAGGCCCTGACGTGAGGTGCAGAAGCGGAGCCGCGCAGCAGTTTCCATGAGGCCGTAGCCTCTGCTCTGCGTGTCTTTAACGGCAGTCGAGTTTCCTGGACACCTGGGAGGCTCGCGGGGGCACCCTGTTCCAGGCTGCAACACGGAGTACTCCCAGGCACCCCTGGGTCTGCTGAGCAACATCCAGGCCCGGAGCCCTTTGGAGCCGCTCTCTATACGCCGAGTGTAGGGAAACGCCCTGCACTCTGTCCTGGAGCAGATTCGTTTCCCCACCAAACCCACACTTTCACGAACAGACTTCTGGCACGTCTCACATGCCTTTGAGGTCTTATGCCTTACCCTAGTCTGAGCTGCCCTGAGAGACCCCTCGGCCTCGCATTCCATCTAGGACCCCCCTGCCGGAATTCACCCTGCCTCCAAGCGAAAGTCGGCTGGCGTTCTTACTGCGATTTAAGCCCTGTGCTTCCTGTGGCCCTGCAGGCTTTGGAATAGCCACAGGCCCCAGAGGCGTAACTAGGCAGGGCATTCCTTGGTTGAGGCAGTTCACTTGACCCAGAACACCCTACTTCGGGGAGTTGGTTCAGGGAAGCAAACGCAGGGTAACGTGTGTCTCTTTGGACTGGTTAGAAACCACAGGGAGGTAAGCTGAGTGTGCGCGTGGAAACGGGGGCCTGCTGGAACTATCCTTGCTTTCCCACTTGGAAGGCTGCATTCATGCTGCCTTGAAGCTGCCTGACGTCCCCTGCTGTTGACAGGCCTGGAAACCCGGTAGAAATGCTTCTGGGAAGAAAATGAGTTTGCTCCGTCTCAACCCGGTGCTTCCATGGCCGCGGTGGTGGTTAGCCTGACAAGCTCCAGAACGAAAGGGAAACTCAACGTGAGAATTTGCCTCCAGTTTAGGCCCTGCGTAGCCGGGCAGGAAGGGCTGCATGCAGCAGTTTCCATGAGTTCTTAGTCACCGTTCGGGTTTATTTTAACGGAATTACCCATTTGAGGACCCCTAGGCCCCTCGGGTGTGCATCCATTTCCCTCCAAGGTCACTGAGGACCTCCAGACACCCCCCCACGCCGTGGTCCGGCTGAGCAACATCGACGCCCATTGCTCTGCCCCTCGGAGGCCCTGTGTGCGTGCCGAGTGATGGGCAACACTCTGCACGTTCCTTGAGGAGAGCTACCTTTCCAGAGCCCTCACACGGCCTCAGAACCAGATTTCTGGTGAGTCCGAAGCTCCCAGGAAATATTTGTCGTCGCCCTTGTGAGAGCTGCCGTGAGAAAACACTCTGCTTTGCCTACTTCGCGGGCCTCGTACCTGAAGGCACTCAGCTGGAGGAGAACGTCAGCATCTCGCAATGCTGAGTCGTTAACGGGACAGCCAGATTGAGCACAGGCCTGGAGGGAAGGCCCTGACGTGAGGTGCAGAAGCGGAGCCGCGCAGCAGTTTCCATGAGGCCGTAGCCTCTGCTCTGCGTGTCTTTAACGGCAGTCGAGTTTCCTGGACACCTGGGAGGCTCGCGGGGGCACCCTGTTCCAGGCTGCAACACGGAGTACTCCCAGGCACCCCTGGGTCTGCTGAGCAACATCCAGGCCCGGAGCCCTTTGGAGCCGCTCTCTATACGCCGAGTGTAGGGAAACGCCCTGCACTCTGTCCTGGAGCAGATTCGTTTCCCCACCAAACCCACACTTTCACGAACAGACTTCTGGCACGTCTCACATGCCTTTGAGGTCTTACGCCTTACCCTAGTCTGAGCTGCCCTGAGAGACCCCTCGGCCTCGCATTCCATCTAGGACCCCCCTGCCGGAATTCACCCTGCCTCCAAGCGAAAGTCGGCTTGCGTTCTTACTGCGATTTAAGCCCTGTGCTTCCTGTGGCCCTGCAGGCTTTGGAATAGCCACAGGCCCCAGAGGCGTACCTAGGCAGGGCATTCCTTGGTTGAGGCAGTTCACTGGACCCAGAACACCCTACTTCGGGGAGTTGGTTCAGGGAAGCAAACGCAGGGTAACGTGTGTCTCTTTGGACTGGTTAGAAACCACAGGGAGGTAAGCTGAGTGTGCGCGTGGAAACGGGGGCCTGCTGGAACTATCCTTGCTTTCCCACTTGGAAGGCTGCATTCATGCTGCCTTGAAGCTGCCTGACGTCCCCTGCTGTTGACAGGCCTGGAAACCCGGTAGAAATGCTTCTGGGAAGAAAATGAGTTTGCTCCGTCTCAACCCGGTGCTTCCATGGCCGCGGTGGTGGTTAGCCTGACAAGCTCCAGAACGAAAGGGAAACTCAACGTGAGAATTTGCCTCCAGTTTAGGCCCTGCGTAGCCGGGCAGGAAGGGCGGCATGCAGCAGTTTCCATGAGTTCTTAGTCACCGTTCGGGTTTATTTTAACGGAATTACCCATTTGAGGACCCCTAGGCCCATCGGGTGTGCATCCATTTCCCCCCAAGGTCCCTGAGGACCTCCAGACACCCCCCCACGCCGTGGTCCGGCTGAGCAACATCGACGTCCATTGCTCTGCCCCTCGGAGTCCCTGTGTGCGTGCCGAGTGATGGGCAACACTCTGCACGTTTTTTGAGGAGAGCTACCTTTCCAGAGCCCTCACACGGCCTCAGAACCAGATTTCTGGTGAGTCCAAAGCTCCCAGGAAATATTTGTCGTCGCCCTTGTGAGAGCTGCCGTGAGAAAACACTCTGCTTTGCCTACTTCGCGGGCCTCGTACCTGAAGGCACTCAGCTGGAGGAGAACGTCAGCATCTCGCAATGCTGAGTCGTTAACGGGACAGCCAGATTGAGCACAGGCCTGGAGGGAAGGCCCTGACGTGAGGTGCAGAAGCGGAGCCGCGCAGCAGTTTCCATGAGGCCGTAGCCTCTGCTCTGCGTGTCTTTAACGGCAGTCGAGTTTCCTGGACACCTGGGAGGCTCGCGGGGGCACCCTGTTCCAGGCTGCAACACGGAGTACTCCCAGGCACCCCTGGGTCTGCTGAGCAACATCCAGGCCCGGAGCCCTTTGGAGCCGCTCTCTATACGCCGAGTGTAGGGAAACGCCCTGCACTCTGTCCTGGAGCAGATTCGTTTCCCCACCAAACCCACACTTTCACGAACAGACTTCTGGCACGTCTCACATGCCTTTGAGGTCTTACGCCTTACCCTAGTCTGAGCTGCCCTGAGAGACCCCTCGGCCTCGCATTCCATCTAGGACCCCCCTGCCGGAATTCACCCTGCCTCCAAGCGAAAGTCGGCTGGCGTTCTTACTGCGATTTAAGCCCTGTGCTTCCTGTGGCCCTGCAGGCTTTGGAATAGCCACAGGCCCCAGAGGCGTAACTAGGCAGGGCATTCCTTGGTTGAGGCAGTTCACTGGACCCAGAACACCCTACTTCGGGGAGTTGGTTCAGGGAAGCAAACGCAGGGTAACGTGTGTCTCTTTGGACTGGTTAGAAACCACAGGGAGGTAAGCTGAGTGTGCGCGTGGAAACGGGGGCCTGCTGGAACTATCCTTGCTTTCCCACTTGGAAGGCTGCATTCATGCTGCCTTGAAGCTGCCTGACGTCCCCTGCTGTTGACAGGCCTGGAAACCCGGTAGAAATGCTTCTGGGAAGAAAATGAGTTTGCTCCGTCTCAACCCGGTGCTTCCATGGCCGCGGTGGTGGTTAGCCTGACAAGCTCCAGAACGAAAGGGAAACTCAACGTGAGAATTTGCCTCCAGTTTAGGCCCTGCGTAGCCGGGCAGGAAGGGCTGCATGCAGCAGTTTCCATGAGTTCTTAGTCACCGTTCGGGTTTATTTTAACGGAATTACCCATTTGAGGACCCCTAGGCCCCTCGGGTGTGCATCCATTTCCCTCCAAGGTCACTGAGGACCTCCAGACACCCCCCCCACGCCGTGGTCCGGCTGAGCAACATCGACGCCCATTGCTCTGCCCCTCGGAGGCCCTGTGTGCGTGCCGAGTGATGGGCAACACTCTGCACGTTCCTTGAGGAGAGCTACATTTCCAGAGCCCTCACAGGGCCTCAGAACCAGATTTCTGGTGAGTCCGAAGCTCCCAGGAAATATTTGTCGTCGCCCTTGTGAGAGCTGCCGTGAGAAAACACTCTGCTTTGCCTACTTCGCGGGCCTCATACCTGAAGGCACTCAGCTGGAGGAAAACGTCAGCATCTCGCAATGCTGAGTCGCTAACGGGTCAGCCAGATTGAACACAGGCCTGGAGGGAAGGCCCTGACGTGAGGTGCAGAAGCAGAGCCGCGCAGCAGTTTCCATGAGGCCGTAGCCTCTGCTCTGCGTGTCTTTAACGGCAGTCGAGTTTCCTGGACACCTGGGAGGCTCGCGGGGGCACCCTGTTCCAGGCTGCAACACGGAGTACTCCCAGGCACCCCTGGGTCTGCTGAGCAACATCCAGGCCCGGAGCCCTTTGGAGCCGCTCTCTATACGCCGAGTGTAGGGAAACGCCCTGCACTCTGTCCTGGAGCAGATTCGTTTCCCCACCAAACCCACACTTTCACGAACAGACTTCTGGCACGTCTCACATGCCTTTGAGGTCTTACGCCTTACCCTAGTCTGAGCTGCCCTGAGAGACCCCTCGGCCTCGCATTCCATCTAGGACCCCCCTGCCGGAATTCACCCTGCCTCCACGCGAAAGTCGGCTGGCGTTCTTACTGCGATTTAAGCCCTGTGCTTCCTGTGGCCCTGCAGGCTTTGGAATAGCCACAGGCCCCAGAGGCGTAACTAGGCAGGGCATTCCTTGGTTGAGGCAGTTCACTTGACCCAGAACACCCTACTTCGGGGAGTTGGTTCAGGGAAGCAAACGCAGGGTAACGTGTGTCTCTTTGGACTGGTTAGAAACCACAGGGAGGTAAGCTGAGTGTGCGCGTGGAAACGGGGGCCTGCTGGAACTATCCTTGCTTTCCCACTTGGAAGGCTGCATTCATGCTGCCTTGAAGCTGCCTGACGTCCCCTGCTGTTGACAGGCCTGGAAACCCGGTAGAAATGCTTCTGGGAAGAAAATGAGTTTGCTCCGTCTCAACCCGGTGCTTCCATGGCCGCGGTGGTGGTTAGCCTGACAAGCTCCAGAACGAAAGGGAAACTCAACGTGAGAATTTGCCTCCAGTTTAGGCCCTGCGTAGCCGGGCAGGAAGGGCTGCATGCAGCAGTTTCCATGAGTTCTTAGTCACCGTTCGGGTTTATTTTAACGGAATTACCCATTTGAGGACCCCTAGGCCCCTCGGGTGTGCATCCATTTCCCTCCAAGGTCACTGAGGACCTCCAGACACCCCCCCACGCCGTGGTCCGGCTGAGCAACATCGACGCCCATTGCTCTGCCCCTCGGAGGCCCTGTGTGCGTGCCGAGTGATGGGCAACACTCTGCACGTTCCTTGAGGAGAGCTACCTTTCCAGAGCCCTCACACGGCCTCAGAACCAGATTTCTGGTGAGTCCGAAGCTCCCAGGAAATATTTGTCGTCGCCCTTGTGAGAGCTGCCGTGAGAAAACACTCTGCTTTGCCTACTTCGCGGGCCTCGTACCTGAAGGCACTCAGCTGGAGGAGAACGTCAGCATCTCGCAATGCTGAGTCGTTAACGGGACAGCCAGATTGAGCACAGGCCTGGAGGGAAGGCCCTGACGTGAGGTGCAGAAGCGGAGCCGCGCAGCAGTTTCCATGAGGCCGTAGCCTCTGCTCTGCGTGTCTTTAACGGCAGTCGAGTTTCCTGGACACCTGGGAGGCTCGCGGGGGCACCCTGTTCCAGGCTGCAACACGGAGTACTCCCAGGCACCCCTGGGTCTGCTGAGCAACATCCAGGCCCGGAGCCCTTTGGAGCCGCTCTCTATACGCCGAGTGTAGGGAAACGCCCTGCACTCTGTCCTGGAGCAGATTCGTTTCCCCACCAAACCCACACTTTCACGAACAGACTTCTGGCACGTCTCACATGCCTTTGAGGTCTTACGCCTTACCCTAGTCTGAGCTGCCCTGAGAGACCCCTCGGCCTCGCATTCCATCTAGGACCCCCCTGCCGGAATTCACCCTGCCTCCAAGCGAAAGTCGGCTGGCGTTCTTACTGCGATTTAAGCCCTGTGCTTCCTGTGGCCCTGCAGGCTTTGGAATAGCCACAGGCCCCAGAGGCGTAACTAGGCAGGGCATTCCTTGGTTGAGGCAGTTCACTGGACCCAGAACACCCTACTTCGGGGAGTTGGTTCAGGGAAGCAAACGCAGGGTAACGTGTGTCTCTTTGGACTGGTTAGAAACCACAGGGAGGTAAGCTGAGTGTGCGCGTGGAAACGGGGGCCTGCTGGAACTATCCTTGCTTTCCCACTTGGAAGGCTGCATTCATGCTGCCTTGAAGCTGCCTGACGTCCCCTGCTGTTGACAGGCCTGGAAACCCGGTAGAAATGCTTCTGGGAAGAAAATGAGTTTGCTCCGTCTCAACCCGGTGCTTCCATGGCCGCGGTGGTGGTTAGCCTGACAAGCTCCAGAACGAAAGGGAAACTCAACGTGAGAATTTGCCTCCAGTTTAGGCCCTGCGTAGCCGGGCAGGAAGGGCTGCATGCAGCAGTTTCCATGAGTTCTTAGTCACCGTTCGGGTTTATTTTAACGGAATTACCCATTTGAGGGCCCCTAGGCCCCTCGGGTGTGCATCCATTTCCCTCCAAGGTCACTGAGGACCTCCAGACACCCCCCCACGCCGTGGTCCGGCTGAGCAACATCGACGCCCATTGCTCTGCCCCTCGGAGGCCCTGTGTGCGTGCCGAGTGATGGGCAACACTCTGCACGTTCCTTGAGGAGAGCTACCTTTCCAGAGCCCTCACAGGGCCTCAGAACCAGATTTCTGGTGAGTCCGAAGCTCCCAGGAAATATTTGTCGTCGCCCTTGTGAGAGCTGCCGTGAGAAAACACTCTGCTTTGCCTACTTCGCGGGCCTCGTACCTGAAGGCACTCAGCTGGAGGAGAACGTCAGCATCTCGCAATGCTGAGTCGTTAACGGGACAGCCAGATTGAGCACAGGCCTGGAGGGAAGGCCCTGACGTGAGGTGCAGAAGCGGAGCCGCGCAGCAGTTTCCATGAGGCCGTAGCCTCTGCTCTGCGTGTCTTTAACGGCAGTCGAGTTTCCTGGACACCTGGGAGGCTCGCGGGGGCACCCTGTTCCAGGCTGCAACACGGAGTACTCCCAGGCACCCCTGGGTCTGCTGAGCAACATCCAGGCCCGGAGCCCTTTGGAGCCGCTCTCTATACGCCGAGTGTAGGGAAACGCCCTGCACTCTGTCCTGGAGCAGATTCGTTTCCCCACCAAACCCACACTTTCACGAACAGACTTCTGGCACGTCTCACATGCCTTTGAGGTCTTACGCCTTACCCTAGTCTGAGCTGCCCTGAGAGACCCCTCGGCCTCGCATTCCATCTAGGACCCCCCTGCCGGAATTCACCCTGCCTCCAAGCGAAAGTCGGCTGGCGTTCTTACTGCGATTTAAGCCCTGTGCTTCCTGTGGCCCTGCAGGCTTTGGAATAGCCACAGGCCCCAGAGGCGTACCTAGGCAGGGCATTCCTTGGTTGAGGCAGTTCACTGGACCCAGAACACCCTACTTCGGGGAGTTGGTTCAGGGAAGCAAACGCAGGGTAACGTGTGTCTCTTTGGACTGGTTAGAAACCACAGGGAGGTAAGCTGAGTGTGCGCGTGGAAACGGGGGCCTGCTGGAACTATCCTTGCTTTCCCACTTGGAAGGCTGCATTCATGCTGCCTTGAAGCTGCCTGACGTCCCCTGCTGTTGACAGGCCTGGAAACCCGGTAGAAATGCTTCTGGGAAGAAAATGAGTTTGCTCCGTCTCAACCCGGTGCTTCCATGGCCGCGGTGGTGGTTAGCCTGACAAGCTCCAGAACGAAAGGGAAACTCAACGTGAGAATTTGCCTCCAGTTTAGGCCCTGCGTAGCCGGGCAGGAAGGGCGGCATGCAGCAGTTTCCATGAGTTCTTAGTCACCGTTCGGGTTTATTTTAACGGAATTACCCATTTGAGGACCCCTAGGCCCATCGGGTGTGCATCCATTTCCCCCCAAGGTCCCTGAGGACCTCCAGACACCCCCCCACGCCGTGGTCCGGCTGAGCAACATCGACGTCCATTGCTCTGCCCCTCGGAGTCCCTGTGTGCGTGCCGAGTGATGGGCAACACTCTGCACGTTTTTTGAGGAGAGCTACCTTTCCAGAGCCCTCACACGGCCTCAGAACCAGATTTCTGGTGAGTCCAAAGCTCCCAGGAAATATTTGTCGTCGCCCTTGTGAGAGCTGCCGTGAGAAAACACTCTGCTTTGCCTACTTCGCGGGCCTCGTACCTGAAGGCACTCAGCTGGAGGAGAACGTCAGCATCTCGCAATGCTGAGTCGTTAACGGGACAGCCAGATTGAGCACAGGCCTGGAGGGAAGGCCCTGACGTGAGGTGCAGAAGCGGAGCCGCGCAGCAGTTTCCATGAGGCCGTAGCCTCTGCTCTGCGTGTCTTTAACGGCAGTCGAGTTTCCTGGACACCTGGGAGGCTCGCGGGGGCACCCTGTTCCAGGCTGCAACACGGAGTACTCCCAGGCACCCCTGGGTCTGCTGAGCAACATCCAGGCCCGGAGCCCTTTGGAGCCGCTCTCTATACGCCGAGTGTAGGGAAACGCCCTGCACTCTGTCCTGGAGCAGATTCGTTTCCCCACCAAACCCACACTTTCACGAACAGACTTCTGGCACGTCTCACATGCCTTTGAGGTCTTACGCCTTACCCTAGTCTGAGCTGCCCTGAGAGACCCCTCGGCCTCGCATTCCATCTAGGACCCCCCTGCCGGAATTCACCCTGCCTCCAAGCGAAAGTCGGCTGGCGTTCTTACTGCGATTTAAGCCCTGTGCTTCCTGTGGCCCTGCAGGCTTTGGAATAGCCACAGGCCCCAGAGGCGTAACTAGGCAGGGCATTCCTTGGTTGAGGCAGTTCACTGGACCCAGAACACCCTACTTCGGGGAGTTGGTTCAGGGAAGCAAACGCAGGGTAACGTGTGTCTCTTTGGACTGGTTAGAAACCACAGGGAGGTAAGCTGAGTGTGCGCGTGGAAACGGGGGCCTGCTGGAACTATCCTTGCTTTCCCACTTGGAAGGCTGCATTCATGCTGCCTTGAAGCTGCCTGACGTCCCCTGCTGTTGACAGGCCTGGAAACCCGGTAGAAATGCTTCTGGGAAGAAAATGAGTTTGCTCCGTCTCAACCCGGTGCTTCCATGGCCGCGGTGGTGGTTAGCCTGACAAGCTCCAGAACGAAAGGGAAACTCAACGTGAGAATTTGCCTCCAGTTTAGGCCCTGCGTAGCCGGGCAGGAAGGGCTGCATGCAGCAGTTTCCATGAGTTCTTAGTCACCGTTCGGGTTTATTTTAACGGAATTACCCATTTGAGGACCCCTAGGCCCCTCGGGTGTGCATCCATTTCCCTCCAAGGTCACTGAGGACCTCCAGACACCCCCCCCACGCCGTGGTCCGGCTGAGCAACATCGACGCCCATTGCTCTGCCCCTCGGAGGCCCTGTGTGCGTGCCGAGTGATGGGCAACACTCTGCACGTTCCTTGAGGAGAGCTACATTTCCAGAGCCCTCACAGGGCCTCAGAACCAGATTTCTGGTGAGTCCGAAGCTCCCAGGAAATATTTGTCGTCGCCCTTGTGAGAGCTGCCGTGAGAAAACACTCTGCTTTGCCTACTTCGCGGGCCTCATACCTGAAGGCACTCAGCTGGAGGAAAACGTCAGCATCTCGCAATGCTGAGTCGCTAACGGGTCAGCCAGATTGAACACAGGCCTGGAGGGAAGGCCCTGACGTGAGGTGCAGAAGCAGAGCCGCGCAGCAGTTTCCATGAGGCCGTAGCCTCTGCTCTGCGTGTCTTTAACGGCAGTCGAGTTTCCTGGACACCTGGGAGGCTCGCGGGGGCACCCTGTTCCAGGCTGCAACACGGAGTACTCCCAGGCACCCCTGGGTCTGCTGAGCAACATCCAGGCCCGGAGCCCTTTGGAGCCGCTCTCTATACGCCGAGTGTAGGGAAACGCCCTGCACTCTGTCCTGGAGCAGATTCGTTTCCCCACCAAACCCACACTTTCACGAACAGACTTCTGGCACGTCTCACATGCCTTTGAGGTCTTACGCCTTACCCTAGTCTGAGCTGCCCTGAGAGACCCCTCGGCCTCGCATTCCATCTAGGACCCCCCTGCCGGAATTCACCCTGCCTCCACGCGAAAGTCGGCTGGCGTTCTTACTGCGATTTAAGCCCTGTGCTTCCTGTGGCCCTGCAGGCTTTGGAATAGCCACAGGCCCCAGAGGCGTAACTAGGCAGGGCATTCCTTGGTTGAGGCAGTTCACTTGACCCAGAACACCCTACTTCGGGGAGTTGGTTCAGGGAAGCAAACGCAGGGTAACGTGTGTCTCTTTGGACTGGTTAGAAACCACAGGGAGGTAAGCTGAGTGTGCGCGTGGAAACGGGGGCCTGCTGGAACTATCCTTGCTTTCCCACTTGGAAGGCTGCATTCATGCTGCCTTGAAGCTGCCTGACGTCCCCTGCTGTTGACAGGCCTGGAAACCCGGTAGAAATGCTTCTGGGAAGAAAATGAGTTTGCTCCGTCTCAACCCGGTGCTTCCATGGCCGCGGTGGTGGTTAGCCTGACAAGCTCCAGAACGAAAGGGAAACTCAACGTGAGAATTTGCCTCCAGTTTAGGCCCTGCGTAGCCGGGCAGGAAGGGCTGCATGCAGCAGTTTCCATGAGTTCTTAGTCACCGTTCGGGTTTATTTTAACGGAATTACCCATTTGAGGACCCCTAGGCCCCTCGGGTGTGCATCCATTTCCCTCCAAGGTCACTGAGGACCTCCAGACACCCCCCCACGCCGTGGTCCGGCTGAGCAACATCGACGCCCATTGCTCTGCCCCTCGGAGGCCCTGTGTGCGTGCCGAGTGATGGGCAACACTCTGCACGTTCCTTGAGGAGAGCTACCTTTCCAGAGCCCTCACACGGCCTCAGAACCAGATTTCTGGTGAGTCCGAAGCTCCCAGGAAATATTTGTCGTCGCCCTTGTGAGAGCTGCCGTGAGAAAACACTCTGCTTTGCCTACTTCGCGGGCCTCGTACCTGAAGGCACTCAGCTGGAGGAGAACGTCAGCATCTCGCAATGCTGAGTCGTTAACGGGACAGCCAGATTGAGCACAGGCCTGGAGGGAAGGCCCTGACGTGAGGTGCAGAAGCGGAGCCGCGCAGCAGTTTCCATGAGGCCGTAGCCTCTGCTCTGCGTGTCTTTAACGGCAGTCGAGTTTCCTGGACACCTGGGAGGCTCGCGGGGGCACCCTGTTCCAGGCTGCAACACGGAGTACTCCCAGGCACCCCTGGGTCTGCTGAGCAACATCCAGGCCCGGAGCCCTTTGGAGCCGCTCTCTATACGCCGAGTGTAGGGAAACGCCCTGCACTCTGTCCTGGAGCAGATTCGTTTCCCCACCAAACCCACACTTTCACGAACAGACTTCTGGCACGTCTCACATGCCTTTGAGGTCTTACGCCTTACCCTAGTCTGAGCTGCCCTGAGAGACCCCTCGGCCTCGCATTCCATCTAGGACCCCCCTGCCGGAATTCACCCTGCCTCCAAGCGAAAGTCGGCTGGCGTTCTTACTGCGATTTAAGCCCTGTGCTTCCTGTGGCCCTGCAGGCTTTGGAATAGCCACAGGCCCCAGAGGCGTAACTAGGCAGGGCATTCCTTGGTTGAGGCAGTTCACTGGACCCAGAACACCCTACTTCGGGGAGTTGGTTCAGGGAAGCAAACGCAGGGTAACGTGTGTCTCTTTGGACTGGTTAGAAACCACAGGGAGGTAAGCTGAGTGTGCGCGTGGAAACGGGGGCCTGCTGGAACTATCCTTGCTTTCCCACTTGGAAGGCTGCATTCATGCTGCCTTGAAGCTGCCTGACGTCCCCTGCTGTTGACAGGCCTGGAAACCCGGTAGAAATGCTTCTGGGAAGAAAATGAGTTTGCTCCGTCTCAACCCGGTGCTTCCATGGCCGCGGTGGTGGTTAGCCTGACAAGCTCCAGAACGAAAGGGAAACTCAACGTGAGAATTTGCCTCCAGTTTAGGCCCTGCGTAGCCGGGCAGGAAGGGCTGCATGCAGCAGTTTCCATGAGTTCTTAGTCACCGTTCGGGTTTATTTTAACGGAATTACCCATTTGAGGGCCCCTAGGCCCCTCGGGTGTGCATCCATTTCCCTCCAAGGTCACTGAGGACCTCCAGACACCCCCCCACGCCGTGGTCCGGCTGAGCAACATCGACGCCCATTGCTCTGCCCCTCGGAGGCCCTGTGTGCGTGCCGAGTGATGGGCAACACTCTGCACGTTCCTTGAGGAGAGCTACCTTTCCAGAGCCCTCACAGGGCCTCAGAACCAGATTTCTGGTGAGTCCGAAGCTCCCAGGAAATATTTGTCGTCGCCCTTGTGAGAGCTGCCGTGAGAAAACACTCTGCTTTGCCTACTTCGCGGGCCTCGTACCTGAAGGCACTCAGCTGGAGGAGAACGTCAGCATCTCGCAATGCTGAGTCGTTAACGGGACAGCCAGATTGAGCACAGGCCTGGAGGGAAGGCCCTGACGTGAGGTGCAGAAGCGGAGCCGCGCAGCAGTTTCCATGAGGCCGTAGCCTCTGCTCTGCGTGTCTTTAACGGCAGTCGAGTTTCCTGGACACCTGGGAGGCTCGCGGGGGCACCCTGTTCCAGGCTGCAACACGGAGTACTCCCAGGCACCCCTGGGTCTGCTGAGCAACATCCAGGCCCGGAGCCCTTTGGAGCCGCTCTCTATACGCCGAGTGTAGGGAAACGCCCTGCACTCTGTCCTGGAGCAGATTCGTTTCCCCACCAAACCCACACTTTCACGAACAGACTTCTGGCACGTCTCACATGCCTTTGAGGTCTTACGCCTTACCCTAGTCTGAGCTGCCCTGAGAGACCCCTCGGCCTCGCATTCCATCTAGGACCCCCCTGCCGGAATTCACCCTGCCTCCAAGCGAAAGTCGGCTGGCGTTCTTACTGCGATTTAAGCCCTGTGCTTCCTGTGGCCCTGCAGGCTTTGGAATAGCCACAGGCCCCAGAGGCGTAACTAGGCAGGGCATTCCTTGGTTGAGGCAGTTCACTTGACCCAGAACACCCTACTTCGGGGAGTTGGTTCAGGGAAGCAAACGCAGGGTAACGTGTGTCTCTTTGGACTGGTTAGAAACCACAGGGAGGTAAGCTGAGTGTGCGCGTGGAAACGGGGGCCTGCTGGAACTATCCTTGCTTTCCCACTTGGAAGGCTGCATTCATGCTGCCTTGAAGCTGCCTGACATCCCCTGCTGTTGACAGGCCTGGAAACCCGGTAGAAATGCTTCTGGGAAGAAAATGAGTTTGCTCCGTCTCAACCCGGTGCTTCCATGGCCGCGGTGGTGGTTAGCCTGACAAGCTCCAGAACGAAAGGGAAACTCAACGTGAGAATTTGCCTCCAGTTTAGGCCCTGCGTAGCCGGGCAGGAAGGGCTGCATGCAGCAGTTTCCATGAGTTCTTAGTCACCGTTCGGGTTTATTTTAACGGAATTACCCATTTGAGGACCCCTAGGCCCCTCGGGTGTGCATCCATTTCCCTCCAAGGTCACTGAGGACCTCCAGACACCCCCCCCCCACGCCGTGGTCCGGCTGAGCAACATCGACGCCCATTGCTCTGCCCCTCGGAGGCCCTGTGTGCGTGCCGAGTGATGGGCAACACTCTGCACGTTCCTTGAGGAGAGCTACATTTCCAGAGCCCTCACAGGGCCTCAGAACCAGATTTCTGGTGAGTTCGAAGCTCCCAGGAAATATTTGTCGTCGCCCTTGTGAGAGCTGCCGTGAGAAAACACTCTGCTTTGCCTACTTCGCGGGCCTCGTACCTGAAGGCACTCAGCTGGAGGAGAACGTCAGCATCTCGCAATGCTGAGTCGTTAACGGGACAGCCAGATTGAGCACAGGCCTGGAGGGAAGGCCCTGACGTGAGGTGCAGAAGCGGAGCCGCGCAGCAGTTTCCATGAGGCCGTAGCCTCTGCTCTGCGTGTCTTTAACGGCAGTCGAGTTTCCTGGACACCTGGGAGGCTCGCGGGGGCACCCTGTTCCAGGCTGCAACACGGAGTACTCCCAGGCACCCCTGGGTCTGCTGAGCAACATCCAGGCCCGGAGCCCTTTGGAGCCGCTCTCTATACGCCGAGTGTAGGGAAACGCCCTGCACTCTGTCCTGGAGCAGATTCGTTTCCCCACCAAACCCACACTTTCACGAACAGACTTCTGGCACGTCTCACATGCCTTTGAGGTCTTACGCCTTACCCTAGTCTGAGCTGCCCTGAGAGACCCCTCGGCCTCGCATTCCATCTAGGACCCCCCTGCCGGAATTCACCCTGCCTCCAAGCGAAAGTCGGCTTGCGTTCTTACTGCGATTTAAGCCCTGTGCTTCCTGTGGCCCTGCAGGCTTTGGAATAGCCACAGGCCCCAGAGGCGTAACTAGGCAGGGCATTCCTTGGTTGAGGCAGTTCACTTGACCCAGAACACCCTACTTCGGGGAGTTGGTTCAGGGAAGCAAACGCAGGGTAACGTGTGTCTCTTTGGACTGGTTAGAAACCACAGGGAGGTAAGCTGAGTGTGCGCGTGGAAACGGGGGCCTGCTGGAACTATCCTTGCTTTCCCACTTGGAAGGCTGCATTCATGCTGCCTTGAAGCTGCCTGACGTCCCCTGCTGTTGACAGGCCTGGAAACCCGGTAGAAATGCTTCTGGGAAGAAAATGAGTTTGCTCCGTCTCAACCCGGTGCTTCCATGGCCGCGGTGGTGGTTAGCCTGACAAGCTCCAGAACGAAAGGGAAACTCAACGTGAGAATTTGCCTCCAGTTTAGGCCCTGCGTAGCCGGGCAGGAAGGGCTGCATGCAGCAGTTTCCATGAGTTCTTAGTCACCGTTCGGGTTTATTTTAACGGAATTACCCATTTGAGGACCCCTAGGCCCCTCGGGTGTGCATCCATTTCCCTCCAAGGTCACTGAGGACCTCCAGACACCCCCCCCCCCCACGCCGTGGTCCGGCTGAGCAACATCGACGCCCATTGCTCTGCCCCTCGGAGGCCCTGTGTGCGTGCCGAGTGATGGGCAACACTCTGCACGTTCCTTGAGGAGAGCTACATTTCCAGAGCCCTCACAGGGCCTCAGAACCAGATTTCTGGTGAGTTCGAAGCTCCCAGGAAATATTTGTCGTCGCCCTTGTGAGAGCTGCCGTGAGAAAACACTCTGCTTTGCCTACTTCGCGGGCCTCGTACCTGAAGGCACTCAGCTGGAGGAGAACGTCAGCATCTCGCAATGCTGAGTCGTTAACGGGACAGCCAGATTGAGCACAGGCCTGGAGGGAAGGCCCTGACGTGAGGTGCAGAAGCGGAGCCGCGCAGCAGTTTCCATGAGGCCGTAGCCTCTGCTCTGCGTGTCTTTAACGGCAGTCGAGTTTCCTGGACACCTGGGAGGCTCGCGGGGGCACCCTGTTCCAGGCTGCAACACGGAGTACTCCCAGGCACCCCTGGGTCTGCTGAGCAACATCCAGGCCCGGAGCCCTTTGGAGCCGCTCTCTATACGCCGAGTGTAGGGAAACGCCCTGCACTCTGTCCTGGAGCAGATTCGTTTCCCCACCAAACCCACACTTTCACGAACAGACTTCTGGCACGTCTCACATGCCTTTGAGGTCTTATGCCTTACCCTAGTCTGAGCTGCCCTGAGAGACCCCTCGGCCTCGCATTCCATCTAGGACCCCCCTGCCGGAATTCACCCTGCCTCCAAGCGAAAGTCGGCTGGCGTTCTTACTGCGATTTAAGCCCTGTGCTTCCTGTGGCCCTGCAGGCTTTGGAATAGCCACAGGCCCCAGAGGCGTAACTAGGCAGGGCATTCCTTGGTTGAGGCAGTTCACTTGACCCAGAACACCCTACTTCGGGGAGTTGGTTCAGGGAAGCAAACGCAGGGTAACGTGTGTCTCTTTGGACTGGTTAGAAACCACAGGGAGGTAAGCTGAGTGTGCGTGTGGAAACGGGGGCCTGCTGGAACTATCCTTGCTTTCCCACTTGGAAGGCTGCATTCATGCTGCCTTGAAGCTGCCTGACGTCCCCTGCTGTTGACAGGCCTGGAAACCCGGTAGAAATGCTTCTGGGAAGAAAATGAGTTTGCTCCGTCTCAACCCGGTGCTTCCATGGCCGCGGTGGTGGTTAGCCTGACAAGCTCCAGAACGAAAGGGAAACTCAACGTGAGAATTTGCCTCCAGTTTAGGCCCTGCGTAGCCGGGCAGGAAGGGCTGCATGCAGCAGTTTCCATGAGTTCTTAGTCACCGTTCGGGTTTATTTTAACGGAATTACCCATTTGAGGACCCCTAGGCCCCTCGGGTGTGCATCCATTTCCCTCCAAGGTCACTGAGGACCTCCAGACACCCCCCCACGCCGTGGTCCGGCTGAGCAACATCGACGCCCATTGCTCTGCCCCTCGGAGGCCCTGTGTGCGTGCCGAGTGATGGGCAACACTCTGCACGTTCCTTGAGGAGAGCTACCTTTCCAGAGCCCTCACAGGGCCTCAGAACCAGATTTCTGGTGAGTCCGAAGCTCCCAGGAAATATTTGTCGTCGCCCTTGTGAGAGCTGCCGTGAGAAAACACTCTGCTTTGCCTACTTCGCGGGCCTCGTACCTGAAGGCACTCAGCTGGAGGAGAACGTCAGCATCTCGCAATGCTGAGTCGTTAACGGGACAGCCAGATTGAGCACAGGCCTGGAGGGAAGGCCCTGACGTGAGGTGCAGAAGCGGAGCCGCGCAGCAGTTTCCATGAGGCCGTAGCCTCTGCTCTGCGTGTCTTTAACGGCAGTCGAGTTTCCTGGACACCTGGGAGGCTCGCGGGGGCACCCTGTTCCAGGCTGCAACACGGAGTACTCCCAGGCACCCCTGGGTCTGCTGAGCAACATCCAGGCCCGGAGCCCTTTGGAGCCGCTCTCTATACGCCGAGTGTAGGGAAACGCCCTGCACTCTGTCCTGGAGCAGATTCGTTTCCCCACCAAACCCACACTTTCACGAACAGACTTCTGGCACGTCTCACATGCCTTTGAGGTCTTACGCCTTACCCTAGTCTGAGCTGCCCTGAGAGACCCCTCGGCCTCGCATTCCATCTAGGACCCCCCTGCCGGAATTCACCCTGCCTCCAAGCGAAAGTCGGCTTGCGTTCTTACTGCGATTTAAGCCCTGTGCTTCCTGTGGCCCTGCAGGCTTTGGAATAGCCACAGGCCCCAGAGGCGTACCTAGGCAGGGCATTCCTTGGTTGAGGCAGTTCACTGGACCCAGAACACCCTACTTCGGGGAGTTGGTTCAGGGAAGCAAACGCAGGGTAACGTGTGTCTCTTTGGACTGGTTAGAAACCACAGGGAGGTAAGCTGAGTGTGCGCGTGGAAACGGGGGCCTGCTGGAACTATCCTTGCTTTCCCACTTGGAAGGCTGCATTCATGCTGCCTTGAAGCTGCCTGACGTCCCCTGCTGTTGACAGGCCTGGAAACCCGGTAGAAATGCTTCTGGGAAGAAAATGAGTTTGCTCCGTCTCAACCCGGTGCTTCCATGGCCGCGGTGGTGGTTAGCCTGACAAGCTCCAGAACGAAAGGGAAACTCAACGTGAGAATTTGCCTCCAGTTTAGGCCCTGCGTAGCCGGGCAGGAAGGGTGGCATGCAGCAGTTTCCATGAGTTCTTAGTCACCGTTCGGGTTTATTTTAACGGAATTACCCATTTGAGGACCCCTAGGCCCATCGGGTGTGCATCCATTTCCCCCCAAGGTCCCTGAGGACCTCCAGACACCCCCCCATGCCGTGGTCCGGCTGAGCAACATCGACGTCCATTGCTCTGCCCCTCGGAGTCCCTGTGTGCGTGCCGAGTGATGGGCAACACTCTGCACGTTCCTTGAGGAGAGCTACCTTTCCAGAGCCCTCACACGGCCTCAGAACCAGATTTCTGGTGAGTCCAAAGCTCCCAGGAAATATTTGTCGTCGCCCTTGTGAGAGCTGCCGTGAGAAAACACTCTGCTTTGCCTACTTCGCGGGCCTCGTACCTGAAGGCACTCAGCTGGAGGAGAACGTCAGCATCTCGCAATGCTGAGTCGTTAACGGGACAGCCAGATTGAGCACAGGCCTGGAGGGAAGGCCCTGACGTGAGGTGCAGAAGCGGAGCCGCGCAGCAGTTTCCATGAGGCCGTAGCCTCTGCTCTGCGTGTCTTTAACGGCAGTCGAGTTTCCTGGACACCTGGGAGGCTCGCGGGGGCACCCTGTTCCAGGCTGCAACACGGAGTACTCCCAGGCACCCCTGGGTCTGCTGAGCAACATCCAGGCCCGGAGCCCTTTGGAGCCGCTCTCTATACGCCGAGTGTAGGGAAACGCCCTGCACTCTGTCCTGGAGCAGATTCGTTTCCCCACCAAACCCACACTTTCACGAACAGACTTCTGGCACGTCTCACATGCCTTTGAGGTCTTACGCCTTACCCTAGTCTGAGCTGCCCTGAGAGACCCCTCGGCCTCGCATTCCATCTAGGACCCCCCTGCCGGAATTCACCCTGCCTCCAAGCGAAAGTCGGCTGGCGTTCTTACTGCGATTTAAGCCCTGTGCTTCCTGTGGCCCTGCAGGCTTTGGAATAGCCACAGGCCCCAGAGGCGTAACTAGGCAGGGCATTCCTTGGTTGAGGCAGTTCACTGGACCCAGAACACCCTACTTCGGGGAGTTGGTTCAGGGAAGCAAACGCAGGGTAACGTGTGTCTCTTTGGACTGGTTAGAAACCACAGGGAGGTAAGCTGAGTGTGCGCGTGGAAACGGGGGCCTGCTGGAACTATCCTTGCTTTCCCACTTGGAAGGCTGCATTCATGCTGCCTTGAAGCTGCCTGACGTCCCCTGCTGTTGACAGGCCTGGAAACCCGGTAGAAATGCTTCTGGGAAGAAAATGAGTTTGCTCCGTCTCAACCCGGTGCTTCCATGGCCGCGGTGGTGGTTAGCCTGACAAGCTCCAGAACGAAAGGGAAACTCAACGTGAGAATTTGCCTCCAGTTTAGGCCCTGCGTAGCCGGGCAGGAAGGGCTGCATGCAGCAGTTTCCATGAGTTCTTAGTCACCGTTCGGGTTTATTTTAACGGAATTACCCATTTGAGGACCCCTAGGCCCCTCGGGTGTGCATCCATTTCCCTCCAAGGTCACTGAGGACCTCCAGACACCCCCCCCACGCCGTGGTCCGGCTGAGCAACATCGACGCCCATTGCTCTGCCCCTCGGAGGCCCTGTGTGCGTGCCGAGTGATGGGCAACACTCTGCACGTTCCTTGAGGAGAGCTACATTTCCAGAGCCCTCACAGGGCCTCAGAACCAGATTTCTGGTGAGTCCGAAGCTCCCAGGAAATATTTGTCGTCGCCCTTGTGAGAGCTGCCGTGAGAAAACACTCTGCTTTGCCTACTTCGCGGGCCTCATACCTGAAGGCACTCAGCTGGAGGAAAACGTCAGCATCTCGCAATGCTGAGTCGCTAACGGGTCAGCCAGATTGAACACAGGCCTGGAGGGAAGGCCCTGACGTGAGGTGCAGAAGCAGAGCCGCGCAGCAGTTTCCATGAGGCCGTAGCCTCTGCTCTGCGTGTCTTTAACGGCAGTCGAGTTTCCTGGACACCTGGGAGGCTCGCGGGGGCACCCTGTTCCAGGCTGCAACACGGAGTACTCCCAGGCACCCCTGGGTCTGCTGAGCAACATCCAGGCCCGGAGCCCTTTGGAGCCGCTCTCTATACGCCGAGTGTAGGGAAACGCCCTGCACTCTGTCCTGGAGCAGATTCGTTTCCCCACCAAACCCACACTTTCACGAACAGACTTCTGGCACGTCTCACATGCCTTTGAGGTCTTACGCCTTACCCTAGTCTGAGCTGCCCTGAGAGACCCCTCGGCCTCGCATTCCATCTAGGACCCCCCTGCCGGAATTCACCCTGCCTCCACGCGAAAGTCGGCTGGCGTTCTTACTGCGATTTAAGCCCTGTGCTTCCTGTGGCCCTGCAGGCTTTGGAATAGCCACAGGCCCCAGAGGCGTAACTAGGCAGGGCATTCCTTGGTTGAGGCAGTTCACTTGACCCAGAACACCCTACTTCGGGGAGTTGGTTCAGGGAAGCAAACGCAGGGTAACGTGTGTCTCTTTGGACTGGTTAGAAACCACAGGGAGGTAAGCTGAGTGTGCGCGTGGAAACGGGGGCCTGCTGGAACTATCCTTGCTTTCCCACTTGGAAGGCTGCATTCATGCTGCCTTGAAGCTGCCTGACGTCCCCTGCTGTTGACAGGCCTGGAAACCCGGTAGAAATGCTTCTGGGAAGAAAATGAGTTTGCTCCGTCTCAACCCGGTGCTTCCATGGCCGCGGTGGTGGTTAGCCTGACAAGCTCCAGAACGAAAGGGAAACTCAACGTGAGAATTTGCCTCCAGTTTAGGCCCTGCGTAGCCGGGCAGGAAGGGCTGCATGCAGCAGTTTCCATGAGTTCTTAGTCACCGTTCGGGTTTATTTTAACGGAATTACCCATTTGAGGACCCCTAGGCCCCTCGGGTGTGCATCCATTTCCCTCCAAGGTCACTGAGGACCTCCAGACACCCCCCCACGCCGTGGTCCGGCTGAGCAACATCGACGCCCATTGCTCTGCCCCTCGGAGGCCCTGTGTGCGTGCCGAGTGATGGGCAACACTCTGCACGTTCCTTGAGGAGAGCTACCTTTCCAGAGCCCTCACACGGCCTCAGAACCAGATTTCTGGTGAGTCCGAAGCTCCCAGGAAATATTTGTCGTCGCCCTTGTGAGAGCTGCCGTGAGAAAACACTCTGCTTTGCCTACTTCGCGGGCCTCGTACCTGAAGGCACTCAGCTGGAGGAGAACGTCAGCATCTCGCAATGCTGAGTCGTTAACGGGACAGCCAGATTGAGCACAGGCCTGGAGGGAAGGCCCTGACGTGAGGTGCAGAAGCGGAGCCGCGCAGCAGTTTCCATGAGGCCGTAGCCTCTGCTCTGCGTGTCTTTAACGGCAGTCGAGTTTCCTGGACACCTGGGAGGCTCGCGGGGGCACCCTGTTCCAGGCTGCAACACGGAGTACTCCCAGGCACCCCTGGGTCTGCTGAGCAACATCCAGGCCCGGAGCCCTTTGGAGCCGCTCTCTATACGCCGAGTGTAGGGAAACGCCCTGCACTCTGTCCTGGAGCAGATTCGTTTCCCCACCAAACCCACACTTTCACGAACAGACTTCTGGCACGTCTCACATGCCTTTGAGGTCTTACGCCTTACCCTAGTCTGAGCTGCCCTGAGAGACCCCTCGGCCTCGCATTCCATCTAGGACCCCCCTGCCGGAATTCACCCTGCCTCCAAGCGAAAGTCGGCTGGCGTTCTTACTGCGATTTAAGCCCTGTGCTTCCTGTGGCCCTGCAGGCTTTGGAATAGCCACAGGCCCCAGAGGCGTAACTAGGCAGGGCATTCCTTGGTTGAGGCAGTTCACTGGACCCAGAACACCCTACTTCGGGGAGTTGGTTCAGGGAAGCAAACGCAGGGTAACGTGTGTCTCTTTGGACTGGTTAGAAACCACAGGGAGGTAAGCTGAGTGTGCGCGTGGAAACGGGGGCCTGCTGGAACTATCCTTGCTTTCCCACTTGGAAGGCTGCATTCATGCTGCCTTGAAGCTGCCTGACGTCCCCTGCTGTTGACAGGCCTGGAAACCCGGTAGAAATGCTTCTGGGAAGAAAATGAGTTTGCTCCGTCTCAACCCGGTGCTTCCATGGCCGCGGTGGTGGTTAGCCTGACAAGCTCCAGAACGAAAGGGAAACTCAACGTGAGAATTTGCCTCCAGTTTAGGCCCTGCGTAGCCGGGCAGGAAGGGCTGCATGCAGCAGTTTCCATGAGTTCTTAGTCACCGTTCGGGTTTATTTTAACGGAATTACCCATTTGAGGGCCCCTAGGCCCCTCGGGTGTGCATCCATTTCCCTCCAAGGTCACTGAGGACCTCCAGACACCCCCCCACGCCGTGGTCCGGCTGAGCAACATCGACGCCCATTGCTCTGCCCCTCGGAGGCCCTGTGTGCGTGCCGAGTGATGGGCAACACTCTGCACGTTCCTTGAGGAGAGCTACATTTCCAGAGCCCTCACAGGGCCTCAGAACCAGATTTCTGGTGAGTTCGAAGCTCCCAGGAAATATTTGTCGTCGCCCTTGTGAGAGCTGCCGTGAGAAAACACTCTGCTTTGCCTACTTCGCGGGCCTCGTACCTGAAGGCACTCAGCTGGAGGAGAACGTCAGCATCTCGCAATGCTGAGTCGTTAACGGGACAGCCAGATTGAGCACAGGCCTGGAGGGAAGGCCCTGACGTGAGGTGCAGAAGCGGAGCCGCGCAGCAGTTTCCATGAGGCCGTAGCCTCTGCTCTGCGTGTCTTTAACGGCAGTCGAGTTTCCTGGACACCTGGGAGGCTCGCGGGGGCACCCTGTTCCAGGCTGCAACACGGAGTACTCCCAGGCACCCCTGGGTCTGCTGAGCAACATCCAGGCCCGGAGCCCTTTGGAGCCGCTCTCTATACGCCGAGTGTAGGGAAACGCCCTGCACTCTGTCCTGGAGCAGATTCGTTTCCCCACCAAACCCACACTTTCACGAACAGACTTCTGGCACGTCTCACATGCCTTTGAGGTCTTACGCCTTACCCTAGTCTGAGCTGCCCTGAGAGACCCCTCGGCCTCGCATTCCATCTAGGACCCCCCTGCCGGAATTCACCCTGCCTCCAAGCGAAAGTCGGCTGGCGTTCTTACTGCGATTTAAGCCCTGTGCTTCCTGTGGCCCTGCAGGCTTTGGAATAGCCACAGGCCCCAGAGGCGTAACTAGGCAGGGCATTCCTTGGTTGAGGCAGTTCACTGGACCCAGAACACCCTACTTCGGGGAGTTGGTTCAGGGAAGCAAACGCAGGGTAACGTGTGTCTCTTTGGACTGGTTAGAAACCACAGGGAGGTAAGCTGAGTGTGCGCGTGGAAACGGGGGCCTGCTGGAACTATCCTTGCTTTCCCACTTGGAAGGCTGCATTCATGCTGCCTTGAAGCTGCCTGACGTCCCCTGCTGTTGACAGGCCTGGAAACCCGGTAGAAATGCTTCTGGGAAGAAAATGAGTTTGCTCCGTCTCAACCCGGTGCTTCCATGGCCGCGGTGGTGGTTAGCCTGACAAGCTCCAGAACGAAAGGGAAACTCAACGTGAGAATTTGCCTCCAGTTTAGGCCCTGCGTAGCCGGGCAGGAAGGGCTGCATGCAGCAGTTTCCATGAGTTCTTAGTCACCGTTCGGGTTTATTTTAACGGAATTACCCATTTGAGGGCCCCTAGGCCCCTCGGGTGTGCATCCATTTCCCTCCAAGGTCACTGAGGACCTCCAGACACCCCCCCACGCCGTGGTCCGGCTGAGCAACATCGACGCCCATTGCTCTGCCCCTCGGAGGCCCTGTGTGCGTGCCGAGTGATGGGCAACACTCTGCACGTTCCTTGAGGAGAGCTACATTTCCAGAGCCCTCACAGGGCCTCAGAACCAGATTTCTGGTGAGTTCGAAGCTCCCAGGAAATATTTGTCGTCGCCCTTGTGAGAGCTGCCGTGAGAAAACACTCTGCTTTGCCTACTTCGCGGGCCTCGTACCTGAAGGCACTCAGCTGGAGGAGAACGTCAGCATCTCGCAATGCTGAGTCGTTAACGGGACAGCCAGATTGAGCACAGGCCTGGAGGGAAGGCCCTGACGTGAGGTGCAGAAGCGGAGCCGCGCAGCAGTTTCCATGAGGCCGTAGCCTCTGCTCTGCGTGTCTTTAACGGCAGTCGAGTTTCCTGGACACCTGGGAGGCTCGCGGGGGCACCCTGTTCCAGGCTGCAACACGGAGTACTCCCAGGCACCCCTGGGTCTGCTGAGCAACATCCAGGCCCGGAGCCCTTTGGAGCCGCTCTCTATACGCCGAGTGTAGGGAAACGCCCTGCACTCTGTCCTGGAGCAGATTCGTTTCCCCACCAAACCCACACTTTCACGAACAGACTTCTGGCACGTCTCACATGCCTTTGAGGTCTTACGCCTTACCCTAGTCTGAGCTGCCCTGAGAGACCCCTCGGCCTCGCATTCCATCTAGGACCCCCCTGCCGGAATTCACCCTGCCTCCAAGCGAAAGTCGGCTTGCGTTCTTACTGCGATTTAAGCCCTGTGCTTCCTGTGGCCCTGCAGGCTTTGGAATAGCCACAGGCCCCAGAGGCGTAACTAGGCAGGGCATTCCTTGGTTGAGGCAGTTCACTTGACCCAGAACACCCTACTTCGGGGAGTTGGTTCAGGGAAGCAAACGCAGGGTAACGTGTGTCTCTTTGGACTGGTTAGAAACCACAGGGAGGTAAGCTGAGTGTGCGCGTGGAAACGGGGGCCTGCTGGAACTATCCTTGCTTTCCCACTTGGAAGGCTGCATTCATGCTGCCTTGAAGCTGCCTGACGTCCCCTGCTGTTGACAGGCCTGGAAACCCGGTAGAAATGCTTCTGGGAAGAAAATGAGTTTGCTCCGTCTCAACCCGGTGCTTCCATGGCCGCGGTGGTGGTTAGCCTGACAAGCTCCAGAACGAAAGGGAAACTCAACGTGAGAATTTGCCTCCAGTTTAGGCCCTGCGTAGCCGGGCAGGAAGGGCTGCATGCAGCAGTTTCCATGAGTTCTTAGTCACCGTTCGGGTTTATTTTAACGGAATTACCCATTTGAGGACCCCTAGGCCCCTCGGGTGTGCATCCATTTCCCTCCAAGGTCACTGAGGACCTCCAGACACCCCCCCCCCCCCACGCCGTGGTCCGGCTGAGCAACATCGACGCCCATTGCTCTGCCCCTCGGAGGCCCTGTGTGCGTGCCGAGTGATGGGCAACACTCTGCACGTTTTTTGAGGAGAGCTACCTTTCCAGAGCCCTCACAGGGCCTCAGAACCAGATTTCTGGTGAGTTCGAAGCTCCCAGGAAATATTTGTCGTCGCCCTTGTGAGAGCTGCCGTGAGAAAACACTCTGCTTTGCCTACTTCGCGGGCCTCGTACCTGAAGGCACTCAGCTGGAGGAGAACGTCAGCATCTCGCAATGCTGAGTCGTTAACGGGACAGCCAGATTGAGCACAGGCCTGGAGGGAAGGCCCTGACGTGAGGTGCAGAAGCGGAGCCGCGCAGCAGTTTCCATGAGGCCGTAGCCTCTGCTCTGCGTGTCTTTAACGGCAGTCGAGTTTCCTGGACACCTGGGAGGCTCGCGGGGGCACCCTGTTCCAGGCTGCAACACGGAGTACTCCCAGGCACCCCTGGGTCTGCTGAGCAACATCCAGGCCCGGAGCCCTTTGGAGCCGCTCTCTATACGCCGAGTGTAGGGAAACGCCCTGCACTCTGTCCTGGAGCAGATTCGTTTCCCCACCAAACCCACACTTTCACGAACAGACTTCTGGCACGTCTCACATGCCTTTGAGGTCTTACGCCTTACCCTAGTCTGAGCTGCCCTGAGAGACCCCTCGG
The DNA here is from genome assembly GCF_964270905.1 of Leucopleurus acutus. NCBI lineage: Eukaryota > Metazoa > Chordata > Mammalia > Artiodactyla > Delphinidae > Leucopleurus > Leucopleurus acutus. The sequence goes on from NW_028139010.1 coordinate 35,396, forward strand.
CCTCGCATTCCATCTAGGACCCCCCTGCCGGAATTCACCCTGCCTCCAAGCGAAAGTCGGCTGGCGTTCTTACTGCGATTTAAGCCCTGTGCTTCCTGTGGCCCTGCAGGCTTTGGAATAGCCACAGGCCCCAGAGGCGTAACTAGGCAGGGCATTCCTTGGTTGAGGCAGTTCACTTGACCCAGAACACCCTACTTCGGGGAGTTGGTTCAGGGAAGCAAACGCAGGGTAACGTGTGTCTCTTTGGACTGGTTAGAAACCACAGGGAGGTAAGCTGAGTGTGCGCGTGGAAACGGGGGCCTGCTGGAACTATCCTTGCTTTCCCACTTGGAAGGCTGCATTCATGCTGCCTTGAAGCTGCCTGACGTCCCCTGCTGTTGACAGGCCTGGAAACCCGGTAGAAATGCTTCTGGGAAGAAAATGAGTTTGCTCCGTCTCAACCCGGTGCTTCCATGGCCGCGGTGGTGGTTAGCCTGACAAGCTCCAGAACGAAAGGGAAACTCAACGTGAGAATTTGCCTCCAGTTTAGGCCCTGCGTAGCCGGGCAGGAAGGGCTGCATGCAGCAGTTTCCATGAGTTCTTAGTCACCGTTCGGGTTTATTTTAACGGAATTACCCATTTGAGGACCCCTAGGCCCCTCGGGTGTGCATCCATTTCCCTCCAAGGTCACTGAGGACCTCCAGACACCCCCCCACGCCGTGGTCCGGCTGAGCAACATCGACGCCCATTGCTCTGCCCCTCGGAGGCCCTGTGTGCGTGCCGAGTGATGGGCAACACTCTGCACGTTCCTTGAGGAGAGCTACCTTTCCAGAGCCCTCACAGGGCCTCAGAACCAGATTTCTGGTGAGTCCGAAGCTCCCAGGAAATATTTGTCGTCGCCCTTGTGAGAGCTGCCGTGAGAAAACACTCTGCTTTGCCTACTTCGCGGGCCTCGTTCCTGAAGGCACTCAGCTGGAGGAGAACGTCAGCATCTCGCAATGCTGAGTCGTTAACGGGACAGCCAGATTGAGCACAGGCCTGGAGGGAAGGCCCTGACGTGAGGTGCAGAAGCGGAGCCGCGCAGCAGTTTCCATGAGGCCGTAGCCTCTGCTCTGCGTGTCTTTAACGGCAGTCGAGTTTCCTGGACACCTGGGAGGCTCGCGGGGGCACCCTGTTCCAGGCTGCAACACGGAGTACTCCCAGGCACCCCTGGGTCTGCTGAGCAACATCCAGGCCCGGAGCCCTTTGGAGCCGCTCTCTATACGCCGAGTGTAGGGAAACGCCCTGCACTCTGTCCTGGAGCAGATTCGTTTCCCCACCAAACCCACACTTTCACGAACAGACTTCTGGCACGTCTCACATGCCTTTGAGGTCTTACGCCTTACCCTAGTCTGAGCTGCCCTGAGAGACCCCTCGGCCTCGCATTCCATCTAGGACCCCCCTGCCGGAATTCACCCTGCCTCCAAGCGAAAGTCGGCTTGCGTTCTTACTGCGATTTAAGCCCTGTGCTTCCTGTGGCCCTGCAGGCTTTGGAATAGCCACAGGCCCCAGAGGCGTAACTAGGCAGGGCATTCCTTGGTTGAGGCAGTTCACTTGACCCAGAACACCCTACTTCGGGGAGTTGGTTCAGGGAAGCAAACGCAGGGTAACGTGTGTCTCTTTGGACTGGTTAGAAACCACAGGGAGGTAAGCTGAGTGTGCGCGTGGAAACGGGAGCCTGCTGGAACTATCCTTGCTTTCCCACTTGGAAGGCTGCATTCATGCTGCCTTGAAGCTGCCTGACGTCCCCTGCTGTTGACAGGCCTGGAAACCCGGTAGAAATGCTTCTGGGAAGAAAATGAGTTTGCTCCGTCTCAACCCGGTGCTTCCATGGCCGCGGTGGTGGTTAGCCTGACAAGCTCCAGAACGAAAGGGAAACTCAACGTGAGAATTTGCCTCCAGTTTAGGCCCTGCGTAGCCGGGCAGGAAGGGCTGCATGCAGCAGTTTCCATGAGTTCTTAGTCACCGTTCGGGTTTATTTTAACGGAATTACCCATTTGAGGACCCCTAGGCCCCTCGGGTGTGCATCCATTTCCCTCCAAGGTCACTGAGGACCTCCAGACACCCCCCCCCCCACGCCGTGGTCCGGCTGAGCAACATCGACGCCCATTGCTCTGCCCCTCGGAGGCCCTGTGTGCGTGCCGAGTGATGGGCAACACTCTGCACGTTTTTTGAGGAGAGCTACCTTTCCAGAGCCCTCACAGGGCCTCAGAACCAGATTTCTGGTGAGTTCGAAGCTCCCAGGAAATATTTGTCGTCGCCCTTGTGAGAGCTGCCGTGAGAAAACACTCTGCTTTGCCTACTTCGCGGGCCTCGTACCTGAAGGCACTCAGCTGGAGGAGAACGTCAGCATCTCGCAATGCTGAGTCGTTAACGGGACAGCCAGATTGAGCACAGGCCTGGAGGGAAGGCCCTGACGTGAGGTGCAGAAGCGGAGCCGCGCAGCAGTTTCCATGAGGCCGTAGCCTCTGCTCTGCGTGTCTTTAACGGCAGTCGAGTTTCCTGGACACCTGGGAGGCTCGCGGGGGCACCCTGTTCCAGGCTGCAACACGGAGTACTCCCAGGCACCCCTGGGTCTGCTGAGCAACATCCAGGCCCGGAGCCCTTTGGAGCCGCTCTCTATACGCCGAGTGTAGGGAAACGCCCTGCACTCTGTCCTGGAGCAGATTCGTTTCCCCACCAAACCCACACTTTCACGAACAGACTTCTGGCACGTCTCACATGCCTTTGAGGTCTTACGCCTTACCCTAGTCTGAGCTGCCCTGAGAGACCCCTCGGCCTCGCATTCCATCTAGGACCCCCCTGCCGGAATTCACCCTGCCTCCAAGCGAAAGTCGGCTGGCGTTCTTACTGCGATTTAAGCCCTGTGCTTCCTGTGGCCCTGCAGGCTTTGGAATAGCCACAGGCCCCAGAGGCGTAACTAGGCAGGGCATTCCTTGGTTGAGGCAGTTCACTTGACCCAGAACACCCTACTTCGGGGAGTTGGTTCAGGGAAGCAAACGCAGGGTAACGTGTGTCTCTTTGGACTGGTTAGAAACCACAGGGAGGTAAGCTGAGTGTGCGCGTGGAAACGGGGGCCTGCTGGAACTATCCTTGCTTTCCCACTTGGAAGGCTGCATTCATGCTGCCTTGAAGCTGCCTGACGTCCCCTGCTGTTGACAGGCCTGGAAACCCGGTAGAAATGCTTCTGGGAAGAAAATGAGTTTGCTCCGTCTCAACCCGGTGCTTCCATGGCCGCGGTGGTGGTTAGCCTGACAAGCTCCAGAACGAAAGGGAAACTCAACGTGAGAATTTGCCTCCAGTTTAGGCCCTGCGTAGCCGGGCAGGAAGGGCTGCATGCAGCAGTTTCCATGAGTTCTTAGTCACCGTTCGGGTTTATTTTAACGGAATTACCCATTTGAGGACCCCTAGGCCCCTCGGGTGTGCATCCATTTCCCTCCAAGGTCACTGAGGACCTCCAGACACCCCCCCACGCCGTGGTCCGGCTGAGCAACATCGACGCCCATTGCTCTGCCCCTCGGAGGCCCTGTGTGCGTGCCGAGTGATGGGCAACACTCTGCACGTTCCTTGAGGAGAGCTACCTTTCCAGAGCCCTCACAGGGCCTCAGAACCAGATTTCTGGTGAGTCCGAAGCTCCCAGGAAATATTTGTCGTCGCCCTTGTGAGAGCTGCCGTGAGAAAACACTCTGCTTTGCCTACTTCGCGGGCCTCGTTCCTGAAGGCACTCAGCTGGAGGAGAACGTCAGCATCTCGCAATGCTGAGTCGTTAACGGGACAGCCAGATTGAGCACAGGCCTGGAGGGAAGGCCCTGACGTGAGGTGCAGAAGCGGAGCCGCGCAGCAGTTTCCATGAGGCCGTAGCCTCTGCTCTGCGTGTCTTTAACGGCAGTCGAGTTTCCTGGACACCTGGGAGGCTCGCGGGGGCACCCTGTTCCAGGCTGCAACACGGAGTACTCCCAGGCACCCCTGGGTCTGCTGAGCAACATCCAGGCCCGGAGCCCTTTGGAGCCGCTCTCTATACGCCGAGTGTAGGGAAACGCCCTGCACTCTGTCCTGGAGCAGATTCGTTTCCCCACCAAACCCACACTTTCACGAACAGACTTCTGGCACGTCTCACATGCCTTTGAGGTCTTACGCCTTACCCTAGTCTGAGCTGCCCTGAGAGACCCCTCGGCCTCGCATTCCATCTAGGACCCCCCTGCCGGAATTCACCCTGCCTCCAAGCGAAAGTCGGCTTGCGTTCTTACTGCGATTTAAGCCCTGTGCTTCCTGTGGCCCTGCAGGCTTTGGAATAGCCACAGGCCCCAGAGGCGTAACTAGGCAGGGCATTCCTTGGTTGAGGCAGTTCACTTGACCCAGAACACCCTACTTCGGGGAGTTGGTTCAGGGAAGCAAACGCAGGGTAACGTGTGTCTCTTTGGACTGGTTAGAAACCACAGGGAGGTAAGCTGAGTGTGCGCGTGGAAACGGGGGCCTGCTGGAACTATCCTTGCTTTCCCACTTGGAAGGCTGCATTCATGCTGCCTTGAAGCTGCCTGACGTCCCCTGCTGTTGACAGGCCTGGAAACCCGGTAGAAATGCTTCTGGGAAGAAAATGAGTTTGCTCCGTCTCAACCCGGTGCTTCCATGGCCGCGGTGGTGGTTAGCCTGACAAGCTCCAGAACGAAAGGGAAACTCAACGTGAGAATTTGCCTCCAGTTTAGGCCCTGCGTAGCCGGGCAGGAAGGGCTGCATGCAGCAGTTTCCATGAGTTCTTAGTCACCGTTCGGGTTTATTTTAACGGAATTACCCATTTGAGGACCCCTAGGCCCCTCGGGTGTGCATCCATTTCCCTCCAAGGTCACTGAGGACCTCCAGACACCCCCCCCACGCCGTGGTCCGGCTGAGCAACATCGACGCCCATTGCTCTGCCCCTCGGAGGCCCTGTGTGCGTGCCGAGTGATGGGCAACACTCTGCACGTTCCTTGAGGAGAGCTACCTTTCCAGAGCCCTCACACGGCCTCAGAACCAGATTTCTGGTGAGTCCGAAGCTCCCAGGAAATATTTGTCGTCGCCCTTGTGAGAGCTGCCGTGAGAAAACACTCTGCTTTGCCTACTTCGCGGGCCTCGTACCTGAAGGCACTCAGCTGGAGGAGAACGTCAGCATCTCGCAATGCTGAGTCGTTAACGGGACAGCCAGATTGAGCACAGGCCTGGAGGGAAGGCCCTGACGTGCGGTGCAGAAGCGGAGCCGCGCAGCAGTTTCCATGAGGCCGTAGCCTCTGCTCTGCGTGTCTTTAACGGCAGTCGAGTTTCCTGGACACCTGGGAGGCTCGCGGGGGCACCCTGTTCCAGGCTGCAACACGGAGTACTCCCAGGCACCCCTGGGTCTGCTGAGCAACATCCAGGCCCGGAGCCCTTTGGAGCCGCTCTCTATACGCCGAGTGTAGGGAAACGCCCTGCACTCTGTCCTGGAGCAGATTCGTTTCCCCACCAAACCCACACTTTCACGAACAGACTTCTGGCACGTCTCACATGCCTTTGAGGTCTTACGCCTTACCCTAGTCTGAGCTGCCCTGAGAGACCCCTCGGCCTCGCATTCCATCTAGGACCCCCCTGCCGGAATTCACCCTGCCTCCAAGCGAAAGTCGGCTGGCGTTCTTACTGCGATTTAAGCCCTGTGCTTCCTGTGGCCCTGCAGGCTTTGGAATAGCCACAGGCCCCAGAGGCGTAACTAGGCAGGGCATTCCTTGGTTGAGGCAGTTCACTTGACCCAGAACACCCTACTTCGGGGAGTTGGTTCAGGGAAGCAAACGCAGGGTAACGTGTGTCTCTTTGGACTGGTTAGAAACCACAGGGAGGTAAGCTGAGTGTGCGCGTGGAAACGGGGGCCTGCTGGAACTATCCTTGCTTTCCCACTTGGAAGGCTGCATTCATGCTGCCTTGAAGCTGCCTGACGTCCCCTGCTGTTGACAGGCCTGGAAACCCGGTAGAAATGCTTCTGGGAAGAAAATGAGTTTGCTCCGTCTCAACCCGGTGCTTCCATGGCCGCGGTGGTGGTTAGCCTGACAAGCTCCAGAACGAAAGGGAAACTCAACGTGAGAATTTGCCTCCAGTTTAGGCCCTGCGTAGCCGGGCAGGAAGGGCTGCATGCAGCAGTTTCCATGAGTTCTTAGTCACCGTTCGGGTTTATTTTAACGGAATTACCCATTTGAGGACCCCTAGGCCCCTCGGGTGTGCATCCATTTCCCTCCAAGGTCACTGAGGACCTCCAGACACCCCCCCCCCACGCCGTGGTCCGGCTGAGCAACATCGACGCCCATTGCTCTGCCCCTCGGAGGCCCTGTGTGCGTGCCGAGTGATGGGCAACACTCTGCACGTTTTTTGAGGAGAGCTACCTTTCCAGAGCCCTCACAGGGCCTCAGAACCAGATTTCTGGTGAGTCCGAAGCTCCCAGGAAATATTTGTCGTCGCCCTTGTGAGAGCTGCCGTGAGAAAACACTCTGCTTTGCCTACTTCGCGGGCCTCGTACCTGAAGGCACTCAGCTGGAGGAGAACGTCAGCATCTCGCAATGCTGAGTCGTTAACGGGACAGCCAGATTGAGCACAGGCCTGGAGGGAAGGCCCTGACGTGAGGTGCAGAAGCGGAGCCGCGCAGCAGTTTCCATGAGGCCGTAGCCTCTGCTCTGCGTGTCTTTAACGGCAGTCGAGTTTCCTGGACACCTGGGAGGCTCGCGGGGGCACCCTGTTCCAGGCTGCAACACGGAGTACTCCCAGGCACCCCTGGGTCTGCTGAGCAACATCCAGGCCCGGAGCCCTTTGGAGCCGCTCTCTATACGCCGAGTGTAGGGAAACGCCCTGCACTCTGTCCTGGAGCAGATTCGTTTCCCCACCAAACCCACACTTTCACGAACAGACTTCTGGCACGTCTCACATGCCTTTGAGGTCTTACGCCTTACCCTAGTCTGAGCTGCCCTGAGAGACCCCTCGGCCTCGCATTCCATCTAGGACCCCCCTGCCGGAATTCACCCTGCCTCCAAGCGAAAGTCGGCTGGCGTTCTTACTGCGATTTAAGCCCTGTGCTTCCTGTGGCCCTGCAGGCTTTGGAATAGCCACAGGCCCCAGAGGCGTAACTAGGCAGGGCATTCCTTGGTTGAGGCAGTTCACTGGACCCAGAACACCCTACTTCGGGGAGTTGGTTCAGGGAAGCAAACGCAGGGTAACGTGTGTCTCTTTGGACTGGTTAGAAACCACAGGGAGGTAAGCTGAGTGTGCGCGTGGAAACGGGGGCCTGCTGGAACTATCCTTGCTTTCCCACTTGGAAGGCTGCATTCATGCTGCCTTGAAGCTGCCTGACGTCCCCTGCTGTTGACAGGCCTGGAAACCCGGTAGAAATGCTTCTGGGAAGAAAATGAGTTTGCTCCGTCTCAACCCGGTGCTTCCATGGCCGCGGTGGTGGTTAGCCTGACAAGCTCCAGAACGAAAGGGAAACTCAACGTGAGAATTTGCCTCCAGTTTAGGCCCTGCGTAGCCGGGCAGGAAGGGCTGCATGCAGCAGTTTCCATGAGTTCTTAGTCACCGTTCGGGTTTATTTTAACGGAATTACCCATTTGAGGACCCCTAGGCCCCTCGGGTGTGCATCCATTTCCCTCCAAGGTCACTGAGGACCTCCAGACACCCCCCCCCCACGCCGTGGTCCGGCTGAGCAACATTGACGCCCATTGCTCTGCCCCTCGGAGGCCCTGTGTGCGTGCCGAGTGATGGGCAACACTCTGCACGTTTTTTGAGGAGAGCTACCTTTCCAGAGCCCTCACAGGGCCTCAGAACCAGATTTCTGGTGAGTCCGAAGCTCCCAGGAAATATTTGTCGTCGCCCTTGTGAGAGCTGCCGTGAGAAAACACTCTGCTTTGCCTACTTCGCGGGCCTCGTACCTGAAGGCACTCAGCTGGAGGAGAACGTCAGCATCTCGCAATGCTGAGTCGTTAACGGGACAGCCAGATTGAGCACAGGCCTGGAGGGAAGGCCCTGACGTGAGGTGCAGAAGCGGAGCCGCGCAGCAGTTTCCATGAGGCCGTAGCCTCTGCTCTGCGTGTCTTTAACGGCAGTCGAGTTTCCTGGACACCTGGGAGGCTCGCGGGGGCACCCTGTTCCAGGCTGCAACACGGAGTACTCCCAGGCACCCCTGGGTCTGCTGAGCAACATCCAGGCCCGGAGCCCTTTGGAGCCGCTCTCTATACGCCGAGTGTAGGGAAACGCCCTGCACTCTGTCCTGGAGCAGATTCGTTTCCCCACCAAACCCACACTTTCACGAACAGACTTCTGGCACGTCTCACATGCCTTTGAGGTCTTACGCCTTACCCTAGTCTGAGCTGCCCTGAGAGACCCCTCGGCCTCGCATTCCATCTAGGACCCCCCTGCCGGAATTCACCCTGCCTCCAAGCGAAAGTCGGCTGGCGTTCTTACTGCGATTTAAGCCCTGTGCTTCCTGTGGCCCTGCAGGCTTTGGAATAGCCACAGGCCCCAGAGGCGTAACTAGGCAGGGCATTCCTTGGTTGAGGCAGTTCACTTGACCCAGAACACCCTACTTCGGGGAGTTGGTTCAGGGAAGCAAACGCAGGGTAACGTGTGTCTCTTTGGACTGGTTAGAAACCACAGGGAGGTAAGCTGAGTGTGCGCGTGGAAACGGGGGCCTGCTGGAACTATCCTTGCTTTCCCACTTGGAAGGCTGCATTCATGCTGCCTTGAAGCTGCCTGACGTCCCCTGCTGTTGACAGGCCTGGAAACCCGGTAGAAATGCTTCTGGGAAGAAAATGAGTTTGCTCCGTCTCAACCCGGTGCTTCCATGGCCGCGGTGGTGGTTAGCCTGACAAGCTCCAGAACGAAAGGGAAACTCAACGTGAGAATTTGCCTCCAGTTTAGGCCCTGCGTAGCCGGGCAGGAAGGGCTGCATGCAGCAGTTTCCATGAGTTCTTAGTCACCGTTCGGGTTTATTTTAACGGAATTACCCATTTGAGGACCCCTAGGCCCCTCGGGTGTGCATCCATTTCCCTCCAAGGTCACTGAGGACCTCCAGACACCCCCCCCCCCACGCCGTGGTCCGGCTGAGCAACATCGACGCCCATTGCTCTGCCCCTCGGAGGCCCTGTGTGCGTGCCGAGTGATGGGCAACACTCTGCACGTTTTTTGAGGAGAGCTACCTTTCCAGAGCCCTCACAGGGCCTCAGAACCAGATTTCTGGTGAGTTCGAAGCTCCCAGGAAATATTTGTCGTCGCCCTTGTGAGAGCTGCCGTGAGAAAACACTCTGCTTTGCCTACTTCGCGGGCCTCGTACCTGAAGGCACTCAGCTGGAGGAGAACGTCAGCATCTCGCAATGCTGAGTCGTTAACGGGACAGCCAGATTGAGCACAGGCCTGGAGGGAAGGCCCTGACGTGAGGTGCAGAAGCGGAGCCGCGCAGCAGTTTCCATGAGGCCGTAGCCTCTGCTCTGCGTGTCTTTAACGGCAGTCGAGTTTCCTGGACACCTGGGAGGCTCGCGGGGGCACCCTGTTCCAGGCTGCAACACGGAGTACTCCCAGGCACCCCTGGGTCTGCTGAGCAACATCCAGGCCCGGAGCCCTTTGGAGCCGCTCTCTATACGCCGAGTGTAGGGAAACGCCCTGCACTCTGTCCTGGAGCAGATTCGTTTCCCCACCAAACCCACACTTTCACGAACAGACTTCTGGCACGTCTCACATGCCTTTGAGGTCTTACGCCTTACCCTAGTCTGAGCTGCCCTGAGAGACCCCTCGGCCTCGCATTCCATCTAGGACCCCCCTGCCGGAATTCACCCTGCCTCCAAGCGAAAGTCGGCTTGCGTTCTTACTGCGATTTAAGCCCTGTGCTTCCTGTGGCCCTGCAGGCTTTGGAATAGCCACAGGCCCCAGAGGCGTAACTAGGCAGGGCATTCCTTGGTTGAGGCAGTTCACTTGACCCAGAACACCCTACTTCGGGGAGTTGGTTCAGGGAAGCAAACGCAGGGTAACGTGTGTCTCTTTGGACTGGTTAGAAACCACAGGGAGGTAAGCTGAGTGTGCGCGTGGAAACGGGGGCCTGCTGGAACTATCCTTGCTTTCCCACTTGGAAGGCTGCATTCATGCTGCCTTGAAGCTGCCTGACGTCCCCTGCTGTTGACAGGCCTGGAAACCCGGTAGAAATGCTTCTGGGAAGAAAATGAGTTTGCTCCGTCTCAACCCGGTGCTTCCATGGCCGCGGTGGTGGTTAGCCTGACAAGCTCCAGAACGAAAGGGAAACTCAACGTGAGAATTTGCCTCCAGTTTAGGCCCTGCGTAGCCGGGCAGGAAGGGCTGCATGCAGCAGTTTCCATGAGTTCTTAGTCACCGTTCGGGTTTATTTTAACGGAATTACCCATTTGAGGACCCCTAGGCCCCTCGGGTGTGCATCCATTTCCCTCCAAGGTCACTGAGGACCTCCAGACACCCCCCCACGCCGTGGTCCGGCTGAGCAACATCGACGCCCATTGCTCTGCCCCTCGGAGGCCCTGTGTGCGTGCCGAGTGATGGGCAACACTCTGCACGTTCCTTGAGGAGAGCTACCTTTCCAGAGCCCTCACAGGGCCTCAGAACCAGATTTCTGGTGAGTCCGAAGCTCCCAGGAAATATTTGTCGTCGCCCTTGTGAGAGCTGCCGTGAGAAAACACTCTGCTTTGCCTACTTCGCGGGCCTCGTACCTGAAGGCACTCAGCTGGAGGAGAACGTCAGCATCTCGCAATGCTGAGTCGTTAACGGGACAGCCAGATTGAGCACAGGCCTGGAGGGAAGGCCCTGACGTGAGGTGCAGAAGCGGAGCCGCGCAGCAGTTTCCATGAGGCCGTAGCCTCTGCTCTGCGTGTCTTTAACGGCAGTCGAGTTTCCTGGACACCTGGGAGGCTCGCGGGGGCACCCTGTTCCAGGCTGCAACACGGAGTACTCCCAGGCACCCCTGGGTCTGCTGAGCAACATCCAGGCCCGGAGCCCTTTGGAGCCGCTCTCTATACGCCGAGTGTAGGGAAACGCCCTGCACTCTGTCCTGGAGCAGATTCGTTTCCCCACCAAACCCACACTTTCACGAACAGACTTCTGGCACGTCTCACATGCCTTTGAGGTCTTACGCCTTACCCTAGTCTGAGCTGCCCTGAGAGACCCCTCGGCCTCGCATTCCATCTAGGACCCCCCTGCCGGAATTCACCCTGCCTCCAAGCGAAAGTCGGCTTGCGTTCTTACTGCGATTTAAGCCCTGTGCTTCCTGTGGCCCTGCAGGCTTTGGAATAGCCACAGGCCCCAGAGGCGTAACTAGGCAGGGCATTCCTTGGTTGAGGCAGTTCACTTGACCCAGAACACCCTACTTCGGGGAGTTGGTTCAGGGAAGCAAACGCAGGGTAACGTGTGTCTCTTTGGACTGGTTAGAAACCACAGGGAGGTAAGCTGAGTGTGCGCGTGGAAACGGGAGCCTGCTGGAACTATCCTTGCTTTCCCACTTGGAAGGCTGCATTCATGCTGCCTTGAAGCTGCCTGACGTCCCCTGCTGTTGACAGGCCTGGAAACCCGGTAGAAATGCTTCTGGGAAGAAAATGAGTTTGCTCCGTCTCAACCCGGTGCTTCCATGGCCGCGGTGGTGGTTAGCCTGACAAGCTCCAGAACGAAAGGGAAACTCAACGTGAGAATTTGCCTCCAGTTTAGGCCCTGCGTAGCCGGGCAGGAAGGGCTGCATGCAGCAGTTTCCATGAGTTCTTAGTCACCGTTCGGGTTTATTTTAACGGAATTACCCATTTGAGGACCCCTAGGCCCCTCGGGTGTGCATCCATTTCCCTCCAAGGTCACTGAGGACCTCCAGACACCCCCCCCCCCACGCCGTGGTCCGGCTGAGCAACATCGACGCCCATTGCTCTGCCCCTCGGAGGCCCTGTGTGCGTGCCGAGTGATGGGCAACACTCTGCACGTTCCTTGAGGAGAGCTACCTTTCCAGAGCCCTCACAGGGCCTCAGAACCAGATTTCTGGTGAGTCCGAAGCTCCCAGGAAATATTTGTCGTCGCCCTTGTGAGAGCTGCCGTGAGAAAACACTCTGCTTTGCCTACTTCGCGGGCCTCGTACCTGAAGGCACTCAGCTGGAGGAGAACGTCAGCATCTCGCAATGCTGAGTCGTTAACGGGACAGCCAGATTGAGCACAGGCCTGGAGGGAAGGCCCTGACGTGAGGTGCAGAAGCGGAGCCGCGCAGCAGTTTCCATGAGGCCGTAGCCTCTGCTCTGCGTGTCTTTAACGGCAGTCGAGTTTCCTGGACACCTGGGAGGCTCGCGGGGGCACCCTGTTCCAGGCTGCAACACGGAGTACTCCCAGGCACCCCTGGGTCTGCTGAGCAACATCCAGGCCCGGAGCCCTTTGGAGCCGCTCTCTATACGCCGAGTGTAGGGAAACGCCCTGCACTCTGTCCTGGAGCAGATTCGTTTCCCCACCAAACCCACACTTTCACGAACAGACTTCTGGCACGTCTCACATGCCTTTGAGGTCTTACGCCTTACCCTAGTCTGAGCTGCCCTGAGAGACCCCTCGGCCTCGCATTCCATCTAGGACCCCCCTGCCGGAATTCACCCTGCCTCCAAGCGAAAGTCGGCTTGCGTTCTTACTGCGATTTAAGCCCTGTGCTTCCTGTGGCCCTGCAGGCTTTGGAATAGCCACAGGCCCCAGAGGCGTAACTAGGCAGGGCATTCCTTGGTTGAGGCAGTTCACTTGACCCAGAACACCCTACTTCGGGGAGTTGGTTCAGGGAAGCAAACGCAGGGTAACGTGTGTCTCTTTGGACTGGTTAGAAACCACAGGGAGGTAAGCTGAGTGTGCGCGTGGAAACGGGAGCCTGCTGGAACTATCCTTGCTTTCCCACTTGGAAGGCTGCATTCATGCTGCCTTGAAGCTGCCTGACGTCCCCTGCTGTTGACAGGCCTGGAAACCCGGTAGAAATGCTTCTGGGAAGAAAATGAGTTTGCTCCGTCTCAACCCGGTGCTTCCATGGCCGCGGTGGTGGTTAGCCTGACAAGCTCCAGAACGAAAGGGAAACTCAACGTGAGAATTTGCCTCCAGTTTAGGCCCTGCGTAGCCGGGCAGGAAGGGCTGCATGCAGCAGTTTCCATGAGTTCTTAGTCACCGTTCGGGTTTATTTTAACGGAATTACCCATTTGAGGACCCCTAGGCCCCTCGGGTGTGCATCCATTTCCCTCCAAGGTCACTGAGGACCTCCAGACACCCCCCCCCCCACGCCGTGGTCCGGCTGAGCAACATCGACGCCCATTGCTCTGCCCCTCGGAGGCCCTGTGTGCGTGCCGAGTGATGGGCAACACTCTGCACGTTCCTTGAGGAGAGCTACCTTTCCAGAGCCCTCACAGGGCCTCAGAACCAGATTTCTGGTGAGTCCGAAGCTCCCAGGAAATATTTGTCGTCGCCCTTGTGAGAGCTGCCGTGAGAAAACACTCTGCTTTGCCTACTTCGCGGGCCTCGTACCTGAAGGCACTCAGCTGGAGGAGAACGTCAGCATCTCGCAATGCTGAGTCGTTAACGGGACAGCCAGATTGAGCACAGGCCTGGAGGGAAGGCCCTGACGTGAGGTGCAGAAGCGGAGCCGCGCAGCAGTTTCCATGAGGCCGTAGCCTCTGCTCTGCGTGTCTTTAACGGCAGTCGAGTTTCCTGGACACCTGGGAGGCTCGCGGGGGCACCCTGTTCCAGGCTGCAACACGGAGTACTCCCAGGCACCCCTGGGTCTGCTGAGCAACATCCAGGCCCGGAGCCCTTTGGAGCCGCTCTCTATACGCCGAGTGTAGGGAAACGCCCTGCACTCTGTCCTGGAGCAGATTCGTTTCCCCACCAAACCCACACTTTCACGAACAGACTTCTGGCACGTCTCACATGCCTTTGAGGTCTTACGCCTTACCCTAGTCTGAGCTGCCCTGAGAGACCCCTCGGCCTCGCATTCCATCTAGGACCCCCCTGCCGGAATTCACCCTGCCTCCAAGCGAAAGTCGGCTGGCGTTCTTACTGCGATTTAAGCCCTGTGCTTCCTGTGGCCCTGCAGGCTTTGGAATAGCCACAGGCCCCAGAGGCGTAACTAGGCAGGGCATTCCTTGGTTGAGGCAGTTCACTTGACCCAGAACACCCTACTTCGGGGAGGTGGTTCAGGGAAGCAAACGCAGGGTAACGTGTGTCTCTTTGGACTGGTTAGAAACCACAGGGAGGTAAGCTGAGTGTGCGCGTGGAAACGGGGGCCTGCTGGAACTATCCTTGCTTTCCCACTTGGAAGGCTGCATTCATGCTGCCTTGAAGCTGCCTGACGTCCCCTGCTGTTGACAGGCCTGGAAACCCGGTAGAAATGCTTCTGGGAAGAAAATGAGTTTGCTCCGTCTCAACCCGGTGCTTCCATGGCCGCGGTGGTGGTTAGCCTGACAAGCTCCAGAACGAAAGGGAAACTCAACGTGAGAATTTGCCTCCAGTTTAGGCCCTGCGTAGCCGGGCAGGAAGGGCTGCATGCAGCAGTTTCCATGAGTTCTTAGTCACCGTTCGGGTTTATTTTAACGGAATTACCCATTTGAGGACCCCTAGGCCCCTCGGGTGTGCATCCATTTCCCTCCAAGGTCACTGAGGACCTCCAGACACCCCCCCACGCCGTGGTCCGGCTGAGCAACATCGACGCCCATTGCTCTGCCCCTCGGAGGCCCTGTGTGCGTGCCGAGTGATGGGCAACACTCTGCACGTTCCTTGAGGAGAGCTACCTTTCCAGAGCCCTCACAGGGCCTCAGAACCAGATTTCTGGTGAGTTCGAAGCTCCCAGGAAATATTTGTCGTCGCCCTTGTGAGAGCTGCCGTGAGAAAACACTCTGCTTTGCCTACTTCGCGGGCCTCGTACCTGAAGGCACTCAGCTGGAGGAGAACGTCAGCATCTCGCAATGCTGAGTCGTTAACGGGACAGCCAGATTGAGCACAGGCCTGGAGGGAAGGCCCTGACGTGAGGTGCAGAAGCGGAGCCGCGCAGCAGTTTCCATGAGGCCGTAGCCTCTGCTCTGCGTGTCTTTAACGGCAGTCGAGTTTCCTGGACACCTGGGAGGCTCGCGGGGGCACCCTGTTCCAGGCTGCAACACGGAGTACTCCCAGGCACCCCTGGGTCTGCTGAGCAACATCCAGGCCCGGAGCCCTTTGGAGCCGCTCTCTATACGCCGAGTGTAGGGAAACGCCCTGCACTCTGTCCTGGAGCAGATTCGTTTCCCCACCAAACCCACACTTTCACGAACAGACTTCTGGCACGTCTCACATGCCTTTGAGGTCTTACGCTTTACCCTAGTCTGAGCTGCCCTGAGAGACCCCTCGGCCTCGCATTCCATCTAGGACCCCCCTGCCGGAATTCACCCTGCCTCCAAGCGAAAGTCGGCTTGCGTTCTTACTGCGATTTAAGCCCTGTGCTTCCTGTGGCCCTGCAGGCTTTGGAATAGCCACAGGCCCCAGAGGCGTAACTAGGCAGGGCATTCCTTGGTTGAGGCAGTTCACTTGACCCAGAACACCCTACTTCGGGGAGTTGGTTCAGGGAAGCAAACGCAGGGTAACGTGTGTCTCTTTGGACTGGTTAGAAACCACAGGGAGGTAAGCTGAGTGTGCGCGTGGAAACGGGAGCCTGCTGGAACTATCCTTGCTTTCCCACTTGGAAGGCTGCATTCATGCTGCCTTGAAGCTGCCTGACGTCCCCTGCTGTTGACAGGCCTGGAAACCCGGTAGAAATGCTTCTGGGAAGAAAATGAGTTTGCTCCGTCTCAACCCGGTGCTTCCATGGCCGCGGTGGTGGTTAGCCTGACAAGCTCCAGAACGAAAGGGAAACTCAACGTGAGAATTTGCCTCCAGTTTAGGCCCTGCGTAGCCGGGCAGGAAGGGCTGCATGCAGCAGTTTCCATGAGTTCTTAGTCACCGTTCGGGTTTATTTTAACGGAATTACCCATTTGAGGACCCCTAGGCCCCTCGGGTGTGCATCCATTTCCCTCCAAGGTCACTGAGGACCTCCAGACACCCCCCCCCCCCACGCCGTGGTCCGGCTGAGCAACATCGACGCCCATTGCTCTGCCCCTCGGAGGCCCTGTGTGCGTGCCGAGTGATGGGCAACACTCTGCACGTTTTCTGAGGAGAGCTACCTTTCCAGAGCCCTCACAGGGCCTCAGAACCAGATTTCTGGTGAGTTCGAAGCTCCCAGGAAATATTTGTCGTCGCCCTTGTGAGAGCTGCCGTGAGAAAACACTCTGCTTTGCCTACTTCGCGGGCCTCGTACCTGAAGGCACTCAGCTGGAGGAGAACGTCAGCATCTCGCAATGCTGAGTCGTTAACGGGACAGCCAGATTGAGCACAGGCCTGGAGGGAAGGCCCTGACGTGAGGTGCAGAAGCGGAGCCGTGCGGCAGTTTCCATGAGGCCGTAGCCTCTGCTCTGCGCGTCTTTAACGGCAGTAGAGTTTTCTGGACACCTGGGAGGCTCGCGGGGGCACCCTGTTCCAGGCTGCAACACGGAGTACTCCCAGGCACCCCTGGGTCTGCTGAGCAACATCCAGGCCCGGAGCCCTTTGGAGCCGCTCTCTATACGCCGAGTGTAGGGAAACGCCCTGCACTCTCTCCTGGAGCAGATTCGTTTCCCCACCAAACCCACACTTTCACGAACAGACTTCTGGCACGTCTCACATGCCTTTGAGGTCTTACGCCTTACCCTAGTCTGAGCTGCCCTGAGAGACCCCTCGGCCTCGCATTCCATCTAGGACCCCCCTGCCGGAATTCACCCTGCCTCCAAGCGAAAGTCGGCTTGCGTTCTTACTGCGATTTAAGCCCTGTGCTTCCTGTGGCCCTGCAGGCTTTGGAATAGCCACAGGCCCCAGAGGCGTAACTAGGCAGGGCATTCCTTGGTTGAGGCAGTTCACTTGACCCAGAACACCCTACTTTGGGGAGGTGGTTCAGGGAAGCAAACGCAGGGTAACGTGTGTCTCTTTGGACTGGTTAGAAACCACAGGGAGGTAAGCTGAGTGTGCGCGTGGAAACGGGGGCCTGCTGGAACTATCCTTGCTTTCCCACTTGGAAGGCTGCATTCATGCTGCCTTGAAGCTGCCTGACGTCCCCTGCTGTTGACAGGCCTGGAAACCCGGTAGAAATGCTTCTGGGAAGAAAATGAGTTTGCTCCGTCTCAACCCGGTGCTTCCATGGCCGCGGTGGTGGTTAGCCTGACAAGCTCCAGAACGAAAGGGAAACTCAACGTGAGAATTTGCCTCCAGTTTAGGCCCTGCGTAGCCGGGCAGGAAGGGCTGCATGCAGCAGTTTCCATGAGTTCTTAGTCACCGTTCGGGTTTATTTTAACGGAATTACCCATTTGAGGACCCCTAGGCCCCTCGGGTGTGCATCCATTTCCCTCCAAGGTCACTGAGGACCTCCAGACACCCACCCACGCCGTGGTCCGGCTGAGCAACATCGACGCCCATTGCTCTGCCCCTCGGAGTCCCTGTGTGCGTGCCGAGTGATGGGCAACACTCTGCACGTTTTTTGAGGAGAGCTACCTTTCCAGAGCCCTCACAGGGCCTCAGAACCAGATTTCTGGTGAGTCCGAAGCTCCCAGGAAATATTTGTCGTCGCCCTTGTGAGAGCTGCCGTGAGAAAACACTCTGCTTTGCCTACTTCGCGGGCCTCGTACCTGAAGGCACTCAGCTGGAGGAGAACGTCAGCATCTCGCAATGCTGAGTCGTTAACGGGACAGCCAGATTGAGCACAGGCCTGGAGGGAAGGCCCTGACGTGAGGTGCAGAAGCGGAGCCGCGCAGCAGTTTCCATGAGGCCGTAGCCTCTGCTCTGCGTGTCTTTAACGGCAGTCGAGTTTCCTGGACACCTGGGAGGCTCGCGGGGGCACCCTGTTCCAGGCTGCAACACGGAGTACTCCCAGGCACCCCTGGGTCTGCTGAGCAACATCCAGGCCCGGAGCCCTTTGGAGCCGCTCTCTATATGCCGAGTGTAGGGAAACGCCCTGCACTCTGTCCTGGAGCAGATTCGTTTCCCCACCAAACCCACACTTTCACGAACAGACTTCTGGCACGTCTCACATGCCTTTGAGGTCTTACGCTTTACCCTAGTCTGAGCTGCCCTGAGAGACCCCTCGGCCTCGCATTCCATCTAGGACCCCCCTGCCGGAATTCACCCTGCCTCCAAGCGAAAGTCGGCTTGCGTTCTTACTGCGATTTAAGCCCTGTGCTTCCTGTGGCCCTGCAGGCTTTGGAATAGCCACAGGCCCCAGAGGCGTAACTAGGCAGGGCATTCCTTGGTTGAGGCAGTTCACTTGACCCAGAACACCCTACTTCGGGGAGTTGGTTCAGGGAAGCAAACGCAGGGTAACGTGTGTCTCTTTGGACTGGTTAGAAACCACAGGGAGGTAAGCTGAGTGTGCGCGTGGAAACGGGAGCCTGCTGGAACTATCCTTGCTTTCCCACTTGGAAGGCTGCATTCATGCTGCCTTGAAGCTGCCTGACGTCCCCTGCTGTTGACAGGCCTGGAAACCCGGTAGAAATGCTTCTGGGAAGAAAATGAGTTTGCTCCGTCTCAACCCGGTGCTTCCATGGCCGCGGTGGTGGTTAGCCTGACAAGCTCCAGAACGAAAGGGAAACTCAACGTGAGAATTTGCCTCCAGTTTAGGCCCTGCGTAGCCGGGCAGGAAGGGCTGCATGCAGCAGTTTCCATGAGTTCTTAGTCACCGTTCGGGTTTATTTTAACGGAATTACCCATTTGAGGACCCCTAGGCCCCTCGGGTGTGCATCCATTTCCCTCCAAGGTCACTGAGGACCTCCAGACACCCCCCCCCCCACGCCGTGGTCCGGCTGAGCAACATCGACGCCCATTGCTCTGCCCCTCGGAGGCCCTGTGTGCGTGCCGAGTGATGGGCAACACTCTGCACGTTTTCTGAGGAGAGCTACCTTTCCAGAGCCCTCACAGGGCCTCAGAACCAGATTTCTGGTGAGTTCGAAGCTCCCAGGAAATATTTGTCGTCGCCCTTGTGAGAGCTGCCGTGAGAAAACACTCTGCTTTGCCTACTTCGCGGGCCTCGTACCTGAAGGCACTCAGCTGGAGGAGAACGTCAGCATCTCGCAATGCTGAGTCGTTAACGGGACAGCCAGATTGAGCACAGGCCTGGAGGGAAGGCCCTGACGTGAGGTGCAGAAGCGGAGCCGTGCGGCAGTTTCCATGAGGCCGTAGCCTCTGCTCTGCGCGTCTTTAACGGCAGTAGAGTTTTCTGGACACATGGGAGGCTCGCGGGGGCACCCTGTTCCAGGCTGCAACACGGAGTACTCCCAGGCACCCCTGGGTCTGCTGAGCAACATCCAGGCCCGGAGCCCTTTGGAGCCGCTCTCTATACGCCGAGTGTAGGGAAACGCCCTGCACTCTCTCCTGGAGCAGATTCGTTTCCCCACCAAACCCACACTTTCACGAACAGACTTCTGGCACGTCTCACATGCCTTTGAGGTCTTACGCCTTACCCTAGTCTGAGCTGCCCTGAGAGACCCCTCGGCCTCGCATTCCATCTAGGACCCCCCTGCCGGAATTCACCCTGCCTCCAAGCGAAAGTCGGCTTGCGTTCTTACTGCGATTTAAGCCCTGTGCTTCCTGTGGCCCTGCAGGCTTTGGAATAGCCACAGGCCCCAGAGGCGTAACTAGGCAGGGCATTCCTTGGTTGAGGCAGTTCACTGGACCCAGAACACCCTACTTCTGGGAGTTGGTTCAGGGAAGCAAACGCAGGGTAACGTGTGTCTCTTTGGACTGGTTAGAAACCACAGGGAGGTAAGCTGAGTGTGCGCGTGGAAACGGGGGCCTGCTGGAACTATCCTTGCTTTCCCACTTGGAAGGCTGCATTCATGCTGCCTTGAAGCTGCCTGACGTCCCCTGCTGTTGACAGGCCTGGAAACCCGGTAGAAATGCTTCTGGGAAGAAAATGATTTTGCTCCGTCTCAACCCGGTGCTTCCATGGCCGCGGTGGTGGTTAGCCTGACAAGCTCCAGAACGAAAGGGAAACTCAACGTGAGAATTTGCCTCCAGTTTAGGCCCTGCGTAGCCGGGCAGGAAGGGCGGCATGCAGCAGTTTCCATGAGTTCTTAGTCACCGTTCGGGTTTATTTTAACGGAATTACCCATTTGAGGACCCCTAGACCCATCGGGTGTGCATCCATTTCCCCCAAGGTCCCTGAGGACCTCCAGACACCCCCCCACGCCGTGGTCCGGCTGAGCAACATCGACGCCCATTGCTCTGCCCCTCGGAGTCCCTGTGTGCGTGCCGAGTGATGGGCAACACTCTGCACGTTTTTTGAGGAGAGCTACCTTTCCAGAGCCCTCACACGGCCTCAGAACCAGATTTCTGGTGAGTCCAAAGCTCCCAGGAAATATTTGTCGTCGCCCTTGTGAGAGCTGCCGTGAGAAAACACTCTGCTTTGCCTACTTCGCGGGCCTCGTACCTGAAGGCACTCAGCTGGAGGAGAACGTCAGCATCTCGCAATGCTGAGTCGTTAACGGGACAGCCAGATTGAGCACAGGCCTGGAGGGAAGGCCCTGACGTGAGGTGCAGAAGCGGAGCCGCGCAGCAGTTTCCATGAGGCCGTAGCCTCTGCTCTGCGTGTCTTTAACGGCAGTCGAGTTTCCTGGACACCTGGGAGGCTCGCGGGGGCACCCTGTTCCAGGCTGCAACACGGAGTACTCCCAGGCACCCCTGGGTCTGCTGAGCAACATCCAGGCCCGGAGCCCTTTGGAGCCGCTCTCTATACGCCGAGTGTAGGGAAACGCCCTGCACTCTGTCCTGGAGCAGATTCGTTTCCCCACCAAACCCACACTTTCACGAACAGACTTCTGGCACGTCTCACATGCCTTTGAGGTCTTACGCCTTACCCTAGTCTGAGCTGCCCTGAGAGACCCCTCGGCCTCGCATTCCATCTAGGACCCCCCTGCCGGAATTCACCCTGCCTCCAAGCGAAAGTCGGCTGGCGTTCTTACTGCGATTTAAGCCCTGTGCTTCCTGTGGCCCTGCAGGCTTTGGAATAGCCACAGGCCCCAGAGGCGTAACTAGGCAGGGCATTCCTTGGTTGAGGCAGTTCACTGGACCCAGAACACCCTACTTCGGGGAGTTGGTTCAGGGAAGCAAACGCAGGGTAACGTGTGTCTCTTTGGACTGGTTAGAAACCACAGGGAGGTAAGCTGAGTGTGCGCGTGGAAACGGGGGCCTGCTGGAACTATCCTTGCTTTCCCACTTGGAAGGCTGCATTCATGCTGCCTTGAAGCTGCCTGACGTCCCCTGCTGTTGACAGGCCTGGAAACCCGGTAGAAATGCTTCTGGGAAGAAAATGAGTTTGCTCCGTCTCAACCCGGTGCTTCCATGGCCGCGGTGGTGGTTAGCCTGACAAGCTCCAGAACGAAAGGGAAACTCAACGTGAGAATTTGCCTCCAGTTTAGGCCCTGCGTAGCCGGGCAGGAAGGGCTGCATGCAGCAGTTTCCATGAGTTCTTAGTCACCGTTCAGGTTTATTTTAACGGAATTACCCATTTGAGGACCCCTAGGCCCCTCGGGTGTGCATCCATTTCCCTCCAAGGTCACTGAGGACCTCCAGACACCCCCCCCACGCCGTGGTCCGGCTGAGCAACATCGACGCCCATTGCTCTGCCCCTCGGAGGCCCTGTGTGCGTGCCGAGTGATGGGCAACACTCTGCACGTTTTTTGAGGAGAGCTACCTTTCCAGAGCCTTCACAGGGCCTCAGAACCAGATTTCTGGTGAGTCCGAAGCTCCCAGGAAATATTTGTCGTCGCCCTTGTGAGAGCTGCCGTGAGAAAACACTCTGCTTTGCCTACTTCGCGGACCTCGTACCTGAAGGCACTCAGCTGGAGGAAAACGTCAGCATCTCGCAATGCTGAGTCGCTAACGGGTCAGCCAGATTGAACACAGGCCTGGAGGGAAGGCCCTGACGTGAGGTGCAGAAGCAGAGCCGCGCAGCAGTTTCCATGAGGCCGTAGCCTCTGCTCTGCGTGTCTTTAACGGCAGTCGAGTTTCCTGGACACCTGGGAGGCTCGCGGGGGCACCCTGTTCCAGGCTGCAACACGGAGTACTCCCAGGCACCCCTGGGTCTGCTGAGCAACATCCAGGCCCGGAGCCCTTTGGAGCCGCTCTCTATACGCCGAGTGTAGGGAAACGCCCTGCACTCTGTCCTGGAGCAGATTCGTTTCCCCACCAAACCCACACTTTCACGAACAGACTTCTGGCACGTCTCACATGCCTTTGAGGTCTTACGCCTTACCCTAGTCTGAGCTGCCCTGAGAGACCCCTCGGCCTCGCATTCCATCTAGGACCCCCCTGCCGGAATTCACCCTGCCTCCACGCGAAAGTCGGCTGGCGTTCTTACTGCGATTTAAGCCCTGTGCTTCCTGTGGCCCTGCAGGCTTTGGAATAGCCACAGGCCCCAGAGGCGTAACTAGGCAGGGCATTCCTTGGTTGAGGCAGTTCACTTGACCCAGAACACCCTACTTCGGGGAGTTGGTTCAGGGAAGCAAACGCAGGGTAACGTGTGTCTCTTTGGACTGGTTAGAAACCACAGGGAGGTAAGCTGAGTGTGCGCGTGGAAACGGGGGCCTGCTGGAACTATCCTTGCTTTCCCACTTGGAAGGCTGCATTCATGCTGCCTTGAAGCTGCCTGACGTCCCCTGCTGTTGACAGGCCTGGAAACCCGGTAGAAATGCTTCTGGGAAGAAAATGAGTTTGCTCCGTCTCAACCCGGTGCTTCCATGGCCGCGGTGGTGGTTAGCCTGACAAGCTCCAGAACGAAAGGGAAACTCAACGTGAGAATTTGCCTCCAGTTTAGGCCCTGCGTAGCCGGGCAGGAAGGGCTGCATGCAGCAGTTTCCATGAGTTCTTAGTCACCGTTCGGGTTTATTTTAACGGAATTACCCATTTGAGGATCCCTAGGCCCCTCGGGTGTGCATCCATTTCCCTCCAAGGTCACTGAGGACCTCCAGACACCCCCACCCCCACGCCGTGGTCCGGCTGAGCAACATCGATGCCCATTGCTCTGCCCCTCGGAGGCCCTGTGTGCGTGCCGAGTGATGGGCAACACTCTGCACGTTCCTTGAGGAGAGCTACATTTCCAGAGCCCTCACAGGGCCTCAGAACCAGATTTCTGGTGAGTTCGAAGCTCCCAGGAAATATTTGTCGTCGCCCTTGTGAGAGCTGCCGTGAGAAAACACTCTGCTTTGCCTACTTCGCGGGCCTCGTACCTGAAGGCACTCAGCTGGAGGAGAACGTCAGCATCTCGCAATGCTGAGTCGTTAACGGGACAGCCAGATTGAGCACAGGCCTGGAGGGAAGGCCCTGACGTGAGGTGCAGAAGCGGAGCCGCGCAGCAGTTTCCATGAGGCCGTAGCCTCTGCTCTGCGTGTCTTTAACGGCAGTCGAGTTTCCTGGACACCTGGGAGGCTCGCGGGGGCACCCTGTTCCAGGCTGCAACACGGAGTACTCCCAGGCACCCCTGGGTCTGCTGAGCAACATCCAGGCCCGGAGCCCTTTGGAGCCGCTCTCTATACGCCGAGTGTAGGGAAACGCCCTGCACTCTGTCCTGGAGCAGATTCGTTTCCCCACCAAACCCACACTTTCACGAACAGACTTCTGGCACGTCTCACATGCCTTTGAGGTCTTACGCCTTACCCTAGTCTGAGCTGCCCTGAGAGACCCCTCGGCCTCGCATTCCATCTAGGACCCCCCTGCCGGAATTCACCCTGCCTCCAAGCGAAAGTCGGCTGGCGTTCTTACTGCGATTTAAGCCCTGTGCTTCCTGTGGCCCTGCAGGCTTTGGAATAGCCACAGGCCCCAGAGGCGTAACTAGGCAGGGCATTCCTTGGTTGAGGCAGTTCACTTGACCCAGAACACCCTACTTCGGGGAGTTGGTTCAGGGAAGCAAACGCAGGGTAACGTGTGTCTCTTTGGACTGGTTAGAAACCACAGGGAGGTAAGCTGAGTGTGCGCGTGGAAACGGGAGCCTGCTGGAACTATCCTTGCTTTCCCACTTGGAAGGCTGCATTCATGCTGCCTTGAAGCTGCCTGACGTCCCCTGCTGTTGACAGGCCTGGAAACCCGGTAGAAATGCTTCTGGGAAGAAAATGAGTTTGCTCCGTCTCAACCCGGTGCTTCCATGGCCGCGGTGGTGGTTAGCCTGACAAGCTCCAGAACGAAAGGGAAACTCAACGTGAGAATTTGCCTCCAGTTTAGGCCCTGCGTAGCCGGGCAGGAAGGGCTGCATGCAGCAGTTTCCATGAGTTCTTAGTCACCGTTCGGGTTTATTTTAACGGAATTACCCATTTGAGGACCCCTAGGCCCCTCGGGTGTGCATCCATTTCCCTCCAAGGTCACTGAGGACCTCCAGACACCCCCCCCCCCCACGCCGTGGTCCGGCTGAGCAACATCGACGCCCATTGCTCTGCCCCTCGGAGGCCCTGTGTGCGTGCCGAGTGATGGGCAACACTCTGCACGTTCCTTGAGGAGAGCTACCTTTCCAGAGCCCTCACAGGGCCTCAGAACCAGATTTCTGGTGAGTCCGAAGCTCCCAGGAAATATTTGTCGTCGCCCTTGTGAGAGCTGCCGTGAGAAAACACTCTGCTTTGCCTACTTCGCGGGCCTCGTACCTGAAGGCACTCAGCTGGAGGAGAACGTCAGCATCTCGCAATGCTGAGTCGTTAACGGGACAGCCAGATTGAGCACAGGCCTGGAGGGAAGGCCCTGACGTGAGGTGCAGAAGCGGAGCCGCGCAGCAGTTTCCATGAGGCCGTAGCCTCTGCTCTGCGTGTCTTTAACGGCAGTCGAGTTTCCTGGACACCTGGGAGGCTCGCGGGGGCACCCTGTTCCAGGCTGCAACACGGAGTACTCCCAGGCACCCCTGGGTCTGCTGAGCAACATCCAGGCCCGGAGCCCTTTGGAGCCGCTCTCTATACGCCGAGTGTAGGGAAACGCCCTGCACTCTGTCCTGGAGCAGATTCGTTTCCCCACCAAACCCACACTTTCACGAACAGACTTCTGGCACGTCTCACATGCCTTTGAGGTCTTACGCCTTACCCTAGTCTGAGCTGCCCTGAGAGACCCCTCGGCCTCGCATTCCATCTAGGACCCCCCTGCCGGAATTCACCCTGCCTCCAAGCGAAAGTCGGCTGGCGTTCTTACTGCGATTTAAGCCCTGTGCTTCCTGTGGCCCTGCAGGCTTTGGAATAGCCACAGGCCCCAGAGGCGTAACTAGGCAGGGCATTCCTTGGTTGAGGCAGTTCACTTGACCCAGAACACCCTACTTCGGGGAGTTGGTTCAGGGAAGCAAACGCAGGGTAACGTGTGTCTCTTTGGACTGGTTAGAAACCACAGGGAGGTAAGCTGAGTGTGCGCGTGGAAACGGGAGCCTGCTGGAACTATCCTTGCTTTCCCACTTGGAAGGCTGCATTCATGCTGCCTTGAAGCTGCCTGACGTCCCCTGCTGTTGACAGGCCTGGAAACCCGGTAGAAATGCTTCTGGGAAGAAAATGAGTTTGCTCCGTCTCAACCCGGTGCTTCCATGGCCGCGGTGGTGGTTAGCCTGACAAGCTCCAGAACGAAAGGGAAACTCAACGTGAGAATTTGCCTCCAGTTTAGGCCCTGCGTAGCCGGGCAGGAAGGGCGGCATGCAGCAGTTTCCATGAGTTCTTAGTCACCGTTCGGGTTTATTTTAACGGAATTACCCATTTGAGGACCCCTAGACCCATCGGGTGTGCATCCATTTCCCCCCAAGGTCCCTGAGGACCTCCAGACACCCCCCCACGCCGTGGTCCGGCTGAGCAACATCGACGCCCATTGCTCTGCCCCTCGGAGTCCCTGTGTGCGTGCCGAGTGATGGGCAACACTCTGCACGTTTTTTGAGGAGAGCTACCTTTCCAGAGCCCTCACACGGCCTCAGAACCAGATTTCTGGTGAGTCCAAAGCTCCCAGGAAATATTTGTCGTCGCCCTTGTGAGAGCTGCCGTGAGAAAACACTCTGCTTTGCCTACTTCGCGGGCCTCGTACCTGAAGGCACTCAGCTGGAGGAGAACGTCAGCATCTCGCAATGCTGAGTCGTTAACGGGACAGCCAGATTGAGCACAGGCCTGGAGGGAAGGCCCTGACGTGAGGTGCAGAAGCGGAGCCGCGCAGCAGTTTCCATGAGGCCGTAGCCTCTGCTCTGCGTGTCTTTAACGGCAGTCGAGTTTCCTGGACACCTGGGAGGCTCGCGGGGGCACCCTGTTCCAGGCTGCAACACGGAGTACTCCCAGGCACCCCTGGGTCTGCTGAGCAACATCCAGGCCCGGAGCCCTTTGGAGCCGCTCTCTATACGCCGAGTGTAGGGAAACGCCCTGCACTCTGTCCTGGAGCAGATTCGTTTCCCCACCAAACCCACACTTTCACGAACAGACTTCTGGCACGTCTCACATGCCTTTGAGGTCTTACGCCTTACCCTAGTCTGAGCTGCCCTGAGAGACCCCTCGGCCTCGCATTCCATCTAGGACCCCCCTGCCGGAATTCACCCTGCCTCCAAGCGAAAGTCGGCTGGCGTTCTTACTGCGATTTAAGCCCTGTGCTTCCTGTGGCCCTGCAGGCTTTGGAATAGCCACAGGCCCCAGAGGCGTAACTAGGCAGGGCATTCCTTGGTTGAGGCAGTTCACTGGACCCAGAACACCCTACTTCGGGGAGTTGGTTCAGGGAAGCAAACGCAGGGTAACGTGTGTCTCTTTGGACTGGTTAGAAACCACAGGGAGGTAAGCTGAGTGTGCGCGTGGAAACGGGGGCCTGCTGGAACTATCCTTGCTTTCCCACTTGGAAGGCTGCATTCATGCTGCCTTGAAGCTGCCTGACGTCCCCTGCTGTTGACAGGCCTGGAAACCCGGTAGAAATGCTTCTGGGAAGAAAATGAGTTTGCTCCGTCTCAACCCGGTGCTTCCATGGCCGCGGTGGTGGTTAGCCTGACAAGCTCCAGAACGAAAGGGAAACTCAACGTGAGAATTTGCCTCCAGTTTAGGCCCTGCGTAGCCGGGCAGGAAGGGCTGCATGCAGCAGTTTCCATGAGTTCTTAGTCACCGTTCGGGTTTATTTTAACGGAATTACCCATTTGAGGACCCCTAGGCCCCTCGGGTGTGCATCCATTTCCCTCCAAGGTCACTGAGGACCTCCAGACACCCCCCCCACGCCGTGGTCCGGCTGAGCAACATCGACGCCCATTGCTCTGCCCCTCGGAGGCCCTGTGTGCGTGCCGAGTGATGGGCAACACTCTGCACGTTCCTTGAGGAGAGCTACCTTTCCAGAGCCCTCACAGGGCCTCAGAACCAGATTTCTGGTGAGTCCGAAGCTCCCAGGAAATATTTGTCGTCGCCCTTGTGAGAGCTGCCGTGAGAAAACACTCTGCTTTGCCTACTTCGCGGGCCTCGTACCTGAAGGCACTCAGCTGGAGGAAAACGTCAGCATCTCGCAATGCTGAGTCGTTAACGGGACAGCCAGATTGAGCACAGGCCTGGAGGGAAGGCCCTGACGTGAGGTGCAGAAGCGGAGCCGCGCAGCAGTTTCCATGAGGCCGTAGCCTCTGCTCTGCGTGTCTTTAACGGCAGTCGAGTTTCCTGGACACCTGGGAGGCTCGCGGGGGCACCCTGTTCCAGGCTGCAACACGGAGTACTCCCAGGCACCCCTGGGTCTGCTGAGCAACATCCAGGCCCGGAGCCCTTTGGAGCCGCTCTCTATACGCCGAGTGTAGGGAAACGCCCTGCACTCTGTCCTGGAGCAGATTCGTTTCCCCACCAAACCCACACTTTCACGAACAGACTTCTGGCACGTCTCACATGCCTTTGAGGTCTTACGCCTTACCCTAGTCTGAGCTGCCCTGAGAGACCCCTCGGCCTCGCATTCCATCTAGGACCCCCCTGCCGGAATTCACCCTGCCTCCAAGCGAAAGTCGGCTGGCGTTCTTACTGCGATTTAAGCCCTGTGCTTCCTGTGGCCCTGCAGGCTTTGGAATAGCCACAGGCCCCAGAGGCGTAACTAGGCAGGGCATTCCTTGGTTGAGGCAGTTCACTTGACCCAGAACACCCTACTTCGGGGAGTTGGTTCAGGGAAGCAAACGCAGGGTAACGTGTGTCTCTTTGGACTGGTTAGAAACCACAGGGAGGTAAGCTGAGTGTGCGCGTGGAAACGGGAGCCTGCTGGAACTATCCTTGCTTTCCCACTTGGAAGGCTGCATTCATGCTGCCTTGAAGCTGCCTGACGTCCCCTGCTGTTGACAGGCCTGGAAACCCGGTAGAAATGCTTCTGGGAAGAAAATGAGTTTGCTCCGTCTCAACCCGGTGCTTCCATGGCCGCGGTGGTGGTTAGCCTGACAAGCTCCAGAACGAAAGGGAAACTCAACGTGAGAATTTGCCTCCAGTTTAGGCCCTGCGTAGCCGGGCAGGAAGGGCTGCATGCAGCAGTTTCCATGAGTTCTTAGTCACCGTTCGGGTTTATTTTAACGGAATTACCCATTTGAGGACCCCTAGGCCCCTCGGGTGTGCATCCATTTCCCTCCAAGGTCACTGAGGACCTCCAGACACCCCCCCACGCCGTGGTCCGGCTGAGCAACATCGACGCCCATTGCTCTGCCCCTCGGAGGCCCTGTGTGCGTGCCGAGTGATGGGCAACACTCTGCACGTTCCTTGAGGAGAGCTACCTTTCCAGAGCCCTCACAGGGCCTCAGAACCAGATTTCTGGTGAGTCCGAAGCTCCCAGGAAATATTTGTCGTCGCCCTTGTGAGAGCTGCCGTGAGAAAACACTCTGCTTTGCCTACTTCGCGGGCCTCGTACCTGAAGGCACTCAGCTGGAGGAGAACGTCAGCATCTCGCAATGCTGAGTCGTTAACGGGACAGCCAGATTGAGCACAGGCCTGGAGGGAAGGCCCTGACGTGAGGTGCAGAAGCGGAGCCGCGCAGCAGTTTCCATGAGGCCGTAGCCTCTGCTCTGCGTGTCTTTAACGGCAGTCGAGTTTCCTGGACACCTGGGAGGCTCGCGGGGGCACCCTGTTCCAGGCTGCAACACGGAGTACTCCCAGGCACCCCTGGGTCTGCTGAGCAACATCCAGGCCCGGAGCCCTTTGGAGCCGCTCTCTATACGCCGAGTGTAGGGAAACGCCCTGCACTCTGTCCTGGAGCAGATTCGTTTCCCCACCAAACCCACACTTTCACGAACAGACTTCTGGCACGTCTCACATGCCTTTGAGGTCTTACGCCTTACCCTAGTCTGAGCTGCCCTGAGAGACCCCTCGGCCTCGCATTCCATCTAGGACCCCCCTGCCGGAATTCACCCTGCCTCCAAGCGAAAGTCGGCTGGCGTTCTTACTGCGATTTAAGCCCTGTGCTTCCTGTGGCCCTGCAGGCTTTGGAATAGCCACAGGCCCCAGAGGCGTAACTAGGCAGGGCATTCCTTGGTTGAGGCAGTTCACTTGACCCAGAACACCCTACTTCGGGGAGTTGGTTCAGGGAAGCAAACGCAGGGTAACGTGTGTCTCTTTGGACTGGTTAGAAACCACAGGGAGGTAAGCTGAGTGTGCGCGTGGAAACGGGGGCCTGCTGGAACTATCCTTGCTTTCCCACTTGGAAGGCTGCATTCATGCTGCCTTGAAGCTGCCTGACGTCCCCTGCTGTTGACAGGCCTGGAAACCCGGTAGAAATGCTTCTGGGAAGAAAATGAGTTTGCTCCGTCTCAACCCGGTGCTTCCATGGCCGCGGTGGTGGTTAGCCTGACAAGCTCCAGAACGAAAGGGAAACTCAACGTGAGAATTTGCCTCCAGTTTAGGCCCTGCGTAGCCGGGCAGGAAGGGCTGCATGAAGCAGTTTCCATGAGTTCTTAGTCACCGTTCGGGTTTATTTTAACGGAATTACCCATTTGAGGACCCCTAGGCCCCTCGGGTGTGCATCCATTTCCCTCCAAGGTCACTGAGGACCTCCAGACACCCCCCCCACGCCGTGGTCCGGCTGAGCAACATCGACGCCCATTGCTCTGCCCCTCGGAGGCCCTGTGTGCGTGCCGAGTGATGGGCAACACTCTGCACGTTCCTTGAGGAGAGCTACATTTCCAGAGCCCTCACAGGGCCTCAGAACCAGATTTCTGGTGAGTCCGAAGCTCCCAGGAAATATTTGTCGTCGCCCTTGTGAGAGCTGCCGTGAGAAAACACTCTGCTTTGCCTACTTCGCGGGCCTCGTACCTGAAGGCACTCAGCTGGAGGAGAACGTCAGCATCTCGCAATGCTGAGTCGTTAACGGGACAGCCAGATTGAGCACAGGCCTGGAGGGAAGGCCCTGACGTGAGGTGCAGAAGCGGAGCCGCGCAGCAGTTTCCATGAGGCCGTAGCCTCTGCTCTGCGTGTCTTTAACGGCAGTCGAGTTTCCTGGACACCTGGGAGGCTCGCGGGGGCACCCTGTTCCAGGCTGCAACACGGAGTACTCCCAGGCACCCCTGGGTCTGCTGAGCAACATCCAGGCCCGGAGCCCTTTGGAGCCGCTCTCTATACGCCGAGTGTAGGGAAACGCCCTGCACTCTGTCCTGGAGCAGATTCGTTTCCCCACCAAACCCACACTTTCACGAACAGACTTCTGGCACGTCTCACATGCCTTTGAGGTCTTATGCCTTACCCTAGTCTGAGCTGCCCTGAGAGACCCCTCGGCCTCGCATTCCATCTAGGACCCCCCTGCCGGAATTCACCCTGCCTCCAAGCGAAAGTCGGCTGGCGTTCTTACTGCGATTTAAGCCCTGTGCTTCCTGTGGCCCTGCAGGCTTTGGAATAGCCACAGGCCCCAGAGGCGTAACTAGGCAGGGCATTCCTTGGTTGAGGCAGTTCACTGGACCCAGAACACCCTACTTCGGGGAGTTGGTTCAGGGAAGCAAACGCAGGGTAACGTGTGTCTCTTTGGACTGGTTAGAAACCACAGGGAGGTAAGCTGAGTGTGCGCGTGGAAACGGGGGCCTGCTGGAACTATCCTTGCTTTCCCACTTGGAAGGCTGCATTCATGCTGCCTTGAAGCTGCCTGACGTCCCCTGCTGTTGACAGGCCTGGAAACCCGGTAGAAATGCTTCTGGGAAGAAAATGAGTTTGCTCCGTCTCAACCCGGTGCTTCCATGGCCGCGGTGGTGGTTAGCCTGACAAGCTCCAGAACGAAAGGGAAACTCAACGTGAGAATTTGCCTCCAGTTTAGGCCCTGCGTAGCCGGGCAGGAAGGGCTGCATGAAGCAGTTTCCATGAGTTCTTAGTCACCGTTCGGGTTTATTTTAACGGAATTACCCATTTGAGGACCCCTAGGCCCCTCGGGTGTGCATCCATTTCCCTCCAAGGTCACTGAGGACCTCCAGACACCCCCCCCCCCCACGCCGTGGTCCGGCTGAGCAACATCGACGCCCATTGCTCTGCCCCTCGGAAGCCCTGTGTGCGTGCCGAGTGATGGGCAACACTCTGCACGTTTTTTGAGGAGAGCTACCTTTCCAGAGCCCTCACACGGCCTCAGAACCAGATTTCTGGTGAGTCCGAAGCTCCCAGGAAATATTTGTCGTCGCCCTTGTGAGAGCTGCCGTGAGAAAACACTCTGCTTTGCCTACTTCGCGGGCCTCGTACCTGAAGGCACTCAGCTGGAGGAGAACGTCAGCATCTCGCAATGCTGAGTCGTTAACGGGACAGCCAGATTGAGCACAGGCCTGGAGGGAAGGCCCTGACGTGAGGTGCAGAAGCGGAGCCGCGCAGCAGTTTCCATGAGGCCGTAGCCTCTGCTCTGCGTGTCTTTAACGGCAGTCGAGTTTCCTGGACACCTGGGAGGCTCGCGGGGGCACCCTGTTCCAGGCTGCAACACGGAGTACTCCCAGGCACCCCTGGGTCTGCTGAGCAACATCCAGGCCCGGAGCCCTTTGGAGCCGCTCTCTATACGCCGAGTGTAGGGAAACGCCCTGCACTCTGTCCTGGAGGAGATTCGTTTCCCCACCAAACCCACACTTTCACGAACAGACTTCTGGCACGTCTCACATGCCTTTGAGGTCTTACGCCTTACCCTAGTCTGAGCTGCCCTGAGAGACCCCTCGGCCTCGCATTCCATCTAGGACCCCCCTGCCGGAATTCACCCTGCCTCCAAGCGAAAGTCGGCTTGCGTTCTTACTGCGATTTAAGCCCTGTGCTTCCTGTGGCCCTGCAGGCTTTGGAATAGCCACAGGCCCCAGAGGCGTAACTAGGCAGGGCATTCCTTGGTTGAGGCAGTTCACTTGACCCAGAACACCCTACTTCGGGGAGTTGGTTCAGGGAAGCAAACGCAGGGTAACGTGTGTCTCTTTGGACTGGTTAGAAACCACAGGGAGGTAAGCTGAGTGTGCGCGTGGAAACGGGAGCCTGCTGGAACTATCCTTGCTTTCCCACTTGGAAGGCTGCATTCATGCTGCCTTGAAGCTGCCTGACGTCCCCTGCTGTTGACAGGCCTGGAAACCCGGTAGAAATGCTTCTGGGAAGAAAATGAGTTTGCTCCGTCTCAACCCGGTGCTTCCATGGCCGCGGTGGTGGTTAGCCTGACAAGCTCCAGAACGAAAGGGAAACTCAACGTGAGAATTTGCCTCCAGTTTAGGCCCTGCGTAGCCGGGCAGGAAGGGCTGCATGCAGCAGTTTCCATGAGTTCTTAGTCACCGTTCGGGTTTATTTGAACGGAATTACCCATTTGAGGACCCCTAGGCCCCTCGGGTGTGCATCCATTTCCCTCCAAGGTCACTGAGGACCTCCAGACACCCCCCCCCCCCACGCCGTGGTCCGGCTGAGCAACATCGACGCCCATTGCTCTGCCCCTCGGAGGCCCTGTGTGCGTGCCGAGTGATGGGCAACACTCTGCACGTTCCTTGAGGAGAGCTACATTTCCAGAGCCCTCACAGGGCCTCAGAACCAGATTTCTGGTGAGTCCGAAGCTCCCAGGAAATATTTGTCGTCGCCCTTGTGAGAGCTGCCGTGAGAAAACACTCTGCTTTGCCTACTTCGCGGGCCTCGTACCTGAAGGCACTCAGCTGGAGGAGAACGTCAGCATCTCGCAATGCTGAGTCGTTAACGGGACAGCCAGATTGAGCACAGGCCTGGAGGGAAGGCCCTGACGTGAGGTGCAGAAGCGGAGCCGCGCAGCAGTTTCCATGAGGCCGTAGCCTCTGCTCTGCGTGTCTTTAACGGCAGTCGAGTTTCCTGGACACCTGGGAGGCTCGCGGGGGCACCCTGTTCCAGGCTGCAACACGGAGTACTCCCAGGCACCCCTGGGTCTGCTGAGCAACATCCAGGCCCGGAGCCCTTTGGAGCCGCTCTCTATACGCCGAGTGTAGGGAAACGCCCTGCACTCTGTCCTGGAGCAGATTCGTTTCCCCACCAAACCCACACTTTCACGAACAGACTTCTGGCACGTCTCACATGCCTTTGAGGTCTTACGCCTTACCCTAGTCTGAGCTGCCCTGAGAGACCCCTCGGCCTCGCATTCCATCTAGGACCCCCCTGCCGGAATTCACCCTGCCTCCAAGCGAAAGTCGGCTTGCGTTCTTACTGCGATTTAAGCCCTGTGCTTCCTGTGGCCCTGCAGGCTTTGGAATAGCCACAGGCCCCAGAGGCGTAACTAGGCAGGGCATTCCTTGGTTGAGGCAGTTCACTTGACCCAGAACACCCTACTTCGGGGAGTTGGTTCAGGGAAGCAAACGCAGGGTAACGTGTGTCTCTTTGGACTGGTTAGAAACCACAGGGAGGTAAGCTGAGTGTGCGCGTGGAAACGGGAGCCTGCTGGAACTATCCTTGCTTTCCCACTTGGAAGGCTGCATTCATGCTGCCTTGAAGCTGCCTGACGTCCCCTGCTGTTGACAGGCCTGGAAACCCGGTAGAAATGCTTCTGGGAAGAAAATGAGTTTGCTCCGTCTCAACCCGGTGCTTCCATGGCCGCGGTGGTGGTTAGCCTGACAAGCTCCAGAACGAAAGGGAAACTCAACGTGAGAATTTGCCTCCAGTTTAGGCCCTGCGTAGCCGGGCAGGAAGGGCTGCATGCAGCAGTTTCCATGAGTTCTTAGTCACCGTTCGGGTTTATTTGAACGGAATTACCCATTTGAGGACCCCTAGGCCCCTCGGGTGTGCATCCATTTCCCTCCAAGGTCACTGAGGACCTCCAGACACCCCCCCCCCCCCACGCCGTGGTCCGGCTGAGCAACATCGACGCCCATTGCTCTGCCCCTCGGAGGCCCTGTGTGCGTGCCGAGTGATGGGCAACACTCTGCACGTTCCTTGAGGAGAGCTACATTTCCAGAGCCCTCACAGGGCCTCAGAACCAGATTTCTGGTGAGTCCGAAGCTCCCAGGAAATATTTGTCGTCGCCCTTGTGAGAGCTGCCGTGAGAAAACACTCTGCTTTGCCTACTTCGCGGGCCTCGTACCTGAAGGCACTCAGCTGGAGGAGAACGTCAGCATCTCGCAATGCTGAGTCGTTAACGGGACAGCCAGATTGAGCACAGGCCTGGAGGGAAGGCCCTGACGTGAGGTGCAGAAGCGGAGCCGCGCAGCAGTTTCCATGAGGCCGTAGCCTCTGCTCTGCGTGTCTTTAACGGCAGTCGAGTTTCCTGGACACCTGGGAGGCTCGCGGGGGCACCCTGTTCCAGGCTGCAACACGGAGTACTCCCAGGCACCCCTGGGTCTGCTGAGCAACATCCAGGCCCGGAGCCCTTTGGAGCCGCTCTCTATACGCCGAGTGTAGGGAAACGCCCTGCACTCTGTCCTGGAGCAGATTCGTTTCCCCACCAAACCCACACTTTCACGAACAGACTTCTGGCACGTCTCACATGCCTTTGAGGTCTTATGCCTTACCCTAGTCTGAGCTGCCCTGAGAGACCCCTCGGCCTCGCATTCCATCTAGGACCCCCCTGCCGGAATTCACCCTGCCTCCAAGCGAAAGTCGGCTGGCGTTCTTACTGCGATTTAAGCCCTGTGCTTCCTGTGGCCCTGCAGGCTTTGGAATAGCCACAGGCCCCAGAGGCGTAACTAGGCAGGGCATTCCTTGGTTGAGGCAGTTCACTTGACCCAGAACACCCTACTTCGGGGAGTTGGTTCAGGGAAGCAAACGCAGGGTAACGTGTGTCTCTTTGGACTGGTTAGAAACCACAGGGAGGTAAGCTGAGTGTGCGCGTGGAAACGGGGGCCTGCTGGAACTATCCTTGCTTTCCCACTTGGAAGGCTGCATTCATGCTGCCTTGAAGCTGCCTGACGTCCCCTGCTGTTGACAGGCCTGGAAACCCGGTAGAAATGCTTCTGGGAAGAAAATGAGTTTGCTCCGTCTCAACCCGGTGCTTCCATGGCCGCGGTGGTGGTTAGCCTGACAAGCTCCAGAACGAAAGGGAAACTCAACGTGAGAATTTGCCTCCAGTTTAGGCCCTGCGTAGCCGGGCAGGAAGGGCTGCATGAAGCAGTTTCCATGAGTTCTTAGTCACCGTTCGGGTTTATTTTAACGGAATTACCCATTTGAGGACCCCTAGGCCCCTCGGGTGTGCATCCATTTCCCTCCAAGGTCACTGAGGACCTCCAGACACCCCCCCCACGCCGTGGTCCGGCTGAGCAACATCGACGCCCATTGCTCTGCCCCTCGGAGGCCCTGTGTGCGTGCCGAGTGATGGGCAACACTCTGCACGTTTTTTGAGGAGAGCTACCTTTCCAGAGCCCTCACAGGGCCTCAGAACCAGATTTCTGGTGAGTCCGAAGCTCCCAGGAAATATTTGTCGTCGCCCTTGTGAGAGCTGCCGTGAGAAAACACTCTGCTTTGCCTACTTCGCGGGCCTCGTACCTGAAGGCACTCAGCTGGAGGAGAACGTCAGCATCTCGCAATGCTGAGTCGTTAACGGGACAGCCAGATTGAGCACAGGCCTGGAGGGAAGGCCCTGACGTGAGGTGCAGAAGCGGAGCCGCGCAGCAGTTTCCATGAGGCCGTAGCCTCTGCTCTGCGTGTCTTTAACGGCAGTCGAGTTTCCTGGACACCTGGGAGGCTCGCGGGGGCACCCTGTTCCAGGCTGCAACACGGAGTACTCCCAGGCACCCCTGGGTCTGCTGAGCAACATCCAGGCCCGGAGCCCTTTGGAGCCGCTCTCTATACGCCGAGTGTAGGGAAACGCCCTGCACTCTGTCCTGGAGCAGATTCGTTTCCCCACCAAACCCACACTTTCACGAACAGACTTCTGGCACGTCTCACATGCCTTTGAGGTCTTACGCCTTACCCTAGTCTGAGCTGCCCTGAGAGACCCCTCGGCCTCGCATTCCATCTAGGACCCCCCTGCCGGAATTCACCCTGCCTCCAAGCGAAAGTCGGCTGGCGTTCTTACTGCGATTTAAGCCCTGTGCTTCCTGTGGCCCTGCAGGCTTTGGAATAGCCACAGGCCCCAGAGGCGTAACTAGGCAGGGCATTCCTTGGTTGAGGCAGTTCACTTGACCCAGAACACCCTACTTCGGGGAGTTGGTTCAGGGAAGCAAACGCAGGGTAACGTGTGTCTCTTTGGACTGGTTAGAAACCACAGGGAGGTAAGCTGAGTGTGCGCGTGGAAACGGGAGCCTGCTGGAACTATCCTTGCTTTCCCACTTGGAAGGCTGCATTCATGCTGCCTTGAAGCTGCCTGACGTCCCCTGCTGTTGACAGGCCTGGAAACCCGGTAGAAATGCTTCTGGGAAGAAAATGAGTTTGCTCCGTCTCAACCCGGTGCTTCCATGGCCGCGGTGGTGGTTAGCCTGACAAGCTCCAGAACGAAAGGGAAACTCAACGTGAGAATTTGCCTCCAGTTTAGGCCCTGCGTAGCCGGGCAGGAAGGGCTGCATGCAGCAGTTTCCATGAGTTCTTAGTCACCGTTCGGGTTTATTTTAACGGAATTACCCATTTGAGGACCCCTAGGCCCCTCGGGTGTGCATCCATTTCCCTCCAAGGTCACTGAGGACCTCCAGACACCCCCCCCCCCCCACGCCGTGGTCCGGCTGAGCAACATCGACGCCCATTGCTCTGCCCCTCGGAGGCCCTGTGTGCGTGCCGAGTGATGGGCAACACTCTGCACGTTCCTTGAGGAGAGCTACATTTCCAGAGCCCTCACAGGGCCTCAGAACCAGATTTCTGGTGAGTCCGAAGCTCCCAGGAAATATTTGTCGTCGCCCTTGTGAGAGCTGCCGTGAGAAAACACTCTGCTTTGCCTACTTCGCGGGCCTCGTACCTGAAGGCACTCAGCTGGAGGAGAACGTCAGCATCTCGCAATGCTGAGTCGTTAACGGGACAGCCAGATTGAGCACAGGCCTGGAGGGAAGGCCCTGACGTGAGGTGCAGAAGCGGAGCCGCGCAGCAGTTTCCATGAGGCCGTAGCCTCTGCTCTGCGTGTCTTTAACGGCAGTCGAGTTTCCTGGACACCTGGGAGGCTCGCGGGGGCACCCTGTTCCAGGCTGCAACACGGAGTACTCCCAGGCACCCCTGGGTCTGCTGAGCAACATCCAGGCCCGGAGCCCTTTGGAGCCGCTCTCTATACGCCGAGTGTAGGGAAACGCCCTGCACTCTGTCCTGGAGCAGATTCGTTTCCCCACCAAACCCACACTTTCACGAACAGACTTCTGGCACGTCTCACATGCCTTTGAGGTCTTATGCCTTACCCTAGTCTGAGCTGCCCTGAGAGACCCCTCGGCCTCGCATTCCATCTAGGACCCCCCTGCCGGAATTCACCCTGCCTCCAAGCGAAAGTCGGCTGGCGTTCTTACTGCGATTTAAGCCCTGTGCTTCCTGTGGCCCTGCAGGCTTTGGAATAGCCACAGGCCCCAGAGGCGTAACTAGGCAGGGCATTCCTTGGTTGAGGCAGTTCACTTGACCCAGAACACCCTACTTCGGGGAGTTGGTTCAGGGAAGCAAACGCAGGGTAACGTGTGTCTCTTTGGACTGGTTAGAAACCACAGGGAGGTAAGCTGAGTGTGCGCGTGGAAACGGGGGCCTGCTGGAACTATCCTTGCTTTCCCACTTGGAAGGCTGCATTCATGCTGCCTTGAAGCTGCCTGACGTCCCCTGCTGTTGACAGGCCTGGAAACCCGGTAGAAATGCTTCTGGGAAGAAAATGAGTTTGCTCCGTCTCAACCCGGTGCTTCCATGGCCGCGGTGGTGGTTAGCCTGACAAGCTCCAGAACGAAAGGGAAACTCAACGTGAGAATTTGCCTCCAGTTTAGGCCCTGCGTAGCCGGGCAGGAAGGGCTGCATGAAGCAGTTTCCATGAGTTCTTAGTCACCGTTCGGGTTTATTTTAACGGAATTACCCATTTGAGGACCCCTAGGCCCCTCGGGTGTGCATCCATTTCCCTCCAAGGTCACTGAGGACCTCCAGACACCCCCCCCACGCCGTGGTCCGGCTGAGCAACATCGACGCCCATTGCTCTGCCCCTCGGAGGCCCTGTGTGCGTGCCGAGTGATGGGCAACACTCTGCACGTTCCTTGAGGAGAGCTACATTTCCAGAGCCCTCACAGGGCCTCAGAACCAGATTTCTGGTGAGTCCGAAGCTCCCAGGAAATATTTGTCGTCGCCCTTGTGAGAGCTGCCGTGAGAAAACACTCTGCTTTGCCTACTTCGCGGGCCTCGTACCTGAAGGCACTCAGCTGGAGGAGAACGTCAGCATCTCGCAATGCTGAGTCGTTAACGGGACAGCCAGATTGAGCACAGGCCTGGAGGGAAGGCCCTGACGTGAGGTGCAGAAGCGGAGCCGCGCAGCAGTTTCCATGAGGCCGTAGCCTCTGCTCTGCGTGTCTTTAACGGCAGTCGAGTTTCCTGGACACCTGGGAGGCTCGCGGGGGCACCCTGTTCCAGGCTGCAACACGGAGTACTCCCAGGCACCCCTGGGTCTGCTGAGCAACATCCAGGCCCGGAGCCCTTTGGAGCCGCTCTCTATACGCCGAGTGTAGGGAAACGCCCTGCACTCTGTCCTGGAGCAGATTCGTTTCCCCACCAAACCCACACTTTCACGAACAGACTTCTGGCACGTCTCACATGCCTTTGAGGTCTTATGCCTTACCCTAGTCTGAGCTGCCCTGAGAGACCCCTCGGCCTCGCATTCCATCTAGGACCCCCCTGCCGGAATTCACCCTGCCTCCAAGCGAAAGTCGGCTGGCGTTCTTACTGCGATTTAAGCCCTGTGCTTCCTGTGGCCCTGCAGGCTTTGGAATAGCCACAGGCCCCAGAGGCGTAACTAGGCAGGGCATTCCTTGGTTGAGGCAGTTCACTTGACCCAGAACACCCTACTTCGGGGAGTTGGTTCAGGGAAGCAAACGCAGGGTAACGTGTGTCTCTTTGGACTGGTTAGAAACCACAGGGAGGTAAGCTGAGTGTGCGCGTGGAAACGGGGGCCTGCTGGAACTATCCTTGCTTTCCCACTTGGAAGGCTGCATTCATGCTGCCTTGAAGCTGCCTGACGTCCCCTGCTGTTGACAGGCCTGGAAACCCGGTAGAAATGCTTCTGGGAAGAAAATGAGTTTGCTCCGTCTCAACCCGGTGCTTCCATGGCCGCGGTGGTGGTTAGCCTGACAAGCTCCAGAACGAAAGGGAAACTCAACGTGAGAATTTGCCTCCAGTTTAGGCCCTGCGTAGCCGGGCAGGAAGGGCTGCATGCAGCAGTTTCCATGAGTTCTTAGTCACCGTTCGGGTTTATTTTAACGGAATTACCCATTTGAGGACCCCTAGGCCCCTCGGGTGTGCATCCATTTCCCTCCAAGGTCACTGAGGACCTCCAGACACCCCCCCCACACCGTGGTCCGGCTGAGCAACATCGACGCCCATTGCTCTGCCCCTCGGAGGCCCTGTGTGCGTGCCGAGTGATGGGCAACACTCTGCACGTTTTTTGAGGAGAGCTACCTTTCCAGAGCCCTCACAGGGCCTCAGAACCAGATTTCTGGTGAGTCCGAAGCTCCCAGGAAATATTTGTCGTCGCCCTTGTGAGAGCTGCCGTGAGAAAACACTCTGCTTTGCCTAGTTCGCGGGCCTCGTACCTGAAGGCACTCAGCTGGAGGAGAACGTCAGCATCTCGCAATGCTGAGTCGTTAACGGGACAGCCAGATTGAGCACAGGCCTGGAGGGAAGGCCCTGACGTGAGGTGCAGAAGCGGAGCCGCGCAGCAGTTTCCATGAGGCCGTAGCCTCTGCTCTGCGTGTCTTTAACGGCAGTCGAGTTTCCTGGACACCTGGGAGGCTCGCGGGGGCACCCTGTTCCAGGCTGCAACACGGAGTACTCCCAGGCACCCCTGGGTCTGCTGAGCAACATCCAGGCCCGGAGCCCTTTGGAGCCGCTCTCTATACGCCGAGTGTAGGGAAACGCCCTGCACTCTGTCCTGGAGCAGATTCGTTTCCCCACCAAACCCACACTTTCACGAACAGACTTCTGGCACGTCTCACATGCCTTTGAGGTCTTACGCCTTACCCTAGTCTGAGCTGCCCTGAGAGACCCCTCGGCCTCGCATTCCATCTAGGACCCCCCTGCCGGAATTCACCCTGCCTCCAAGCGAAAGTCGGCTGGCGTTCTTACTGCGATTTAAGCCCTGTGCTTCCTGTGGCCCTGCAGGCTTTGGAATAGCCACAGGCCCCAGAGGCGTAACTAGGCAGGGCATTCCTTGGTTGAGGCAGTTCACTTGACCCAGAACACCCTACTTCGGGGAGTTGGTTCAGGGAAGCAAACGCAGGGTAACGTGTGTCTCTTTGGACTGGTTAGAAACCACAGGGAGGTAAGCTGAGTGTGCGCGTGGAAACGGGAGCCTGCTGGAACTATCCTTGCTTTCCCACTTGGAAGGCTGCATTCATGCTGCCTTGAAGCTGCCTGACGTCCCCTGCTGTTGACAGGCCTGGAAACCCGGTAGAAATGCTTCTGGGAAGAAAATGAGTTTGCTCCGTCTCAACCCGGTGCTTCCATGGCCGCGGTGGTGGTTAGCCTGACAAGCTCCAGAACGAAAGGGAAACTCAACGTGAGAATTTGCCTCCAGTTTAGGCCCTGCGTAGCCGGGCAGGAAGGGCTGCATGCAGCAGTTTCCATGAGTTCTTAGTCACCGTTCGGGTTTATTTTAACGGAATTACCCATTTGAGGACCCCTAGGCCCCTCGGGTGTGCATCCATTTCCCTCCAAGGTCACTGAGGACCTCCAGACACCCCCCCCTCCCCACGCCGTGGTCCGGCTGAGCAACATCGACGCCCATTGCTCTGCCCCTCGGAGGCCCTGTGTGCGTGCCGAGTGATGGGCAACACTCTGCACGTTCCTTGAGGAGAGCTACATTTCCAGAGCCCTCACAGGGCCTCAGAACCAGATTTCTGGTGAGTTCGAAGCTCCCAGGAAATATTTGTCGTCGCCCTTGTGAGAGCTGCCGTGAGAAAACACTCTGCTTTGCCTACTTCGCGGGCCTCGTACCTGAAGGCACTCAGCTGGAGGAGAACGTCAGCATCTCGCAATGCTGAGTCGTTAACGGGACAGCCAGATTGAGCACAGGCCTGGAGGGAAGGCCCTGACGTGAGGTGCAGAAGCGGAGCCGCGCAGCAGTTTCCATGAGGCCGTAGCCTCTGCTCTGCGTGTCTTTAACGGCAGTCGAGTTTCCTGGACACCTGGGAGGCTCGCGGGGGCACCCTGTTCCAGGCTGCAACACGGAGTACTCCCAGGCACCCCTGGGTCTGCTGAGCAACATCCAGGCCCGGAGCCCTTTGGAGCCGCTCTCTATACGCCGAGTGTAGGGAAACGCCCTGCACTCTCTCCTGGAGCAGATTCGTTTCCCCACCAAACCCACACTTTCACGAACAGACTTCTGGCACGTCTCACATGCCTTTGAGGTCTTACGCCTTACCCTAGTCTGAGCTGCCCTGAGAGACCCCTCGGCCTCGCATTCCATCTAGGACCCCCCTGCCGGAATTCACCCTGCCTCCAAGCGAAAGTCGGCTTGCGTTCTTACTGCGATTTAAGCCCTGTGCTTCCTGTGGCCCTGCAGGCTTTGGAATAGCCACAGGCCCCAGAGGCGTAACTAGGCAGGGCATTCCTTGGTTGAGGCAGTTCACTGGACCCAGAACACCCTACTTCGGGGAGTTGGTTCAGGGAAGCAAACGCAGGGTAACGTGTGTCTCTTTGGACTGGTTAGAAACCACAGGGAGGTAAGCTGAGTGTGCGCGTGGAAACGGGGGCCTGCTGGAACTATCCTTGCTTTCCCACTTGGAAGGCTGCATTCATGCTGCCTTGAAGCTGCCTGACGTCCCCTGCTGTTGACAGGCCTGGAAACCCGGTAGAAATGCTTCTGGGAAGAAAATGAGTTTGCTCCGTCTCAACCCGGTGCTTCCATGGCCGCGGTGGTGGTTAGCCTGACAAGCTCCAGAACGAAAGGGAAACTCAACGTGAGAATTTGCCTCCAGTTTAGGCCCTGCGTAGCCGGGCAGGAAGGGCGGCATGCAGCAGTTTCCATGAGTTCTTAGTCACCGTTCGGGTTTATTTTAACGGAATTACCCATTTGAGGACCCCTAGGCCCATCGGGTGTGCATCCATTTCCCCCCAAGGTCCCTGAGGACCTCCAGACACCCCCCCACGCCGTGGTCCGGCTGAGCAACATCGACGCCCATTGCTCTGCCCCTCGGAGTCCCTGTGTGCGTGCCGAGTGATGGGCAACACTCTGCACGTTTTTTGAGGAGAGCTACCTTTCCAGAGCCCTCACACGGCCTCAGAACCAGATTTCTGGTGAGTCCAAAGCTCCCAGGAAATATTTGTCGTCGCCCTTGTGAGAGCTGCCGTGAGAAAACACTCTGCTTTGCCTACTTCGCGGGCCTCGTACCTGAAGGCACTCAGCTGGAGGAGAACGTCAGCATCTCGCAATGCTGAGTCGTTAACGGGACAGCCAGATTGAGCACAGGCCTGGAGGGAAGGCCCTGACGTGAGGTGCAGAAGCGGAGCCGCGCAGCAGTTTCCATGAGGCCGTAGCCTCTGCTCTGCGTGTCTTTAACGGCAGTCGAGTTTCCTGGACACCTGGGAGGCTCGCGGGGGCACCCTGTTCCAGGCTGCAACACGGAGTACTCCCAGGCACCCCTGGGTCTGCTGAGCAACATCCAGGCCCGGAGCCCTTTGGAGCCGCTCTCTATACGCCGAGTGTAGGGAAACGCCCTGCACTCTGTCCTGGAGCAGATTCGTTTCCCCACCAAACCCACACTTTCACGAACAGACTTCTGGCACGTCTCACATGCCTTTGAGGTCTTATGCCTTACCCTAGTCTGAGCTGCCCTGAGAGACCCCTCGGCCTCGCATTCCATCTAGGACCCCCCTGCCGGAATTCACCCTGCCTCCAAGCGAAAGTCGGCTGGCGTTCTTACTGCGATTTAAGCCCTGTGCTTCCTGTGGCCCTGCAGGCTTTGGAATAGCCACAGGCCCCAGAGGCGTAACTAGGCAGGGCATTCCTTGGTTGAGGCAGTTCACTTGACCCAGAACACCCTACTTCGGGGAGTTGGTTCAGGGAAGCAAACGCAGGGTAACGTGTGTCTCTTTGGACTGGTTAGAAACCACAGGGAGGTAAGCTGAGTGTGCGCGTGGAAACGGGGGCCTGCTGGAACTATCCTTGCTTTCCCACTTGGAAGGCTGCATTCATGCTGCCTTGAAGCTGCCTGACGTCCCCTGCTGTTGACAGGCCTGGAAACCCGGTAGAAATGCTTCTGGGAAGAAAATGAGTTTGCTCCGTCTCAACCCGGTGCTTCCATGGCCGCGGTGGTGGTTAGCCTGACAAGCTCCAGAACGAAAGGGAAACTCAACGTGAGAATTTGCCTCCAGTTTAGGCCCTGCGTAGCCGGGCAGGAAGGGCTGCATGCAGCAGTTTCCATGAGTTCTTAGTCACCGTTCGGGTTTATTTTAACGGAATTACCCATTTGAGGACCCCTAGGCCCCTCGGGTGTGCATCCATTTCCCTCCAAGGTCACTGAGGACCTCCAGACACCCCCCCCACGCCGTGGTCCGGCTGAGCAACATCGACGCCCATTGCTCTGCCCCTCGGAGGCCCTGTGTGCGTGCCGAGTGATGGGCAACACTCTGCACGTTCCTTGAGGAGAGCTACATTTCCAGAGCCCTCACAGGGCCTCAGAACCAGATTTCTGGTGAGTCCGAAGCTCCCAGGAAATATTTGTCGTCGCCCTTGTGAGAGCTGCCGTGAGAAAACACTCTGCTTTGCCTACTTCGCGGGCCTCGTACCTGAA
Organism: Leucopleurus acutus; assembly: GCF_964270905.1. Classification (NCBI taxonomy): domain Eukaryota; kingdom Metazoa; phylum Chordata; class Mammalia; order Artiodactyla; family Delphinidae; genus Leucopleurus; species Leucopleurus acutus. Next base: position 79,689 of record NW_028139010.1, read on the forward strand.
GGCACTCAGCTGGAGGAGAACGTCAGCATCTCGCAATGCTGAGTCGTTAACGGGACAGCCAGATTGAGCACAGGCCTGGAGGGAAGGCCCTGACGTGAGGTGCAGAAGCGGAGCCGCGCAGCAGTTTCCATGAGGCCGTAGCCTCTGCTCTGCGTGTCTTTAACGGCAGTCGAGTTTCCTGGACACCTGGGAGGCTCGCGGGGGCACCCTGTTCCAGGCTGCAACACGGAGTACTCCCAGGCACCCCTGGGTCTGCTGAGCAACATCCAGGCCCGGAGCCCTTTGGAGCCGCTCTCTATACGCCGAGTGTAGGGAAACGCCCTGCACTCTGTCCTGGAGCAGATTCGTTTCCCCACCAAACCCACACTTTCACGAACAGACTTCTGGCACGTCTCACATGCCTTTGAGGTCTTATGCCTTACCCTAGTCTGAGCTGCCCTGAGAGACCCCTCGGCCTCGCATTCCATCTAGGACCCCCCTGCCGGAATTCACCCTGCCTCCAAGCGAAAGTCGGCTGGCGTTCTTACTGCGATTTAAGCCCTGTGCTTCCTGTGGCCCTGCAGGCTTTGGAATAGCCACAGGCCCCAGAGGCGTAACTAGGCAGGGCATTCCTTGGTTGAGGCAGTTCACTTGACCCAGAACACCCTACTTCGGGGAGTTGGTTCAGGGAAGCAAACGCAGGGTAACGTGTGTCTCTTTGGACTGGTTAGAAACCACAGGGAGGTAAGCTGAGTGTGCGCGTGGAAACGGGGGCCTGCTGGAACTATCCTTGCTTTCCCACTTGGAAGGCTGCATTCATGCTGCCTTGAAGCTGCCTGACGTCCCCTGCTGTTGACAGGCCTGGAAACCCGGTAGAAATGCTTCTGGGAAGAAAATGAGTTTGCTCCGTCTCAACCCGGTGCTTCCATGGCCGCGGTGGTGGTTAGCCTGACAAGCTCCAGAACGAAAGGGAAACTCAACGTGAGAATTTGCCTCCAGTTTAGGCCCTGCGTAGCCGGGCAGGAAGGGCTGCATGAAGCAGTTTCCATGAGTTCTTAGTCACCGTTCGGGTTTATTTTAACGGAATTACCCATTTGAGGACCCCTAGGCCCCTCGGGTGTGCATCCATTTCCCTCCAAGGTCACTGAGGACCTCCAGACACCCCCCCCACACCGTGGTCCGGCTGAGCAACATCGACGCCCATTGCTCTGCCCCTCGGAGGCCCTGTGTGCGTGCCGAGTGATGGGCAACACTCTGCACGTTTTTTGAGGAGAGCTACCTTTCCAGAGCCCTCACAGGGCCTCAGAACCAGATTTCTGGTGAGTCCGAAGCTCCCAGGAAATATTTGTCGTCGCCCTTGTGAGAGCTGCCGTGAGAAAACACTCTGCTTTGCCTACTTCGCGGGCCTCGTACCTGAAGGCACTCAGCTGGAGGAGAACGTCAGCATCTCGCAATGCTGAGTCGTTAACGGGACAGCCAGATTGAGCACAGGCCTGGAGGGAAGGCCCTGACGTGAGGTGCAGAAGCGGAGCCGCGCAGCAGTTTCCATGAGGCCGTAGCCTCTGCTCTGCGTGTCTTTAACGGCAGTCGAGTTTCCTGGACACCTGGGAGGCTCGCGGGGGCACCCTGTTCCAGGCTGCAACACGGAGTACTCCCAGGCACCCCTGGGTCTGCTGAGCAACATCCAGGCCCGGAGCCCTTTGGAGCCGCTCTCTATACGCCGAGTGTAGGGAAACGCCCTGCACTCTGTCCTGGAGCAGATTCGTTTCCCCACCAAACCCACACTTTCACGAACAGACTTCTGGCACGTCTCACATGCCTTTGAGGTCTTACGCCTTACCCTAGTCTGAGCTGCCCTGAGAGACCCCTCGGCCTCGCATTCCATCTAGGACCCCCCTGCCGGAATTCACCCTGCCTCCAAGCGAAAGTCGGCTGGCGTTCTTACTGCGATTTAAGCCCTGTGCTTCCTGTGGCCCTGCAGGCTTTGGAATAGCCACAGGCCCCAGAGGCGTAACTAGGCAGGGCATTCCTTGGTTGAGGCAGTTCACTTGACCCAGAACACCCTACTTCGGGGAGTTGGTTCAGGGAAGCAAACGCAGGGTAACGTGTGTCTCTTTGGACTGGTTAGAAACCACAGGGAGGTAAGCTGAGTGTGCGCGTGGAAACGGGAGCCTGCTGGAACTATCCTTGCTTTCCCACTTGGAAGGCTGCATTCATGCTGCCTTGAAGCTGCCTGACGTCCCCTGCTGTTGACAGGCCTGGAAACCCGGTAGAAATGCTTCTGGGAAGAAAATGAGTTTGCTCCGTCTCAACCCGGTGCTTCCATGGCCGCGGTGGTGGTTAGCCTGACAAGCTCCAGAACGAAAGGGAAACTCAACGTGAGAATTTGCCTCCAGTTTAGGCCCTGCGTAGCCGGGCAGGAAGGGCTGCATGCAGCAGTTTCCATGAGTTCTTAGTCACCGTTCGGGTTTATTTTAACGGAATTACCCATTTGAGGACCCCTAGGCCCCTCGGGTGTGCATCCATTTCCCTCCAAGGTCACTGAGGACCTCCAGACACCCCCCCCCCCACGCCGTGGTCCGGCTGAGCAACATCGACGCCCATTGCTCTGCCCCTCGGAGGCCCTGTGTGCGTGCCGAGTGATGGGCAACACTCTGCACGTTCCTTGAGGAGAGCTACATTTCCAGAGCCCTCACAGGGCCTCAGAACCAGATTTCTGGTGAGTTCGAAGCTCCCAGGAAATATTTGTCGTCGCCCTTGTGAGAGCTGCCGTGAGAAAACACTCTGCTTTGCCTACTTCGCGGGCCTCGTACCTGAAGGCACTCAGCTGGAGGAGAACGTCAGCATCTCGCAATGCTGAGTCGTTAACGGGACAGCCAGATTGAGCACAGGCCTGGAGGGAAGGCCCTGACGTGAGGTGCAGAAGCGGAGCCGCGCAGCAGTTTCCATGAGGCCGTAGCCTCTGCTCTGCGTGTCTTTAACGGCAGTCGAGTTTCCTGGACACCTGGGAGGCTCGCGGGGGCACCCTGTTCCAGGCTGCAACACGGAGTACTCCCAGGCACCCCTGGGTCTGCTGAGCAACATCCAGGCCCGGAGCCCTTTGGAGCCGCTCTCTATACGCCGAGTGTAGGGAAACGCCCTGCACTCTCTCCTGGAGCAGATTCGTTTCCCCACCAAACCCACACTTTCACGAACAGACTTCTGGCACGTCTCACATGCCTTTGAGGTCTTACGCCTTACCCTAGTCTGAGCTGCCCTGAGAGACCCCTCGGCCTCGCATTCCATCTAGGACCCCACTGCCGGAATTCACCCTGCCTCCAAGCGAAAGTCGGCTTGCGTTCTTACTGCGATTTAAGCCCTGTGCTTCCTGTGGCCCTGCAGGCTTTGGAATAGCCACAGGCCCCAGAGGCGTAACTAGGCAGGGCATTCCTTGGTTGAGGCAGTTCACTGGACCCAGAACACCCTACTTCGGGGAGTTGGTTCAGGGAAGCAAACGCAGGGTAACGTGTGTCTCTTTGGACTGGTTAGAAACCACAGGGAGGTAAGCTGAGTGTGCGCGTGGAAACGGGGGCCTGCTGGAACTATCCTTGCTTTCCCACTTGGAAGGCTGCATTCATGCTGCCTTGAAGCTGCCTGACGTCCCCTGCTGTTGACAGGCCTGGAAACCCGGTAGAAATGCTTCTGGGAAGAAAATGAGTTTGCTCCGTCTCAACCCGGTGCTTCCATGGCCGCGGTGGTGGTTAGCCTGACAAGCTCCAGAACGAAAGGGAAACTCAACGTGAGAATTTGCCTCCAGTTTAGGCCCTGCGTAGCCGGGCAGGAAGGGCGGCATGCAGCAGTTTCCATGAGTTCTTAGTCACCGTTCGGGTTTATTTTAACGGAATTACCCATTTGAGGACCCCTAGGCCCATCGGGTGTGCATCCATTTCCCCCCAAGGTCCCTGAGGACCTCCAGACACCCCCCCACGCCGTGGTCCGGCTGAGCAACATCGACGCCCATTGCTCTGCCCCTCGGAGTCCCTGTGTGCGTGCCGAGTGATGGGCAACACTCTGCACGTTTTTTGAGGAGAGCTACCTTTCCAGAGCCCTCACACGGCCTCAGAACCAGATTTCTGGTGAGTCCAAAGCTCCCAGGAAATATTTGTCGTCGCCCTTGTGAGAGCTGCCGTGAGAAAACACTCTGCTTTGCCTACTTCGCGGGCCTCGTACCTGAAGGCACTCAGCTGGAGGAGAACGTCAGCATCTCGCAATGCTGAGTCGTTAACGGGACAGCCAGATTGAGCACAGGCCTGGAGGGAAGGCCCTGACGTGAGGTGCAGAAGCGGAGCCGCGCAGCAGTTTCCATGAGGCCGTAGCCTCTGCTCTGCGTGTCTTTAACGGCAGTCGAGTTTCCTGGACACCTGGGAGGCTCGCGGGGGCACCCTGTTCCAGGCTGCAACACGGAGTACTCCCAGGCACCCCTGGGTCTGCTGAGCAACATCCAGGCCCGGAGCCCTTTGGAGCCGCTCTCTATATGCCGAGTGTAGGGAAACGCCCTGCACTCTGTCCTGGAGCAGATTCGTTTCCCCACCAAACCCACACTTTCACGAACAGACTTCTGGCACGTCTCACATGCCTTTGAGGTCTTACGCCTTACCCTAGTCTGAGCTGCCCTGAGAGACCCCTCGGCCTCGCATTCCATCTAGGACCCCCCTGCCGGAATTCACCCTGCCTCCAAGCGAAAGTCGGCTGGCGTTCTTACTGCGATTTAAGCCCTGTGCTTCCTGTGGCCCTGCAGGCTTTGGAATAGCCACAGGCCCCAGAGGCGTAACTAGGCAGGGCATTCCTTGGTTGAGGCAGTTCACTGGACCCAGAACACCCTACTTCGGGGAGTTGGTTCAGGGAAGCAAACGCAGGGTAACGTGTGTCTCTTTGGACTGGTTAGAAACCACAGGGAGGTAAGCTGAGTGTGCGCGTGGAAACGGGGGCCTGCTGGAACTATCCTTGCTTTCCCACTTGGAAGGCTGCATTCATGCTGCCTTGAAGCTGCCTGACGTCCCCTGCTGTTGACAGGCCTGGAAACCCGGTAGAAATGCTTCTGGGAAGAAAATGAGTTTGCTCCGTCTCAACCCGGTGCTTCCATGGCCGCGGTGGTGGTTAGCCTGACAAGCTCCAGAACGAAAGGGAAACTCAACGTGAGAATTTGCCTCCAGTTTAGGCCCTGCGTAGCCGGGCAGGAAGGGCTGCATGCAGCAGTTTCCATGAGTTCTTAGTCACCGTTCGGGTTTATTTTAACGGAATTACCCATTTGAGGACCCCTAGGCCCCTCGGGTGTGCATCCATTTCCCTCCAAGGTCACTGAGGACCTCCAGACACCCCCCCCACGCCGTGGTCCGGCTGAGCAACATCGACGCCCATTGCTCTGCCCCTCGGAGGCCCTGTGTGCGTGCCGAGTGATGGGCAACACTCTGCACGTTCCTTGAGGAGAGCTACCTTTCCAGAGCCCTCACAGGGCCTCAGAACCAGATTTCTGGTGAGTCCGAAGCTCCCAGGAAATATTTGTCGTCGCCCTTGTGAGAGCTGCCGTGAGAAAACACTCTGCTTTGCCTACTTCGCGGGCCTCGTACCTGAAGGCACTCAGCTGGAGGAAAACGTCAGCATCTCGCAATGCTGAGTCGCTAACGGGTCAGCCAGATTGAACACAGGCCTGGAGGGAAGGCCCTGACGTGAGGTGCAGAAGCAGAGCCGCGCAGCAGTTTCCATGAGGCCGTAGCCTCTGCTCTGCGTGTCTTTAACGGCAGTCGAGTTTCCTGGACACCTGGGAGGCTCGCGGGGGCACCCTGTTCCAGGCTGCAACACGGAGTACTCCCAGGCACCCCTGGGTCTGCTGAGCAACATCCAGGCCCGGAGCCCTTTGGAGCCGCTCTCTATACGCCGAGTGTAGGGAAACGCCCTGCACTCTGTCCTGGAGCAGATTCGTTTCCCCACCAAACCCACACTTTCACGAACAGACTTCTGGCACGTCTCACATGCCTTTGAGGTCTTACGCCTTACCCTAGTCTGAGCTGCCCTGAGAGACCCCTCGGCCTCGCATTCCATCTAGGACCCCCCTGCCGGAATTCACCCTGCCTCCAAGCGAAAGTCGGCTGGCGTTCTTACTGCGATTTAAGCCCTGTGCTTCCTGTGGCCCTGCAGGCTTTGGAATAGCCACAGGCCCCAGAGGCGTAACTAGGCAGGGCATTCCTTGGTTGAGGCAGTTCACTGGACCCAGAACACCCTACTTCGGGGAGTTGGTTCAGGGAAGCAAACGCAGGGTAACGTGTGTCTCTTTGGACTGGTTAGAAACCACAGGGAGGTAAGCTGAGTGTGCGCGTGGAAACGGGGGCCTGCTGGAACTATCCTTGCTTTCCCACTTGGAAGGCTGCATTCATGCTGCCTTGAAGCTGCCTGACGTCCCCTGCTGTTGACAGGCCTGGAAACCCGGTAGAAATGCTTCTGGGAAGAAAATGAGTTTGCTCCGTCTCAACCCGGTGCTTCCATGGCCGCGGTGGTGGTTAGCCTGACAAGCTCCAGAACGAAAGGGAAACTCAACGTGAGAATTTGCCTCCAGTTTAGGCCCTGCGTAGCCGGGCAGGAAGGGCTGCATGCAGCAGTTTCCATGAGTTCTTAGTCACCGTTCGGGTTTATTTGAACGGAATTACCCATTTGAGGACCCCTAGGCCCCTCGGGTGTGCATCCATTTCCCTCCAAGGTCACTGAGGACCTCCAGACACCCCCCCACGCCGTGGTCCGGCTGAGCAACATCGACGCCCATTGCTCTGCCCCTCGGAGGCCCTGTGTGCGTGCCGAGTGATGGGCAACACTCTGCACGTTCCTTGAGGAGAGCTACCTTTCCAGAGCCCTCACTCCGCCTCAGAACCAGATTTCTGGTGAGTCCGAAGCTCCCAGGAAATATTTGTCGTCGCCCTTGTGAGAGCTGCCGTGAGAAAACACTCTGCTTTGCCTACTTCGCGGGCCTCGTACCTGAAGGCACTCAGCTGGAGGAGAACGTCAGCATCTCGCAATGCTGAGTCGTTAACGGGACAGCCAGATTGAGCACAGGCCTGGAGGGAAGGCCCTGACGTGAGGTGCAGAAGCGGAGCCGCGCAGCAGTTTCCATGAGGCCGTAGCCTCTGCTCTGCGTGTCTTTAACGGCAGTCGAGTTTCCTGGACACCTGGGAGGCTCGCGGGGGCACCCTGTTCCAGGCTGCAACACGGAGTACTCCCAGGCACCCCTGGGTCTGCTGAGCAACATCCAGGCCCGGAGCCCTTTGGAGCCGCTCTCTATACGCCGAGTGTAGGGAAACGCCCTGCACTCTGTCCTGGAGCAGATTCGTTTCCCCACCAAACCCACACTTTCACGAACAGACTTCTGGCACGTCTCACATGCCTTTGAGGTCTTACGCCTTACCCTAGTCTGAGCTGCCCTGAGAGACCCCTCGGCCTCGCATTCCATCTAGGACCCCCCTGCCGGAATTCACCCTGCCTCCAAGCGAAAGTCGGCTGGCGTTCTTACTGCGATTTAAGCCCTGTGCTTCCTGTGGCCCTGCAGGCTTTGGAATAGCCACAGGCCCCAGAGGCGTAACTAGGCAGGGCATTCCTTGGTTGAGGCAGTTCACTTGACCCAGAACACCCTACTTCGGGGAGTTGGTTCAGGGAAGCAAACGCAGGGTAACGTGTGTCTCTTTGGACTGGTTAGAAACCACAGGGAGGTAAGCTGAGTGTGCGCGTGGAAACGGGGGCCTGCTGGAACTATCCTTGCTTTCCCACTTGGAAGGCTGCATTCATGCTGCCTTGAAGCTGCCTGACGTCCCCTGCTGTTGACAGGCCTGGAAACCCGGTAGAAATGCTTCTGGGAAGAAAATGAGTTTGCTCCGTCTCAACCCGGTGCTTCCATGGCCGCGGTGGTGGTTAGCCTGACAAGCTCCAGAACGAAAGGGAAACTCAACGTGAGAATTTGCCTCCAGTTTAGGCCCTGCGTAGCCGGGCAGGAAGGGCTGCATGCAGCAGTTTCCATGAGTTCTTAGTCACCGTTCGGGTTTATTTTAACGGAATTACCCATTTGAGGACCCCTAGGCCCCTCGGGTGTGCATCCATTTCCCTCCAAGGTCACTGAGGACCTCCAGACACCCCCCCCACGCCGTGGTCCGGCTGAGCAACATCGACGCCCATTGCTCTGCCCCTCGGAGGCCCTGTGTGCGTGCCGAGTGATGGGCAACACTCTGCACGTTCCTTGAGGAGAGCTACCTTTCCAGAGCCCTCACACGGCCTCAGAACCAGATTTCTGGTGAGTCCGAAGCTCCCAGGAAATATTTGTCGTCGCCCTTGTGAGAGCTGCCGTGAGAAAACACTCTGCTTTGCCTACTTCGCGGGCCTCGTACCTGAAGGCACTCAGCTGGAGGAGAACGTCAGCATCTCGCAATGCTGAGTCGTTAACGGGACAGCCAGATTGAGCACAGGCCTGGAGGGAAGGCCCTGACGTGAGGTGCAGAAGCGGAGCCGCGCAGCAGTTTCCATGAGGCCGTAGCCTCTGCTCTGCGTGTCTTTAACGGCAGTCGAGTTTCCTGGACACCTGGGAGGCTCGCGGGGGCACCCTGTTCCAGGCTGCAACACGGAGTACTCCCAGGCACCCCTGGGTCTGCTGAGCAACATCCAGGCCCGGAGCCCTTTGGAGCCGCTCTCTATACGCCGAGTGTAGGGAAACGCCCTGCACTCTGTCCTGGAGCAGATTCGTTTCCCCACCAAACCCACACTTTCACGAACAGACTTCTGGCACGTCTCACATGCCTTTGAGGTCTTACGCCTTACCCTAGTCTGAGCTGCCCTGAGAGACCCCTCGGCCTCGCATTCCATCTAGGACCCCCCTGCCGGAATTCACCCTGCCTCCAAGCGAAAGTCGGCTGGCGTTCTTACTGCGATTTAAGCCCTGTGCTTCCTGTGGCCCTGCAGGCTTTGGAATAGCCACAGGCCCCAGAGGCGTAACTAGGCAGGGCATTCCTTGGTTGAGGCAGTTCACTTGACCCAGAACACCCTACTTCGGGGAGTTGGTTCAGGGAAGCAAACGCAGGGTAACGTGTGTCTCTTTGGACTGGTTAGAAACCACAGGGAGGTAAGCTGAGTGTGCGCGTGGAAACGGGAGCCTGCTGGAACTATCCTTGCTTTCCCACTTGGAAGGCTGCATTCATGCTGCCTTGAAGCTGCCTGACGTCCCCTGCTGTTGACAGGCCTGGAAACCCGGTAGAAATGCTTCTGGGAAGAAAATGAGTTTGCTCCGTCTCAACCCGGTGCTTCCATGGCCGCGGTGGTGGTTAGCCTGACAAGCTCCAGAACGAAAGGGAAACTCAACGTGAGAATTTGCCTCCAGTTTAGGCCCTGCGTAGCCGGGCAGGAAGGGCTGCATGCAGCAGTTTCCATGAGTTCTTAGTCACCGTTCGGGTTTATTTTAACGGAATTACCCATTTGAGGACCCCTAGGCCCCTCGGGTGTGCATCCATTTCCCTCCAAGGTCACTGAGGACCTCCAGACACCCCCCCCACACCGTGGTCCGGCTGAGCAACATCGACGCCCATTGCTCTGCCCCTCGGAGGCCCTGTGTGCGTGCCGAGTGATGGGCAACACTCTGCACGTTTTTTGAGGAGAGCTACCTTTCCAGAGCCCTCACAGGGCCTCAGAACCAGATTTCTGGTGAGTCCGAAGCTCCCAGGAAATATTTGTCGTCGCCCTTGTGAGAGCTGCCGTGAGAAAACACTCTGCTTTGCCTACTTCGCGGGCCTCGTACCTGAAGGCACTCAGCTGGAGGAGAACGTCAGCATCTCGCAATGCTGAGTCGTTAACGGGACAGCCAGATTGAGCACAGGCCTGGAGGGAAGGCCCTGACGTGAGGTGCAGAAGCGGAGCCGCGCAGCAGTTTCCATGAGGCCGTAGCCTCTGCTCTGCGTGTCTTTAACGGCAGTCGAGTTTCCTGGACACCTGGGAGGCTCGCGGGGGCACCCTGTTCCAGGCTGCAACACGGAGTACTCCCAGGCACCCCTGGGTCTGCTGAGCAACATCCAGGCCCGGAGCCCTTTGGAGCCGCTCTCTATACGCCGAGTGTAGGGAAACGCCCTGCACTCTGTCCTGGAGCAGATTCGTTTCCCCACCAAACCCACACTTTCACGAACAGACTTCTGGCACGTCTCACATGCCTTTGAGGTCTTACGCCTTACCCTAGTCTGAGCTGCCCTGAGAGACCCCTCGGCCTCGCATTCCATCTAGGACCCCCCTGCCGGAATTCACCCTGCCTCCAAGCGAAAGTCGGCTGGCGTTCTTACTGCGATTTAAGCCCTGTGCTTCCTGTGGCCCTGCAGGCTTTGGAATAGCCACAGGCCCCAGAGGCGTAACTAGGCAGGGCATTCCTTGGTTGAGGCAGTTCACTTGACCCAGAACACCCTACTTCGGGGAGTTGGTTCAGGGAAGCAAACGCAGGGTAACGTGTGTCTCTTTGGACTGGTTAGAAACCACAGGGAGGTAAGCTGAGTGTGCGCGTGGAAACGGGAGCCTGCTGGAACTATCCTTGCTTTCCCACTTGGAAGGCTGCATTCATGCTGCCTTGAAGCTGCCTGACGTCCCCTGCTGTTGACAGGCCTGGAAACCCGGTAGAAATGCTTCTGGGAAGAAAATGAGTTTGCTCCGTCTCAACCCGGTGCTTCCATGGCCGCGGTGGTGGTTAGCCTGACAAGCTCCAGAACGAAAGGGAAACTCAACGTGAGAATTTGCCTCCAGTTTAGGCCCTGCGTAGCCGGGCAGGAAGGGCTGCATGCAGCAGTTTCCATGAGTTCTTAGTCACCGTTCGGGTTTATTTTAACGGAATTACCCATTTGAGGACCCCTAGGCCCCTCGGGTGTGCATCCATTTCCCTCCAAGGTCACTGAGGACCTCCAGACACCCCCCCCCCCCACGCCGTGGTCCGGCTGAGCAACATCGACGCCCATTGCTCTGCCCCTCGGAGGCCCTGTGTGCGTGCCGAGTGATGGGCAACACTCTGCACGTTCCTTGAGGAGAGCTACATTTCCAGAGCCCTCACAGGGCCTCAGAACCAGATTTCTGGTGAGTTCGAAGCTCCCAGGAAATATTTGTCGTCGCCCTTGTGAGAGCTGCCGTGAGAAAACACTCTGCTTTGCCTACTTCGCGGGCCTCGTACCTGAAGGCACTCAGCTGGAGGAGAACGTCAGCATCTCGCAATGCTGAGTCGTTAACGGGACAGCCAGATTGAGCACAGGCCTGGAGGGAAGGCCCTGACGTGAGGTGCAGAAGCGGAGCCGCGCAGCAGTTTCCATGAGGCCGTAGCCTCTGCTCTGCGTGTCTTTAACGGCAGTCGAGTTTCCTGGACACCTGGGAGGCTCGCGGGGGCACCCTGTTCCAGGCTGCAACACGGAGTACTCCCAGGCACCCCTGGGTCTGCTGAGCAACATCCAGGCCCGGAGCCCTTTGGAGCCGCTCTCTATACGCCGAGTGTAGGGAAACGCCCTGCACTCTCTCCTGGAGCAGATTCGTTTCCCCACCAAACCCACACTTTCACGAACAGACTTCTGGCACGTCTCACATGCCTTTGAGGTCTTACGCCTTACCCTAGTCTGAGCTGCCCTGAGAGACCCCTCGGCCTCGCATTCCATCTAGGACCCCCCTGCCGGAATTCACCCTGCCTCCAAGCGAAAGTCGGCTTGCGTTCTTACTGCGATTTAAGCCCTGTGCTTCCTGTGGCCCTGCAGGCTTTGGAATAGCCACAGGCCCCAGAGGCGTAACTAGGCAGGGCATTCCTTGGTTGAGGCAGTTCACTGGACCCAGAACACCCTACTTCGGGGAGTTGGTTCAGGGAAGCAAACGCAGGGTAACGTGTGTCTCTTTGGACTGGTTAGAAACCACAGGGAGGTAAGCTGAGTGTGCGCGTGGAAACGGGGGCCTGCTGGAACTATCCTTGCTTTCCCACTTGGAAGGCTGCATTCATGCTGCCTTGAAGCTGCCTGACGTCCCCTGCTGTTGACAGGCCTGGAAACCCGGTAGAAATGCTTCTGGGAAGAAAATGAGTTTGCTCCGTCTCAACCCGGTGCTTCCATGGCCGCGGTGGTGGTTAGCCTGACAAGCTCCAGAACGAAAGGGAAACTCAACGTGAGAATTTGCCTCCAGTTTAGGCCCTGCGTAGCCGGGCAGGAAGGGCGGCATGCAGCAGTTTCCATGAGTTCTTAGTCACCGTTCGGGTTTATTTTAACGGAATTACCCATTTGAGGACCCCTAGGCCCATCGGGTGTGCATCCATTTCCCCCCAAGGTCCCTGAGGACCTCCAGACACCCCCCCACGCCGTGGTCCGGCTGAGCAACATCGACGCCCATTGCTCTGCCCCTCGGAGGCCCTGTGTGCGTGCCGAGTGATGGGCAACACTCTGCACGTTCCTTGAGGAGAGCTACATTTCCAGAGCCCTCACAGGGCCTCAGAACCAGATTTCTGGTGAGTCCGAAGCTCCCAGGAAATATTTGTCGTCGCCCTTGTGAGAGCTGCCGTGAGAAAACACTCTGCTTTGCCTACTTCGCGGGCCTCGTACCTGAAGGCACTCAGCTGGAGGAGAACGTCAGCATCTCGCAATGCTGAGTCGTTAACGGGACAGCCAGATTGAGCACAGGCCTGGAGGGAAGGCCCTGACGTGAGGTGCAGAAGCGGAGCCGCGCAGCAGTTTCCATGAGGCCGTAGCCTCTGCTCTGCGTGTCTTTAACGGCAGTCGAGTTTCCTGGACACCTGGGAGGCTCGCGGGGGCACCCTGTTCCAGGCTGCAACACGGAGTACTCCCAGGCACCCCTGGGTCTGCTGAGCAACATCCAGGCCCGGAGCCCTTTGGAGCCGCTCTCTATACGCCGAGTGTAGGGAAACGCCCTGCACTCTGTCCTGGAGCAGATTCGTTTCCCCACCAAACCCACACTTTCACGAACAGACTTCTGGCACGTCTCACATGCCTTTGAGGTCTTATGCCTTACCCTAGTCTGAGCTGCCCTGAGAGACCCCTCGGCCTCGCATTCCATCTAGGACCCCCCTGCCGGAATTCACCCTGCCTCCAAGCGAAAGTCGGCTGGCGTTCTTACTGCGATTTAAGCCCTGTGCTTCCTGTGGCCCTGCAGGCTTTGGAATAGCCACAGGCCCCAGAGGCGTAACTAGGCAGGGCATTCCTTGGTTGAGGCAGTTCACTGGACCCAGAACACCCTACTTCGGGGAGTTGGTTCAGGGAAGCAAACGCAGGGTAACGTGTGTCTCTTTGGACTGGTTAGAAACCACAGGGAGGTAAGCTGAGTGTGCGCGTGGAAACGGGGGCCTGCTGGAACTATCCTTGCTTTCCCACTTGGAAGGCTGCATTCATGCTGCCTTGAAGCTGCCTGACGTCCCCTGCTGTTGACAGGCCTGGAAACCCGGTAGAAATGCTTCTGGGAAGAAAATGAGTTTGCTCCGTCTCAACCCGGTGCTTCCATGGCCGCGGTGGTGGTTAGCCTGACAAGCTCCAGAACGAAAGGGAAACTCAACGTGAGAATTTGCCTCCAGTTTAGGCCCTGCGTAGCCGGGCAGGAAGGGCTGCATGAAGCAGTTTCCATGAGTTCTTAGTCACCGTTCGGGTTTATTTTAACGGAATTACCCATTTGAGGACCCCTAGGCCCCTCGGGTGTGCATCCATTTCCCTCCAAGGTCACTGAGGACCTCCAGACACCCCCCCCACACCGTGGTCCGGCTGAGCAACATCGACGCCCATTGCTCTGCCCCTCGGAGGCCCTGTGTGCGTGCCGAGTGATGGGCAACACTCTGCACGTTTTTTGAGGAGAGCTACCTTTCCAGAGCCCTCACAGGGCCTCAGAACCAGATTTCTGGTGAGTCCGAAGCTCCCAGGAAATATTTGTCGTCGCCCTTGTGAGAGCTGCCGTGAGAAAACACTCTGCTTTGCCTACTTCGCGGGCCTCGTACCTGAAGGCACTCAGCTGGAGGAGAACGTCAGCATCTCGCAATGCTGAGTCGTTAACGGGACAGCCAGATTGAGCACAGGCCTGGAGGGAAGGCCCTGACGTGAGGTGCAGAAGCGGAGCCGCGCAGCAGTTTCCATGAGGCCGTAGCCTCTGCTCTGCGTGTCTTTAACGGCAGTCGAGTTTCCTGGACACCTGGGAGGCTCGCGGGGGCACCCTGTTCCAGGCTGCAACACGGAGTACTCCCAGGCACCCCTGGGTCTGCTGAGCAACATCCAGGCCCGGAGCCCTTTGGAGCCGCTCTCTATACGCCGAGTGTAGGGAAACGCCCTGCACTCTGTCCTGGAGCAGATTCGTTTCCCCACCAAACCCACACTTTCACGAACAGACTTCTGGCACGTCTCACATGCCTTTGAGGTCTTACGCCTTACCCTAGTCTGAGCTGCCCTGAGAGACCCCTCGGCCTCGCATTCCATCTAGGACCCCCCTGCCGGAATTCACCCTGCCTCCAAGCGAAAGTCGGCTGGCGTTCTTACTGCGATTTAAGCCCTGTGCTTCCTGTGGCCCTGCAGGCTTTGGAATAGCCACAGGCCCCAGAGGCGTAACTAGGCAGGGCATTCCTTGGTTGAGGCAGTTCACTTGACCCAGAACACCCTACTTCGGGGAGTTGGTTCAGGGAAGCAAACGCAGGGTAACGTGTGTCTCTTTGGACTGGTTAGAAACCACAGGGAGGTAAGCTGAGTGTGCGCGTGGAAACGGGAGCCTGCTGGAACTATCCTTGCTTTCCCACTTGGAAGGCTGCATTCATGCTGCCTTGAAGCTGCCTGACGTCCCCTGCTGTTGACAGGCCTGGAAACCCGGTAGAAATGCTTCTGGGAAGAAAATGAGTTTGCTCCGTCTCAACCCGGTGCTTCCATGGCCGCGGTGGTGGTTAGCCTGACAAGCTCCAGAACGAAAGGGAAACTCAACGTGAGAATTTGCCTCCAGTTTAGGCCCTGCGTAGCCGGGCAGGAAGGGCTGCATGAAGCAGTTTCCATGAGTTCTTAGTCACCGTTCGGGTTTATTTTAACGGAATTACCCATTTGAGGACCCCTAGGCCCCTCGGGTGTGCATCCATTTCCCTCCAAGGTCACTGAGGACCTCCAGACACCCCCCCCACGCCGTGGTCCGGCTGAGCAACATCGACGCCCATTGCTCTGCCCCTCGGAGGCCCTGTGTGCGTGCCGAGTGATGGGCAACACTCTGCACGTTCCTTGAGGAGAGCTACCTTTCCAGAGCCCTCACACGGCCTCAGAACCAGATTTCTGGTGAGTCCGAAGCTCCCAGGAAATATTTGTCGTCGCCCTTGTGAGAGCTGCCGTGAGAAAACACTCTGCTTTGCCTACTTCGCGGGCCTCGTACCTGAAGGCACTCAGCTGGAGGAAAACGTCAGCATCTCGCAATGCTGAGTCGCTAACGGGTCAGCCAGATTGAACACAGGCCTGGAGGGAAGGCCCTGACGTGAGGTGCAGAAGCAGAGCCGCGCAGCAGTTTCCATGAGGCCGTAGCCTCTGCTCTGCGTGTCTTTAACGGCAGTCGAGTTTCCTGGACACCTGGGAGGCTCGCGGGGGCACCCTGTTCCAGGCTGCAACACGGAGTACTCCCAGGCACCCCTGGGTCTGCTGAGCAACATCCAGGCCCGGAGCCCTTTGGAGCCGCTCTCTATACGCCGAGTGTAGGGAAACGCCCTGCACTCTGTCCTGGAGCAGATTCGTTTCCCCACCAAACCCACACTTTCACGAACAGACTTCTGGCACGTCTCACATGCCTTTGAGGTCTTACGCCTTACCCTAGTCTGAGCTGCCCTGAGAGACCCCTCGGCCTCGCATTCCATCTAGGACCCCCCTGCCGGAATTCACCCTGCCTCCAAGCGAAAGTCGGCTGGCGTTCTTACTGCGATTTAAGCCCTGTGCTTCCTGTGGCCCTGCAGGCTTTGGAATAGCCACAGGCCCCAGAGGCGTAACTAGGCAGGGCATTCCTTGGTTGAGGCAGTTCACTGGACCCAGAACACCCTACTTCGGGGAGTTGGTTCAGGGAAGCAAACGCAGGGTAACGTGTGTCTCTTTGGACTGGTTAGAAACCACAGGGAGGTAAGCTGAGTGTGCGCGTGGAAACGGGGGCCTGCTGGAACTATCCTTGCTTTCCCACTTGGAAGGCTGCATTCATGCTGCCTTGAAGCTGCCTGACGTCCCCTGCTGTTGACAGGCCTGGAAACCCGGTAGAAATGCTTCTGGGAAGAAAATGAGTTTGCTCCGTCTCAACCCGGTGCTTCCATGGCCGCGGTGGTGGTTAGCCTGACAAGCTCCAGAACGAAAGGGAAACTCAACGTGAGAATTTGCCTCCAGTTTAGGCCCTGCGTAGCCGGGCAGGAAGGGCTGCATGCAGCAGTTTCCATGAGTTCTTAGTCACCGTTCGGGTTTATTTTAACGGAATTACCCATTTGAGGACCCCTAGGCCCCTCGGGTGTGCATCCATTTCCCTCCAAGGTCACTGAGGACCTCCAGACACCCCCCCACGCCGTGGTCCGGCTGAGCAACATCGACGCCCATTGCTCTGCCCCTCGGAGGCCCTGTGTGCGTGCCGAGTGATGGGCAACACTCTGCACGTTCCTTGAGGAGAGCTACATTTCCAGAGCCCTCACTCGGCCTCAGAACCAGATTTCTGGTGAGTCCGAAGCTCCCAGGAAATATTTGTCGTCGCCCTTGTGAGAGCTGCCGTGAGAAAACACTCTGCTTTGCCTACTTCGCGGGCCTCGTACCTGAAGGCACTCAGCTGGAGGAGAACGTCAGCATCTCGCAATGCTGAGTCGTTAACGGGACAGCCAGATTGAGCACAGGCCTGGAGGGAAGGCCCTGACGTGAGGTGCAGAAGCGGAGCCGCGCAGCAGTTTCCATGAGGCCGTAGCCTCTGCTCTGCGTGTCTTTAACGGCAGTCGAGTTTCCTGGACACCTGGGAGGCTCGCGGGGGCACCCTGTTCCAGGCTGCAACACGGAGTACTCCCAGGCACCCCTGGGTCTGCTGAGCAACATCCAGGCCCGGAGCCCTTTGGAGCCGCTCTCTATACGCCGAGTGTAGGGAAACGCCCTGCACTCTGTCCTGGAGCAGATTCGTTTCCCCACCAAACCCACACTTTCACGAACAGACTTCTGGCACGTCTCACATGCCTTTGAGGTCTTACGCCTTACCCTAGTCTGAGCTGCCCTGAGAGACCCCTCGGCCTCGCATTCCATCTAGGACCCCCCTGCCGGAATTCACCCTGCCTCCAAGCGAAAGTCGGCTGGCGTTCTTACTGCGATTTAAGCCCTGTGCTTCCTGTGGCCCTGCAGGCTTTGGAATAGCCACAGGCCCCAGAGGCGTAACTAGGCAGGGCATTCCTTGGTTGAGGCAGTTCACTTGACCCAGAACACCCTACTTCGGGGAGTTGGTTCAGGGAAGCAAACGCAGGGTAACGTGTGTCTCTTTGGACTGGTTAGAAACCACAGGGAGGTAAGCTGAGTGTGCGCGTGGAAACGGGGGCCTGCTGGAACTATCCTTGCTTTCCCACTTGGAAGGCTGCATTCATGCTGCCTTGAAGCTGCCTGACGTCCCCTGCTGTTGACAGGCCTGGAAACCCGGTAGAAATGCTTCTGGGAAGAAAATGAGTTTGCTCCGTCTCAACCCGGTGCTTCCATGGCCGCGGTGGTGGTTAGCCTGACAAGCTCCAGAACGAAAGGGAAACTCAACGTGAGAATTTGCCTCCAGTTTAGGCCCTGCGTAGCCGGGCAGGAAGGGCTGCATGCAGCAGTTTCCATGAGTTCTTAGTCACCGTTCGGGTTTATTTTAACGGAATTACCCATTTGAGGACCCCTAGGCCCCTCGGGTGTGCATCCATTTCCCTCCAAGGTCACTGAGGACCTCCAGACACCCCCCCCACGCCGTGGTCCGGCTGAGCAACATCGACGCCCATTGCTCTGCCCCTCGGAGGCCCTGTGTGCGTGCCGAGTGATGGGCAACACTCTGCACGTTCCTTGAGGAGAGCTACCTTTCCAGAGCCCTCACACGGCCTCAGAACCAGATTTCTGGTGAGTCCGAAGCTCCCAGGAAATATTTGTCGTCGCCCTTGTGAGAGCTGCCGTGAGAAAACACTCTGCTTTGCCTACTTCGCGGGCCTCGTACCTGAAGGCACTCAGCTGGAGGAGAACGTCAGCATCTCGCAATGCTGAGTCGTTAACGGGACAGCCAGATTGAGCACAGGCCTGGAGGGAAGGCCCTGACGTGAGGTGCAGAAGCGGAGCCGCGCAGCAGTTTCCATGAGGCCGTAGCCTCTGCTCTGCGTGTCTTTAACGGCAGTCGAGTTTCCTGGACACCTGGGAGGCTCGCGGGGGCACCCTGTTCCAGGCTGCAACACGGAGTACTCCCAGGCACCCCTGGGTCTGCTGAGCAACATCCAGGCCCGGAGCCCTTTGGAGCCGCTCTCTATACGCCGAGTGTAGGGAAACGCCCTGCACTCTGTCCTGGAGCAGATTCGTTTCCCCACCAAACCCACACTTTCACGAACAGACTTCTGGCACGTCTCACATGCCTTTGAGGTCTTACGCCTTACCCTAGTCTGAGCTGCCCTGAGAGACCCCTCGGCCTCGCATTCCATCTAGGACCCCCCTGCCGGAATTCACCCTGCCTCCAAGCGAAAGTCGGCTGGCGTTCTTACTGCGATTTAAGCCCTGTGCTTCCTGTGGCCCTGCAGGCTTTGGAATAGCCACAGGCCCCAGAGGCGTAACTAGGCAGGGCATTCCTTGGTTGAGGCAGTTCACTTGACCCAGAACACCCTACTTCGGGGAGTTGGTTCAGGGAAGCAAACGCAGGGTAACGTGTGTCTCTTTGGACTGGTTAGAAACCACAGGGAGGTAAGCTGAGTGTGCGCGTGGAAACGGGAGCCTGCTGGAACTATCCTTGCTTTCCCACTTGGAAGGCTGCATTCATGCTGCCTTGAAGCTGCCTGACGTCCCCTGCTGTTGACAGGCCTGGAAACCCGGTAGAAATGCTTCTGGGAAGAAAATGAGTTTGCTCCGTCTCAACCCGGTGCTTCCATGGCCGCGGTGGTGGTTAGCCTGACAAGCTCCAGAACGAAAGGGAAACTCAACGTGAGAATTTGCCTCCAGTTTAGGCCCTGCGTAGCCGGGCAGGAAGGGCTGCATGCAGCAGTTTCCATGAGTTCTTAGTCACCGTTCGGGTTTATTTTAACGGAATTACCCATTTGAGGACCCCTAGGCCCCTCGGGTGTGCATCCATTTCCCTCCAAGGTCACTGAGGACCTCCAGACACCCCCCCCCCCCACGCCGTGGTCCGGCTGAGCAACATCGACGCCCATTGCTCTGCCCCTCGGAGGCCCTGTGTGCGTGCCGAGTGATGGGCAACACTCTGCACGTTCCTTGAGGAGAGCTACATTTCCAGAGCCCTCACAGGGCCTCAGAACCAGATTTCTGGTGAGTTCGAAGCTCCCAGGAAATATTTGTCGTCGCCCTTGTGAGAGCTGCCGTGAGAAAACACTCTGCTTTGCCTACTTCGCGGGCCTCGTACCTGAAGGCACTCAGCTGGAGGAGAACGTCAGCATCTCGCAATGCTGAGTCGTTAACGGGACAGCCAGATTGAGCACAGGCCTGGAGGGAAGGCCCTGACGTGAGGTGCAGAAGCGGAGCCGCGCAGCAGTTTCCATGAGGCCGTAGCCTCTGCTCTGCGTGTCTTTAACGGCAGTCGAGTTTCCTGGACACCTGGGAGGCTCGCGGGGGCACCCTGTTCCAGGCTGCAACACGGAGTACTCCCAGGCACCCCTGGGTCTGCTGAGCAACATCCAGGCCCGGAGCCCTTTGGAGCCGCTCTCTATACGCCGAGTGTAGGGAAACGCCCTGCACTCTCTCCTGGAGCAGATTCGTTTCCCCACCAAACCCACACTTTCACGAACAGACTTCTGGCACGTCTCACATGCCTTTGAGGTCTTACGCCTTACCCTAGTCTGAGCTGCCCTGAGAGACCCCTCGGCCTCGCATTCCATCTAGGACCCCCCTGCCGGAATTCACCCTGCCTCCAAGCGAAAGTCGGCTTGCGTTCTTACTGCGATTTAAGCCCTGTGCTTCCTGTGGCCCTGCAGGCTTTGGAATAGCCACAGGCCCCAGAGGCGTAACTAGGCAGGGCATTCCTTGGTTGAGGCAGTTCACTGGACCCAGAACACCCTACTTCGGGGAGTTGGTTCAGGGAAGCAAACGCAGGGTAACGTGTGTCTCTTTGGACTGGTTAGAAACCACAGGGAGGTAAGCTGAGTGTGCGCGTGGAAACGGGGGCCTGCTGGAACTATCCTTGCTTTCCCACTTGGAAGGCTGCATTCATGCTGCCTTGAAGCTGCCTGACGTCCCCTGCTGTTGACAGGCCTGGAAACCCGGTAGAAATGCTTCTGGGAAGAAAATGAGTTTGCTCCGTCTCAACCCGGTGCTTCCATGGCCGCGGTGGTGGTTAGCCTGACAAGCTCCAGAACGAAAGGGAAACTCAACGTGAGAATTTGCCTCCAGTTTAGGCCCTGCGTAGCCGGGCAGGAAGGGCGGCATGCAGCAGTTTCCATGAGTTCTTAGTCACCGTTCGGGTTTATTTTAACGGAATTACCCATTTGAGGACCCCTAGGCCCATCGGGTGTGCATCCATTTCCCCCCAAGGTCCCTGAGGACCTCCAGACACCCCCCCACGCCGTGGTCCGGCTGAGCAACATCGACGCCCATTGCTCTGCCCCTCGGAGTCCCTGTGTGCGTGCCGAGTGATGGGCAACACTCTGCACGTTTTTTGAGGAGAGCTACCTTTCCAGAGCCCTCACACGGCCTCAGAACCAGATTTCTGGTGAGTCCAAAGCTCCCAGGAAATATTTGTCGTCGCCCTTGTGAGA
The DNA here is from genome assembly GCF_964270905.1 of Leucopleurus acutus. NCBI lineage: Eukaryota > Metazoa > Chordata > Mammalia > Artiodactyla > Delphinidae > Leucopleurus > Leucopleurus acutus. The sequence continues at coordinate 100,597 of NW_028139010.1, forward strand.
GCTGCCGTGAGAAAACACTCTGCTTTGCCTACTTCGCGGGCCTCGTACCTGAAGGCACTCAGCTGGAGGAGAACGTCAGCATCTCGCAATGCTGAGTCGTTAACGGGACAGCCAGATTGAGCACAGGCCTGGAGGGAAGGCCCTGACGTGAGGTGCAGAAGCGGAGCCGCGCAGCAGTTTCCATGAGGCCGTAGCCTCTGCTCTGCGTGTCTTTAACGGCAGTCGAGTTTCCTGGACACCTGGGAGGCTCGCGGGGGCACCCTGTTCCAGGCTGCAACACGGAGTACTCCCAGGCACCCCTGGGTCTGCTGAGCAACATCCAGGCCCGGAGCCCTTTGGAGCCGCTCTCTATACGCCGAGTGTAGGGAAACGCCCTGCACTCTGTCCTGGAGCAGATTCGTTTCCCCACCAAACCCACACTTTCACGAACAGACTTCTGGCACGTCTCACATGCCTTTGAGGTCTTATGCCTTACCCTAGTCTGAGCTGCCCTGAGAGACCCCTCGGCCTCGCATTCCATCTAGGACCCCCCTGCCGGAATTCACCCTGCCTCCAAGCGAAAGTCGGCTGGCGTTCTTACTGCGATTTAAGCCCTGTGCTTCCTGTGGCCCTGCAGGCTTTGGAATAGCCACAGGCCCCAGAGGCGTAACTAGGCAGGGCATTCCTTGGTTGAGGCAGTTCACTTGACCCAGAACACCCTACTTCGGGGAGTTGGTTCAGGGAAGCAAACGCAGGGTAACGTGTGTCTCTTTGGACTGGTTAGAAACCACAGGGAGGTAAGCTGAGTGTGCGCGTGGAAACGGGGGCCTGCTGGAACTATCCTTGCTTTCCCACTTGGAAGGCTGCATTCATGCTGCCTTGAAGCTGCCTGACGTCCCCTGCTGTTGACAGGCCTGGAAACCCGGTAGAAATGCTTCTGGGAAGAAAATGAGTTTGCTCCGTCTCAACCCGGTGCTTCCATGGCCGCGGTGGTGGTTAGCCTGACAAGCTCCAGAACGAAAGGGAAACTCAACGTGAGAATTTGCCTCCAGTTTAGGCCCTGCGTAGCCGGGCAGGAAGGGCTGCATGAAGCAGTTTCCATGAGTTCTTAGTCACCGTTCGGGTTTATTTTAACGGAATTACCCATTTGAGGACCCCTAGGCCCCTCGGGTGTGCATCCATTTCCCTCCAAGGTCACTGAGGACCTCCAGACACCCCCCCCACGCCGTGGTCCGGCTGAGCAACATCGACGCCCATTGCTCTGCCCCTCGGAGGCCCTGTGTGCGTGCCGAGTGATGGGCAACACTCTGCACGTTCCTTGAGGAGAGCTACATTTCCAGAGCCCTCACAGGGCCTCAGAACCAGATTTCTGGTGAGTCCGAAGCTCCCAGGAAATATTTGTCGTCGCCCTTGTGAGAGCTGCCGTGAGAAAACACTCTGCTTTGCCTACTTCGCGGGCCTCGTACCTGAAGGCACTCAGCTGGAGGAGAACGTCAGCATCTCGCAATGCTGAGTCGTTAACGGGACAGCCAGATTGAGCACAGGCCTGGAGGGAAGGCCCTGACGTGAGGTGCAGAAGCGGAGCCGCGCAGCAGTTTCCATGAGGCCGTAGCCTCTGCTCTGCGTGTCTTTAACGGCAGTCGAGTTTCCTGGACACCTGGGAGGCTCGCGGGGGCACCCTGTTCCAGGCTGCAACACGGAGTACTCCCAGGCACCCCTGGGTCTGCTGAGCAACATCCAGGCCCGGAGCCCTTTGGAGCCGCTCTCTATACGCCGAGTGTAGGGAAACGCCCTGCACTCTGTCCTGGAGCAGATTCGTTTCCCCACCAAACCCACACTTTCACGAACAGACTTCTGGCACGTCTCACATGCCTTTGAGGTCTTATGCCTTACCCTAGTCTGAGCTGCCCTGAGAGACCCCTCGGCCTCGCATTCCATCTAGGACCCCCCTGCCGGAATTCACCCTGCCTCCAAGCGAAAGTCGGCTGGCGTTCTTACTGCGATTTAAGCCCTGTGCTTCCTGTGGCCCTGCAGGCTTTGGAATAGCCACAGGCCCCAGAGGCGTAACTAGGCAGGGCATTCCTTGGTTGAGGCAGTTCACTTGACCCAGAACACCCTACTTCGGGGAGTTGGTTCAGGGAAGCAAACGCAGGGTAACGTGTGTCTCTTTGGACTGGTTAGAAACCACAGGGAGGTAAGCTGAGTGTGCGCGTGGAAACGGGGGCCTGCTGGAACTATCCTTGCTTTCCCACTTGGAAGGCTGCATTCATGCTGCCTTGAAGCTGCCTGACGTCCCCTGCTGTTGACAGGCCTGGAAACCCGGTAGAAATGCTTCTGGGAAGAAAATGAGTTTGCTCCGTCTCAACCCGGTGCTTCCATGGCCGCGGTGGTGGTTAGCCTGACAAGCTCCAGAACGAAAGGGAAACTCAACGTGAGAATTTGCCTCCAGTTTAGGCCCTGCGTAGCCGGGCAGGAAGGGCTGCATGAAGCAGTTTCCATGAGTTCTTAGTCACCGTTCGGGTTTATTTTAACGGAATTACCCATTTGAGGACCCCTAGGCCCCTCGGGTGTGCATCCATTTCCCTCCAAGGTCACTGAGGACCTCCAGACACCCCCCCCCACACCGTGGTCCGGCTGAGCAACATCGACGCCCATTGCTCTGCCCCTCGGAGGCCCTGTGTGCGTGCCGAGTGATGGGCAACACTCTGCACGTTTTTTGAGGAGAGCTACCTTTCCAGAGCCCTCACAGGGCCTCAGAACCAGATTTCTGGTGAGTCCGAAGCTCCCAGGAAATATTTGTCGTCGCCCTTGTGAGAGCTGCCGTGAGAAAACACTCTGCTTTGCCTACTTCGCGGGCCTCGTACCTGAAGGCACTCAGCTGGAGGAGAACGTCAGCATCTCGCAATGCTGAGTCGTTAACGGGACAGCCAGATTGAGCACAGGCCTGGAGGGAAGGCCCTGACGTGAGGTGCAGAAGCGGAGCCGCGCAGCAGTTTCCATGAGGCCGTAGCCTCTGCTCTGCGTGTCTTTAACGGCAGTCGAGTTTCCTGGACACCTGGGAGGCTCGCGGGGGCACCCTGTTCCAGGCTGCAACACGGAGTACTCCCAGGCACCCCTGGGTCTGCTGAGCAACATCCAGGCCCGGAGCCCTTTGGAGCCGCTCTCTATACGCCGAGTGTAGGGAAACGCCCTGCACTCTGTCCTGGAGCAGATTCGTTTCCCCACCAAACCCACACTTTCACGAACAGACTTCTGGCACGTCTCACATGCCTTTGAGGTCTTACGCCTTACCCTAGTCTGAGCTGCCCTGAGAGACCCCTCGGCCTCGCATTCCATCTAGGACCCCCCTGCCGGAATTCACCCTGCCTCCAAGCGAAAGTCGGCTTGCGTTCTTACTGCGATTTAAGCCCTGTGCTTCCTGTGGCCCTGCAGGCTTTGGAATAGCCACAGGCCCCAGAGGCGTAACTAGGCAGGGCATTCCTTGGTTGAGGCAGTTCACTGGACCCAGAACACCCTACTTCGGGGAGTTGGTTCAGGGAAGCAAACGCAGGGTAACGTGTGTCTCTTTGGACTGGTTAGAAACCACAGGGAGGTAAGCTGAGTGTGCGCGTGGAAACGGGGGCCTGCTGGAACTATCCTTGCTTTCCCACTTGGAAGGCTGCATTCATGCTGCCTTGAAGCTGCCTGACGTCCCCTGCTGTTGACAGGCCTGGAAACCCGGTAGAAATGCTTCTGGGAAGAAAATGAGTTTGCTCCGTCTCAACCCGGTGCTTCCATGGCCGCGGTGGTGGTTAGCCTGACAAGCTCCAGAACGAAAGGGAAACTCAACGTGAGAATTTGCCTCCAGTTTAGGCCCTGCGTAGCCGGGCAGGAAGGGCGGCATGCAGCAGTTTCCATGAGTTCTTAGTCACCGTTCGGGTTTATTTTAACGGAATTACCCATTTGAGGACCCCTAGGCCCATCGGGTGTGCATCCATTTCCCCCCAAGGTCCCTGAGGACCTCCAGACACCCCCCCACGCCGTGGTCCGGCTGAGCAACATCGACGCCCATTGCTCTGCCCCTCGGAGTCCCTGTGTGCGTGCCGAGTGATGGGCAACACTCTGCACGTTTTTTGAGGAGAGCTACCTTTCCAGAGCCCTCACACGGCCTCAGAACCAGATTTCTGGTGAGTCCAAAGCTCCCAGGAAATATTTGTCGTCGCCCTTGTGAGAGCTGCCGTGAGAAAACACTCTGCTTTGCCTACTTCGCGGGCCTCGTACCTGAAGGCACTCAGCTGGAGGAGAACGTCAGCATCTCGCAATGCTGAGTCGTTAACGGGACAGCCAGATTGAGCACAGGCCTGGAGGGAAGGCCCTGACGTGAGGTGCAGAAGCGGAGCCGCGCAGCAGTTTCCATGAGGCCGTAGCCTCTGCTCTGCGTGTCTTTAACGGCAGTCGAGTTTCCTGGACACCTGGGAGGCTCGCGGGGGCACCCTGTTCCAGGCTGCAACACGGAGTACTCCCAGGCACCCCTGGGTCTGCTGAGCAACATCCAGGCCCGGAGCCCTTTGGAGCCGCTCTCTATATGCCGAGTGTAGGGAAACGCCCTGCACTCTGTCCTGGAGCAGATTCGTTTCCCCACCAAACCCACACTTTCACGAACAGACTTCTGGCACGTCTCACATGCCTTTGAGGTCTTACGCCTTACCCTAGTCTGAGCTGCCCTGAGAGACCCCTCGGCCTCGCATTCCATCTAGGACCCCCCTGCCGGAATTCACCCTGCCTCCAAGCGAAAGTCGGCTGGCGTTCTTACTGCGATTTAAGCCCTGTGCTTCCTGTGGCCCTGCAGGCTTTGGAATAGCCACAGGCCCCAGAGGCGTAACTAGGCAGGGCATTCCTTGGTTGAGGCAGTTCACTGGACCCAGAACACCCTACTTCGGGGAGTTGGTTCAGGGAAGCAAACGCAGGGTAACGTGTGTCTCTTTGGACTGGTTAGAAACCACAGGGAGGTAAGCTGAGTGTGCGCGTGGAAACGGGGGCCTGCTGGAACTATCCTTGCTTTCCCACTTGGAAGGCTGCATTCATGCTGCCTTGAAGCTGCCTGACGTCCCCTGCTGTTGACAGGCCTGGAAACCCGGTAGAAATGCTTCTGGGAAGAAAATGAGTTTGCTCCGTCTCAACCCGGTGCTTCCATGGCCGCGGTGGTGGTTAGCCTGACAAGCTCCAGAACGAAAGGGAAACTCAACGTGAGAATTTGCCTCCAGTTTAGGCCCTGCGTAGCCGGGCAGGAAGGGCTGCATGCAGCAGTTTCCATGAGTTCTTAGTCACCGTTCGGGTTTATTTTAACGGAATTACCCATTTGAGGACCCCTAGGCCCCTCGGGTGTGCATCCATTTCCCTCCAAGGTCACTGAGGACCTCCAGACACCCCCCCCACGCCGTGGTCCGGCTGAGCAACATCGACGCCCATTGCTCTGCCCCTCGGAGGCCCTGTGTGCGTGCCGAGTGATGGGCAACACTCTGCACGTTCCTTGAGGAGAGCTACCTTTCCAGAGCCCTCACAGGGCCTCAGAACCAGATTTCTGGTGAGTCCGAAGCTCCCAGGAAATATTTGTCGTCGCCCTTGTGAGAGCTGCCGTGAGAAAACACTCTGCTTTGCCTACTTCGCGGGCCTCGTACCTGAAGGCACTCAGCTGGAGGAAAACGTCAGCATCTCGCAATGCTGAGTCGCTAACGGGTCAGCCAGATTGAACACAGGCCTGGAGGGAAGGCCCTGACGTGAGGTGCAGAAGCAGAGCCGCGCAGCAGTTTCCATGAGGCCGTAGCCTCTGCTCTGCGTGTCTTTAACGGCAGTCGAGTTTCCTGGACACCTGGGAGGCTCGCGGGGGCACCCTGTTCCAGGCTGCAACACGGAGTACTCCCAGGCACCCCTGGGTCTGCTGAGCAACATCCAGGCCCGGAGCCCTTTGGAGCCGCTCTCTATACGCCGAGTGTAGGGAAACGCCCTGCACTCTGTCCTGGAGCAGATTCGTTTCCCCACCAAACCCACACTTTCACGAACAGACTTCTGGCACGTCTCACATGCCTTTGAGGTCTTACGCCTTACCCTAGTCTGAGCTGCCCTGAGAGACCCCTCGGCCTCGCATTCCATCTAGGACCCCCCTGCCGGAATTCACCCTGCCTCCAAGCGAAAGTCGGCTGGCGTTCTTACTGCGATTTAAGCCCTGTGCTTCCTGTGGCCCTGCAGGCTTTGGAATAGCCACAGGCCCCAGAGGCGTAACTAGGCAGGGCATTCCTTGGTTGAGGCAGTTCACTGGACCCAGAACACCCTACTTCGGGGAGTTGGTTCAGGGAAGCAAACGCAGGGTAACGTGTGTCTCTTTGGACTGGTTAGAAACCACAGGGAGGTAAGCTGAGTGTGCACGTGGAAACGGGGGCCTGCTGGAACTATCCTTGCTTTCCCACTTGGAAGGCTGCATTCATGCTGCCTTGAAGCTGCCTGACGTCCCCTGCTGTTGACAGGCCTGGAAACCCGGTAGAAATGCTTCTGGGAAGAAAATGAGTTTGCTCCGTCTCAACCCGGTGCTTCCATGGCCGCGGTGGTGGTTAGCCTGACAAGCTCCAGAACGAAAGGGAAACTCAACGTGAGAATTTGCCTCCAGTTTAGGCCCTGCGTAGCCGGGCAGGAAGGGCTGCATGCAGCAGTTTCCATGAGTTCTTAGTCACCGTTCGGGTTTATTTGAACGGAATTACCCATTTGAGGACCCCTAGGCCCCTCGGGTGTGCATCCATTTCCCTCCAAGGTCACTGAGGACCTCCAGACACCCCCCCACGCCGTGGTCCGGCTGAGCAACATCGACGCCCATTGCTCTGCCCCTCGGAGGCCCTGTGTGCGTGCCGAGTGATGGGCAACACTCTGCACGTTCCTTGAGGAGAGCTACCTTTCCAGAGCCCTCACTCCGCCTCAGAACCAGATTTCTGGTGAGTCCGAAGCTCCCAGGAAATATTTGTCGTCGCCCTTGTGAGAGCTGCCGTGAGAAAACACTCTGCTTTGCCTACTTCGCGGGCCTCGTACCTGAAGGCACTCAGCTGGAGGAGAACGTCAGCATCTCGCAATGCTGAGTCGTTAACGGGACAGCCAGATTGAGCACAGGCCTGGAGGGAAGGCCCTGACGTGAGGTGCAGAAGCGGAGCCGCGCAGCAGTTTCCATGAGGCCGTAGCCTCTGCTCTGCGTGTCTTTAACGGCAGTCGAGTTTCCTGGACACCTGGGAGGCTCGCGGGGGCACCCTGTTCCAGGCTGCAACACGGAGTACTCCCAGGCACCCCTGGGTCTGCTGAGCAACATCCAGGCCCGGAGCCCTTTGGAGCCGCTCTCTATACGCCGAGTGTAGGGAAACGCCCTGCACTCTGTCCTGGAGCAGATTCGTTTCCCCACCAAACCCACACTTTCACGAACAGACTTCTGGCACGTCTCACATGCCTTTGAGGTCTTACGCCTTACCCTAGTCTGAGCTGCCCTGAGAGACCCCTCGGCCTCGCATTCCATCTAGGACCCCCCTGCCGGAATTCACCCTGCCTCCAAGCGAAAGTCGGCTGGCGTTCTTACTGCGATTTAAGCCCTGTGCTTCCTGTGGCCCTGCAGGCTTTGGAATAGCCACAGGCCCCAGAGGCGTAACTAGGCAGGGCATTCCTTGGTTGAGGCAGTTCACTTGACCCAGAACACCCTACTTCGGGGAGTTGGTTCAGGGAAGCAAACGCAGGGTAACGTGTGTCTCTTTGGACTGGTTAGAAACCACAGGGAGGTAAGCTGAGTGTGCGCGTGGAAACGGGGGCCTGCTGGAACTATCCTTGCTTTCCCACTTGGAAGGCTGCATTCATGCTGCCTTGAAGCTGCCTGACGTCCCCTGCTGTTGACAGGCCTGGAAACCCGGTAGAAATGCTTCTGGGAAGAAAATGAGTTTGCTCCGTCTCAACCCGGTGCTTCCATGGCCGCGGTGGTGGTTAGCCTGACAAGCTCCAGAACGAAAGGGAAACTCAACGTGAGAATTTGCCTCCAGTTTAGGCCCTGCGTAGCCGGGCAGGAAGGGCTGCATGCAGCAGTTTCCATGAGTTCTTAGTCACCGTTCGGGTTTATTTTAACGGAATTACCCATTTGAGGACCCCTAGGCCCCTCGGGTGTGCATCCATTTCCCTCCAAGGTCACTGAGGACCTCCAGACACCCCCCCCACACCGTGGTCCGGCTGAGCAACATCGACGCCCATTGCTCTGCCCCTCGGAGGCCCTGTGTGCGTGCCGAGTGATGGGCAACACTCTGCACGTTCCTTGAGGAGAGCTACCTTTCCAGAGCCCTCACACGGCCTCAGAACCAGATTTCTGGTGAGTCCGAAGCTCCCAGGAAATATTTGTCGTCGCCCTTGTGAGAGCTGCCGTGAGAAAACACTCTGCTTTGCCTACTTCGCGGGCCTCGTACCTGAAGGCACTCAGCTGGAGGAGAACGTCAGCATCTCGCAATGCTGAGTCGTTAACGGGACAGCCAGATTGAGCACAGGCCTGGAGGGAAGGCCCTGACGTGAGGTGCAGAAGCGGAGCCGCGCAGCAGTTTCCATGAGGCCGTAGCCTCTGCTCTGCGTGTCTTTAACGGCAGTCGAGTTTCCTGGACACCTGGGAGGCTCGCGGGGGCACCCTGTTCCAGGCTGCAACACGGAGTACTCCCAGGCACCCCTGGGTCTGCTGAGCAACATCCAGGCCCGGAGCCCTTTGGAGCCGCTCTCTATACGCCGAGTGTAGGGAAACGCCCTGCACTCTGTCCTGGAGCAGATTCGTTTCCCCACCAAACCCACACTTTCACGAACAGACTTCTGGCACGTCTCACATGCCTTTGAGGTCTTACGCCTTACCCTAGTCTGAGCTGCCCTGAGAGACCCCTCGGCCTCGCATTCCATCTAGGACCCCCCTGCCGGAATTCACCCTGCCTCCAAGCGAAAGTCGGCTGGCGTTCTTACTGCGATTTAAGCCCTGTGCTTCCTGTGGCCCTGCAGGCTTTGGAATAGCCACAGGCCCCAGAGGCGTAACTAGGCAGGGCATTCCTTGGTTGAGGCAGTTCACTGGACCCAGAACACCCTACTTCGGGGAGTTGGTTCAGGGAAGCAAACGCAGGGTAACGTGTGTCTCTTTGGACTGGTTAGAAACCACAGGGAGGTAAGCTGAGTGTGCGCGTGGAAACGGGGGCCTGCTGGAACTATCCTTGCTTTCCCACTTGGAAGGCTGCATTCATGCTGCCTTGAAGCTGCCTGACGTCCCCTGCTGTTGACAGGCCTGGAAACCCGGTAGAAATGCTTCTGGGAAGAAAATGAGTTTGCTCCGTCTCAACCCGGTGCTTCCATGGCCGCGGTGGTGGTTAGCCTGACAAGCTCCAGAACGAAAGGGAAACTCAACGTGAGAATTTGCCTCCAGTTTAGGCCCTGCGTAGCCGGGCAGGAAGGGCTGCATGCAGCAGTTTCCATGAGTTCTTAGTCACCGTTCGGGTTTATTTTAACGGAATTACCCATTTGAGGACCCCTAGGCCCCTCGGGTGTGCATCCATTTCCCTCCAAGGTCACTGAGGACCTCCAGACACCCCCCCCACGCCGTGGTCCGGCTGAGCAACATCGACGCCCATTGCTCTGCCCCTCGGAGGCCCTGTGTGCGTGCCGAGTGATGGGCAACACTCTGCACGTTCCTTGAGGAGAGCTACCTTTCCAGAGCCCTCACAGGGCCTCAGAACCAGATTTCTGGTGAGTCCGAAGCTCCCAGGAAATATTTGTCGTCGCCCTTGTGAGAGCTGCCGTGAGAAAACACTCTGCTTTGCCTACTTCGCGGGCCTCGTACCTGAAGGCACTCAGCTGGAGGAAAACGTCAGCATCTCGCAATGCTGAGTCGCTAACGGGTCAGCCAGATTGAACACAGGCCTGGAGGGAAGGCCCTGACGTGAGGTGCAGAAGCAGAGCCGCGCAGCAGTTTCCATGAGGCCGTAGCCTCTGCTCTGCGTGTCTTTAACGGCAGTCGAGTTTCCTGGACACCTGGGAGGCTCGCGGGGGCACCCTGTTCCAGGCTGCAACACGGAGTACTCCCAGGCACCCCTGGGTCTGCTGAGCAACATCCAGGCCCGGAGCCCTTTGGAGCCGCTCTCTATACGCCGAGTGTAGGGAAACGCCCTGCACTCTGTCCTGGAGCAGATTCGTTTCCCCACCAAACCCACACTTTCACGAACAGACTTCTGGCACGTCTCACATGCCTTTGAGGTCTTACGCCTTACCCTAGTCTGAGCTGCCCTGAGAGACCCCTCGGCCTCGCATTCCATCTAGGACCCCCCTGCCGGAATTCACCCTGCCTCCAAGCGAAAGTCGGCTGGCGTTCTTACTGCGATTTAAGCCCTGTGCTTCCTGTGGCCCTGCAGGCTTTGGAATAGCCACAGGCCCCAGAGGCGTAACTAGGCAGGGCATTCCTTGGTTGAGGCAGTTCACTGGACCCAGAACACCCTACTTCGGGGAGTTGGTTCAGGGAAGCAAACGCAGGGTAACGTGTGTCTCTTTGGACTGGTTAGAAACCACAGGGAGGTAAGCTGAGTGTGCACGTGGAAACGGGGGCCTGCTGGAACTATCCTTGCTTTCCCACTTGGAAGGCTGCATTCATGCTGCCTTGAAGCTGCCTGACGTCCCCTGCTGTTGACAGGCCTGGAAACCCGGTAGAAATGCTTCTGGGAAGAAAATGAGTTTGCTCCGTCTCAACCCGGTGCTTCCATGGCCGCGGTGGTGGTTAGCCTGACAAGCTCCAGAACGAAAGGGAAACTCAACGTGAGAATTTGCCTCCAGTTTAGGCCCTGCGTAGCCGGGCAGGAAGGGCTGCATGCAGCAGTTTCCATGAGTTCTTAGTCACCGTTCGGGTTTATTTGAACGGAATTACCCATTTGAGGACCCCTAGGCCCCTCGGGTGTGCATCCATTTCCCTCCAAGGTCACTGAGGACCTCCAGACACCCCCCCACGCCGTGGTCCGGCTGAGCAACATCGACGCCCATTGCTCTGCCCCTCGGAGGCCCTGTGTGCGTGCCGAGTGATGGGCAACACTCTGCACGTTCCTTGAGGAGAGCTACCTTTCCAGAGCCCTCACTCCGCCTCAGAACCAGATTTCTGGTGAGTCCGAAGCTCCCAGGAAATATTTGTCGTCGCCCTTGTGAGAGCTGCCGTGAGAAAACACTCTGCTTTGCCTACTTCGCGGGCCTCGTACCTGAAGGCACTCAGCTGGAGGAGAACGTCAGCATCTCGCAATGCTGAGTCGTTAACGGGACAGCCAGATTGAGCACAGGCCTGGAGGGAAGGCCCTGACGTGAGGTGCAGAAGCGGAGCCGCGCAGCAGTTTCCATGAGGCCGTAGCCTCTGCTCTGCGTGTCTTTAACGGCAGTCGAGTTTCCTGGACACCTGGGAGGCTCGCGGGGGCACCCTGTTCCAGGCTGCAACACGGAGTACTCCCAGGCACCCCTGGGTCTGCTGAGCAACATCCAGGCCCGGAGCCCTTTGGAGCCGCTCTCTATACGCCGAGTGTAGGGAAACGCCCTGCACTCTGTCCTGGAGCAGATTCGTTTCCCCACCAAACCCACACTTTCACGAACAGACTTCTGGCACGTCTCACATGCCTTTGAGGTCTTACGCCTTACCCTAGTCTGAGCTGCCCTGAGAGACCCCTCGGCCTCGCATTCCATCTAGGACCCCCCTGCCGGAATTCACCCTGCCTCCAAGCGAAAGTCGGCTGGCGTTCTTACTGCGATTTAAGCCCTGTGCTTCCTGTGGCCCTGCAGGCTTTGGAATAGCCACAGGCCCCAGAGGCGTAACTAGGCAGGGCATTCCTTGGTTGAGGCAGTTCACTTGACCCAGAACACCCTACTTCGGGGAGTTGGTTCAGGGAAGCAAACGCAGGGTAACGTGTGTCTCTTTGGACTGGTTAGAAACCACAGGGAGGTAAGCTGAGTGTGCGCGTGGAAACGGGGGCCTGCTGGAACTATCCTTGCTTTCCCACTTGGAAGGCTGCATTCATGCTGCCTTGAAGCTGCCTGACGTCCCCTGCTGTTGACAGGCCTGGAAACCCGGTAGAAATGCTTCTGGGAAGAAAATGAGTTTGCTCCGTCTCAACCCGGTGCTTCCATGGCCGCGGTGGTGGTTAGCCTGACAAGCTCCAGAACGAAAGGGAAACTCAACGTGAGAATTTGCCTCCAGTTTAGGCCCTGCGTAGCCGGGCAGGAAGGGCTGCATGCAGCAGTTTCCATGAGTTCTTAGTCACCGTTCGGGTTTATTTTAACGGAATTACCCATTTGAGGACCCCTAGGCCCCTCGGGTGTGCATCCATTTCCCTCCAAGGTCACTGAGGACCTCCAGACACCCCCCCCACACCGTGGTCCGGCTGAGCAACATCGACGCCCATTGCTCTGCCCCTCGGAGGCCCTGTGTGCGTGCCGAGTGATGGGCAACACTCTGCACGTTCCTTGAGGAGAGCTACCTTTCCAGAGCCCTCACACGGCCTCAGAACCAGATTTCTGGTGAGTCCGAAGCTCCCAGGAAATATTTGTCGTCGCCCTTGTGAGAGCTGCCGTGAGAAAACACTCTGCTTTGCCTACTTCGCGGGCCTCGTACCTGAAGGCACTCAGCTGGAGGAGAACGTCAGCATCTCGCAATGCTGAGTCGTTAACGGGACAGCCAGATTGAGCACAGGCCTGGAGGGAAGGCCCTGACGTGAGGTGCAGAAGCGGAGCCGCGCAGCAGTTTCCATGAGGCCGTAGCCTCTGCTCTGCGTGTCTTTAACGGCAGTCGAGTTTCCTGGACACCTGGGAGGCTCGCGGGGGCACCCTGTTCCAGGCTGCAACACGGAGTACTCCCAGGCACCCCTGGGTCTGCTGAGCAACATCCAGGCCCGGAGCCCTTTGGAGCCGCTCTCTATACGCCGAGTGTAGGGAAACGCCCTGCACTCTGTCCTGGAGCAGATTCGTTTCCCCACCAAACCCACACTTTCACGAACAGACTTCTGGCACGTCTCACATGCCTTTGAGGTCTTACGCCTTACCCTAGTCTGAGCTGCCCTGAGAGACCCCTCGGCCTCGCATTCCATCTAGGACCCCCCTGCCGGAATTCACCCTGCCTCCAAGCGAAAGTCGGCTGGCGTTCTTACTGCGATTTAAGCCCTGTGCTTCCTGTGGCCCTGCAGGCTTTGGAATAGCCACAGGCCCCAGAGGCGTAACTAGGCAGGGCATTCCTTGGTTGAGGCAGTTCACTTGACCCAGAACACCCTACTTCGGGGAGTTGGTTCAGGGAAGCAAACGCAGGGTAACGTGTGTCTCTTTGGACTGGTTAGAAACCACAGGGAGGTAAGCTGAGTGTGCGCGTGGAAACGGGAGCCTGCTGGAACTATCCTTGCTTTCCCACTTGGAAGGCTGCATTCATGCTGCCTTGAAGCTGCCTGACGTCCCCTGCTGTTGACAGGCCTGGAAACCCGGTAGAAATGCTTCTGGGAAGAAAATGAGTTTGCTCCGTCTCAACCCGGTGCTTCCATGGCCGCGGTGGTGGTTAGCCTGACAAGCTCCAGAACGAAAGGGAAACTCAACGTGAGAATTTGCCTCCAGTTTAGGCCCTGCGTAGCCGGGCAGGAAGGGCTGCATGCAGCAGTTTCCATGAGTTCTTAGTCACCGTTCGGGTTTATTTTAACGGAATTACCCATTTGAGGACCCCTAGGCCCCTCGGGTGTGCATCCATTTCCCTCCAAGGTCACTGAGGACCTCCAGACACCCCCCCCCCCACGCCGTGGTCCGGCTGAGCAACATCAACGCCCATTGCTCTGCCCCTCGGAGGCCCTGTGTGCGTGCCGAGTGATGGGCAACACTCTGCACGTTTTTTGAGGAGAGCTACCTTTCCAGAGCCCTCACAGGGCCTCAGAACCAGATTTCTGGTGAGTTCGAAGCTCCCAGGAAATATTTGTCGTCGCCCTTGTGAGAGCTGCCGTGAGAAAACACTCTGCTTTGCCTACTTCGCGGGCCTCGTACCTGAAGGCACTCAGCTGGAGGAGAACGTCAGCATCTCGCAATGCTGAGTCGTTAACGGGACAGCCAGATTGAGCACAGGCCTGGAGGGAAGGCCCTGACGTGAGGTGCAGAAGCGGAGCCGCGCAGCAGTTTCCATGAGGCCGTAGCCTCTGCTCTGCGTGTCTTTAACGGCAGTCGAGTTTCCTGGACACCTGGGAGGCTCGCGGGGGCACCCTGTTCCAGGCTGCAACACGGAGTACTCCCAGGCACCCCTGGGTCTGCTGAGCAACATCCAGGCCCGGAGCCCTTTGGAGCCGCTCTCTATACGCCGAGTGTAGGGAAACGCCCTGCACTCTGTCCTGGAGCAGATTCGTTTCCCCACCAAACCCACACTTTCACGAACAGACTTCTGGCACGTCTCACATGCCTTTGAGGTCTTACGCCTTACCCTAGTCTGAGCTGCCCTGAGAGACCCCTCGGCCTCGCATTCCATCTAGGACCCCCCTGCCGGAATTCACCCTGCCTCCAAGCGAAAGTCGGCTTGCGTTCTTACTGCGATTTAAGCCCTGTGCTTCCTGTGGCCCTGCAGGCTTTGGAATAGCCACAGGCCCCAGAGGCGTAACTAGGCAGGGCATTCCTTGGTTGAGGCAGTTCACTGGACCCAGAACACCCTACTTCGGGGAGTTGGTTCAGGGAAGCAAACGCAGGGTAACGTGTGTCTCTTTGGACTGGTTAGAAACCACAGGGAGGTAAGCTGAGTGTGCGCGTGGAAACGGGGGCCTGCTGGAACTATCCTTGCTTTCCCACTTGGAAGGCTGCATTCATGCTGCCTTGAAGCTGCCTGACGTCCCCTGCTGTTGACAGGCCTGGAAACCCGGTAGAAATGCTTCTGGGAAGAAAATGAGTTTGCTCCGTCTCAACCCGGTGCTTCCATGGCCGCGGTGGTGGTTAGCCTGACAAGCTCCAGAACGAAAGGGAAACTCAACGTGAGAATTTGCCTCCAGTTTAGGCCCTGCGTAGCCGGGCAGGAAGGGCTGCATGCAGCAGTTTCCATGAGTTCTTAGTCACCGTTCGGGTTTATTTTAACGGAATTACCCATTTGAGGACCCCTAGGCCCCTCGGGTGTGCATCCATTTCCCTCCAAGGTCACTGAGGACCTCCAGACACCCCCCCCCCACGCCGTGGTCCGGCTGAGCAACATCGACGCCCATTGCTCTG
Organism: Leucopleurus acutus; assembly: GCF_964270905.1. Taxonomy (NCBI): domain Eukaryota; kingdom Metazoa; phylum Chordata; class Mammalia; order Artiodactyla; family Delphinidae; genus Leucopleurus; species Leucopleurus acutus. The sequence continues at coordinate 115,813 of NW_028139010.1, forward strand.
CCCCTCGGAGGCCCTGTGTGCGTGCCGAGTGATGGGCAACACTCTGCACGTTTTTTGAGGAGAGCTACCTTTCCAGAGCCCTCACAGGGCCTCAGAACCAGATTTCTGGTGAGTTCGAAGCTCCCAGGAAATATTTGTCGTCGCCCTTGTGAGAGCTGCCGTGAGAAAACACTCTGCTTTGCCTACTTCGCGGGCCTCGTACCTGAAGGCACTCAGCTGGAGGAGAACGTCAGCATCTCGCAATGCTGAGTCGTTAACGGGACAGCCAGATTGAGCACAGGCCTGGAGGGAAGGCCCTGACGTGAGGTGCAGAAGCGGAGCCGCGCAGCAGTTTCCATGAGGCCGTAGCCTCTGCTCTGCGTGTCTTTAACGGCAGTCGAGTTTCCTGGACACCTGGGAGGCTCGCGGGGGCACCCTGTTCCAGGCTGCAACACGGAGTACTCCCAGGCACCCCTGGGTCTGCTGAGCAACATCCAGGCCCGGAGCCCTTTGGAGCCGCTCTCTATACGCCGAGTGTAGGGAAACGCCCTGCACTCTGTCCTGGAGCAGATTCGTTTCCCCACCAAACCCACACTTTCACGAACAGACTTCTGGCACGTCTCACATGCCTTTGAGGTCTTACGCCTTACCCTAGTCTGAGCTGCCCTGAGAGACCCCTCGGCCTCGCATTCCATCTAGGACCCCCCTGCCGGAATTCACCCTGCCTCCAAGCGAAAGTCGGCTTGCGTTCTTACTGCGATTTAAGCCCTGTGCTTCCTGTGGCCCTGCAGGCTTTGGAATAGCCACAGGCCCCAGAGGCGTAACTAGGCAGGGCATTCCTTGGTTGAGGCAGTTCACTGGACCCAGAACACCCTACTTCGGGGAGTTGGTTCAGGGAAGCAAACGCAGGGTAACGTGTGTCTCTTTGGACTGGTTAGAAACCACAGGGAGGTAAGCTGAGTGTGCGCGTGGAAACGGGAGCCTGCTGGAACTATCCTTGCTTTCCCACTTGGAAGGCTGCATTCATGCTGCCTTGAAGCTGCCTGACGTCCCCTGCTGTTGACAGGCCTGGAAACCCGGTAGAAATGCTTCTGGGAAGAAAATGAGTTTGCTCCGTCTCAACCCGGTGCTTCCATGGCCGCGGTGGTGGTTAGCCTGACAAGCTCCAGAACGAAAGGGAAACTCAACGTGAGAATTTGCCTCCAGTTTAGGCCCTGCGTAGCCGGGCAGGAAGGGCTGCATGCAGCAGTTTCCATGAGTTCTTAGTCACCGTTCGGGTTTATTTTAACGGAATTACCCATTTGAGGACCCCTAGGCCCCTCGGGTGTGCATCCATTTCCCTCCAAGGTCACTGAGGACCTCCAGACACCCCCCCCCCCCACGCCGTGGTCCGGCTGAGCAACATCGACGCCCATTGCTCTGCCCCTCGGAGGCCCTGTGTGCGTGCCGAGTGATGGGCAACACTCTGCACGTTCCTTGAGGAGAGCTACATTTCCAGAGCCCTCACAGGGCCTCAGAACCAGATTTCTGGTGAGTTCGAAGCTCCCAGGAAATATTTGTCGTCGCCCTTGTGAGAGCTGCCGTGAGAAAACACTCTGCTTTGCCTACTTCGCGGGCCTCGTACCTGAAGGCACTCAGCTGGAGGAGAACGTCAGCATCTCGCAATGCTGAGTCGTTAACGGGACAGCCAGATTGAGCACAGGCCTGGAGGGAAGGCCCTGACGTGAGGTGCAGAAGCGGAGCCGCGCAGCAGTTTCCATGAGGCCGTAGCCTCTGCTCTGCGTGTCTTTAACGGCAGTCGAGTTTCCTGGACACCTGGGAGGCTCGCGGGGGCACCCTGTTCCAGGCTGCAACACGGAGTACTCCCAGGCACCCCTGGGTCTGCTGAGCAACATCCAGGCCCGGAGCCCTTTGGAGCCGCTCTCTATACGCCGAGTGTAGGGAAACGCCCTGCACTCTCTCCTGGAGCAGATTCGTTTCCCCACCAAACCCACACTTTCACGAACAGACTTCTGGCACGTCTCACATGCCTTTGAGGTCTTACGCCTTACCCTAGTCTGAGCTGCCCTGAGAGACCCCTCGGCCTCGCATTCCATCTAGGACCCCCCTGCCGGAATTCACCCTGCCTCCAAGCGAAAGTCGGCTTGCGTTCTTACTGCGATTTAAGCCCTGTGCTTCCTGTGGCCCTGCAGGCTTTGGAATAGCCACAGGCCCCAGAGGCGTAACTAGGCAGGGCATTCCTTGGTTGAGGCAGTTCACTGGACCCAGAACACCCTACTTCGGGGAGTTGGTTCAGGGAAGCAAACGCAGGGTAACGTGTGTCTCTTTGGACTGGTTAGAAACCACAGGGAGGTAAGCTGAGTGTGCGCGTGGAAACGGGGGCCTGCTGGAACTATCCTTGCTTTCCCACTTGGAAGGCTGCATTCATGCTGCCTTGAAGCTGCCTGACGTCCCCTGCTGTTGACAGGCCTGGAAACCCGGTAGAAATGCTTCTGGGAAGAAAATGAGTTTGCTCCGTCTCAACCCGGTGCTTCCATGGCCGCGGTGGTGGTTAGCCTGACAAGCTCCAGAACGAAAGGGAAACTCAACGTGAGAATTTGCCTCCAGTTTAGGCCCTGCGTAGCCGGGCAGGAAGGGCTGCATGCAGCAGTTTCCATGAGTTCTTAGTCACCGTTCGGGTTTATTTTAACGGAATTACCCATTTGAGGACCCCTAGGCCCATCGGGTGTGCATCCATTTCCCCCCAAGGTCCCTGAGGACCTCCAGACACCCCCCCACGCCGTGGTCCGGCTGAGCAACATCGACGCCCATTGCTCTGCCCCTCGGAGTCCCTGTGTGCGTGCCGAGTGATGGGCAACACTCTGCACGTTTTTTGAGGAGAGCTACCTTTCCAGAGCCCTCACACGGCCTCAGAACCAGATTTCTGGTGAGTCCAAAGCTCCCAGGAAATATTTGTCGTCGCCCTTGTGAGAGCTGCCGTGAGAAAACACTCTGCTTTGCCTACTTCGCGGGCCTCGTACCTGAAGGCACTCAGCTGGAGGAGAACGTCAGCATCTCGCAATGCTGAGTCGTTAACGGGACAGCCAGATTGAGCACAGGCCTGGAGGGAAGGCCCTGACGTGAGGTGCAGAAGCGGAGCCGCGCAGCAGTTTCCATGAGGCCGTAGCCTCTGCTCTGCGTGTCTTTAACGGCAGTCGAGTTTCCTGGACACCTGGGAGGCTCGCGGGGGCACCCTGTTCCAGGCTGCAACACGGAGTACTCCCAGGCACCCCTGGGTCTGCTGAGCAACATCCAGGCCCGGAGCCCTTTGGAGCCGCTCTCTATATGCCGAGTGTAGGGAAACGCCCTGCACTCTGTCCTGGAGCAGATTCGTTTCCCCACCAAACCCACACTTTCACGAACAGACTTCTGGCACGTCTCACATGCCTTTGAGGTCTTACGCCTTACCCTAGTCTGAGCTGCCCTGAGAGACCCCTCGGCCTCGCATTCCATCTAGGACCCCCCTGCCGGAATTCACCCTGCCTCCAAGCGAAAGTCGGCTGGCGTTCTTACTGCGATTTAAGCCCTGTGCTTCCTGTGGCCCTGCAGGCTTTGGAATAGCCACAGGCCCCAGAGGCGTAACTAGGCAGGGCATTCCTTGGTTGAGGCAGTTCACTGGACCCAGAACACCCTACTTCGGGGAGTTGGTTCAGGGAAGCAAACGCAGGGTAACGTGTGTCTCTTTGGACTGGTTAGAAACCACAGGGAGGTAAGCTGAGTGTGCGCGTGGAAACGGGGGCCTGCTGGAACTATCCTTGCTTTCCCACTTGGAAGGCTGCATTCATGCTGCCTTGAAGCTGCCTGACGTCCCCTGCTGTTGACAGGCCTGGAAACCCGGTAGAAATGCTTCTGGGAAGAAAATGAGTTTGCTCCGTCTCAACCCGGTGCTTCCATGGCCGCGGTGGTGGTTAGCCTGACAAGCTCCAGAACGAAAGGGAAACTCAACGTGAGAATTTGCCTCCAGTTTAGGCCCTGCGTAGCCGGGCAGGAAGGGCTGCATGCAGCAGTTTCCATGAGTTCTTAGTCACCGTTCGGGTTTATTTTAACGGAATTACCCATTTGAGGACCCCTAGGCCCCTCGGGTGTGCATCCATTTCCCTCCAAGGTCACTGAGGACCTCCAGACACCCCCCCCACGCCGTGGTCCGGCTGAGCAACATCGACGCCCATTGCTCTGCCCCTCGGAGGCCCTGTGTGCGTGCCGAGTGATGGGCAACACTCTGCACGTTCCTTGAGGAGAGCTACCTTTCCAGAGCCCTCACAGGGCCTCAGAACCAGATTTCTGGTGAGTCCGAAGCTCCCAGGAAATATTTGTCGTCGCCCTTGTGAGAGCTGCCGTGAGAAAACACTCTGCTTTGCCTACTTCGCGGGCCTCGTACCTGAAGGCACTCAGCTGGAGGAAAACGTCAGCATCTCGCAATGCTGAGTCGCTAACGGGTCAGCCAGATTGAACACAGGCCTGGAGGGAAGGCCCTGACGTGAGGTGCAGAAGCAGAGCCGCGCAGCAGTTTCCATGAGGCCGTAGCCTCTGCTCTGCGTGTCTTTAACGGCAGTCGAGTTTCCTGGACACCTGGGAGGCTCGCGGGGGCACCCTGTTCCAGGCTGCAACACGGAGTACTCCCAGGCACCCCTGGGTCTGCTGAGCAACATCCAGGCCCGGAGCCCTTTGGAGCCGCTCTCTATACGCCGAGTGTAGGGAAACGCCCTGCACTCTGTCCTGGAGCAGATTCGTTTCCCCACCAAACCCACACTTTCACGAACAGACTTCTGGCACGTCTCACATGCCTTTGAGGTCTTACGCCTTACCCTAGTCTGAGCTGCCCTGAGAGACCCCTCGGCCTCGCATTCCATCTAGGACCCCCCTGCCGGAATTCACCCTGCCTCCAAGCGAAAGTCGGCTGGCGTTCTTACTGCGATTTAAGCCCTGTGCTTCCTGTGGCCCTGCAGGCTTTGGAATAGCCACAGGCCCCAGAGGCGTAACTAGGCAGGGCATTCCTTGGTTGAGGCAGTTCACTGGACCCAGAACACCCTACTTCGGGGAGTTGGTTCAGGGAAGCAAACGCAGGGTAACGTGTGTCTCTTTGGACTGGTTAGAAACCACAGGGAGGTAAGCTGAGTGTGCGCGTGGAAACGGGGGCCTGCTGGAACTATCCTTGCTTTCCCACTTGGAAGGCTGCATTCATGCTGCCTTGAAGCTGCCTGACGTCCCCTGCTGTTGACAGGCCTGGAAACCCGGTAGAAATGCTTCTGGGAAGAAAATGAGTTTGCTCCGTCTCAACCCGGTGCTTCCATGGCCGCGGTGGTGGTTAGCCTGACAAGCTCCAGAACGAAAGGGAAACTCAACGTGAGAATTTGCCTCCAGTTTAGGCCCTGCGTAGCCGGGCAGGAAGGGCTGCATGCAGCAGTTTCCATGAGTTCTTAGTCACCGTTCGGGTTTATTTGAACGGAATTACCCATTTGAGGACCCCTAGGCCCCTCGGGTGTGCATCCATTTCCCTCCAAGGTCACTGAGGACCTCCAGACACCCCCCCACGCCGTGGTCCGGCTGAGCAACATCGACGCCCATTGCTCTGCCCCTCGGAGGCCCTGTGTGCGTGCCGAGTGATGGGCAACACTCTGCACGTTCCTTGAGGAGAGCTACCTTTCCAGAGCCCTCACTCGGCCTCAGAACCAGATTTCTGGTGAGTCCGAAGCTCCCAGGAAATATTTGTCGTCGCCCTTGTGAGAGCTGCCGTGAGAAAACACTCTGCTTTGCCTACTTCGCGGGCCTCGTACCTGAAGGCACTCAGCTGGAGGAGAACGTCAGCATCTCGCAATGCTGAGTCGTTAACGGGACAGCCAGATTGAGCACAGGCCTGGAGGGAAGGCCCTGACGTGAGGTGCAGAAGCGGAGCCGCGCAGCAGTTTCCATGAGGCCGTAGCCTCTGCTCTGCGTGTCTTTAACGGCAGTCGAGTTTCCTGGACACCTGGGAGGCTCGCGGGGGCACCCTGTTCCAGGCTGCAACACGGAGTACTCCCAGGCACCCCTGGGTCTGCTGAGCAACATCCAGGCCCGGAGCCCTTTGGAGCCGCTCTCTATACGCCGAGTGTAGGGAAACGCCCTGCACTCTGTCCTGGAGCAGATTCGTTTCCCCACCAAACCCACACTTTCACGAACAGACTTCTGGCACGTCTCACATGCCTTTGAGGTCTTACGCCTTACCCTAGTCTGAGCTGCCCTGAGAGACCCCTCGGCCTCGCATTCCATCTAGGACCCCCCTGCCGGAATTCACCCTGCCTCCAAGCGAAAGTCGGCTGGCGTTCTTACTGCGATTTAAGCCCTGTGCTTCCTGTGGCCCTGCAGGCTTTGGAATAGCCACAGGCCCCAGAGGCGTAACTAGGCAGGGCATTCCTTGGTTGAGGCAGTTCACTTGACCCAGAACACCCTACTTCGGGGAGTTGGTTCAGGGAAGCAAACGCAGGGTAACGTGTGTCTCTTTGGACTGGTTAGAAACCACAGGGAGGTAAGCTGAGTGTGCGCGTGGAAACGGGGGCCTGCTGGAACTATCCTTGCTTTCCCACTTGGAAGGCTGCATTCATGCTGCCTTGAAGCTGCCTGACGTCCCCTGCTGTTGACAGGCCTGGAAACCCGGTAGAAATGCTTCTGGGAAGAAAATGAGTTTGCTCCGTCTCAACCCGGTGCTTCCATGGCCGCGGTGGTGGTTAGCCTGACAAGCTCCAGAACGAAAGGGAAACTCAACGTGAGAATTTGCCTCCAGTTTAGGCCCTGCGTAGCCGGGCAGGAAGGGCTGCATGCAGCAGTTTCCATGAGTTCTTAGTCACCGTTCGGGTTTATTTTAACGGAATTACCCATTTGAGGACCCCTAGGCCCCTCGGGTGTGCATCCATTTCCCTCCAAGGTCACTGAGGACCTCCAGACACCCCCCCCACGCCGTGGTCCGGCTGAGCAACATCGACGCCCATTGCTCTGCCCCTCGGAGGCCCTGTGTGCGTGCCGAGTGATGGGCAACACTCTGCACGTTCCTTGAGGAGAGCTACCTTTCCAGAGCCCTCACACGGCCTCAGAACCAGATTTCTGGTGAGTCCGAAGCTCCCAGGAAATATTTGTCGTCGCCCTTGTGAGAGCTGCCGTGAGAAAACACTCTGCTTTGCCTACTTCGCGGGCCTCGTACCTGAAGGCACTCAGCTGGAGGAGAACGTCAGCATCTCGCAATGCTGAGTCGTTAACGGGACAGCCAGATTGAGCACAGGCCTGGAGGGAAGGCCCTGACGTGAGGTGCAGAAGCGGAGCCGCGCAGCAGTTTCCATGAGGCCGTAGCCTCTGCTCTGCGTGTCTTTAACGGCAGTCGAGTTTCCTGGACACCTGGGAGGCTCGCGGGGGCACCCTGTTCCAGGCTGCAACACGGAGTACTCCCAGGCACCCCTGGGTCTGCTGAGCAACATCCAGGCCCGGAGCCCTTTGGAGCCGCTCTCTATACGCCGAGTGTAGGGAAACGCCCTGCACTCTGTCCTGGAGCAGATTCGTTTCCCCACCAAACCCACACTTTCACGAACAGACTTCTGGCACGTCTCACATGCCTTTGAGGTCTTACGCCTTACCCTAGTCTGAGCTGCCCTGAGAGACCCCTCGGCCTCGCATTCCATCTAGGACCCCCCTGCCGGAATTCACCCTGCCTCCAAGCGAAAGTCGGCTGGCGTTCTTACTGCGATTTAAGCCCTGTGCTTCCTGTGGCCCTGCAGGCTTTGGAATAGCCACAGGCCCCAGAGGCGTAACTAGGCAGGGCATTCCTTGGTTGAGGCAGTTCACTTGACCCAGAACACCCTACTTCGGGGAGTTGGTTCAGGGAAGCAAACGCAGGGTAACGTGTGTCTCTTTGGACTGGTTAGAAACCACAGGGAGGTAAGCTGAGTGTGCGCGTGGAAACGGGAGCCTGCTGGAACTATCCTTGCTTTCCCACTTGGAAGGCTGCATTCATGCTGCCTTGAAGCTGCCTGACGTCCCCTGCTGTTGACAGGCCTGGAAACCCGGTAGAAATGCTTCTGGGAAGAAAATGAGTTTGCTCCGTCTCAACCCGGTGCTTCCATGGCCGCGGTGGTGGTTAGCCTGACAAGCTCCAGAACGAAAGGGAAACTCAACGTGAGAATTTGCCTCCAGTTTAGGCCCTGCGTAGCCGGGCAGGAAGGGCTGCATGCAGCAGTTTCCATGAGTTCTTAGTCACCGTTCGGGTTTATTTTAACGGAATTACCCATTTGAGGACCCCTAGGCCCCTCGGGTGTGCATCCATTTCCCTCCAAGGTCACTGAGGACCTCCAGACACCCCCCCCCCCACGCCGTGGTCCGGCTGAGCAACATCAACGCCCATTGCTCTGCCCCTCGGAGGCCCTGTGTGCGTGCCGAGTGATGGGCAACACTCTGCACGTTTTTTGAGGAGAGCTACCTTTCCAGAGCCCTCACAGGGCCTCAGAACCAGATTTCTGGTGAGTTCGAAGCTCCCAGGAAATATTTGTCGTCGCCCTTGTGAGAGCTGCCGTGAGAAAACACTCTGCTTTGCCTACTTCGCGGGCCTCGTACCTGAAGGCACTCAGCTGGAGGAGAACGTCAGCATCTCGCAATGCTGAGTCGTTAACGGGACAGCCAGATTGAGCACAGGCCTGGAGGGAAGGCCCTGACGTGAGGTGCAGAAGCGGAGCCGCGCAGCAGTTTCCATGAGGCCGTAGCCTCTGCTCTGCGTGTCTTTAACGGCAGTCGAGTTTCCTGGACACCTGGGAGGCTCGCGGGGGCACCCTGTTCCAGGCTGCAACACGGAGTACTCCCAGGCACCCCTGGGTCTGCTGAGCAACATCCAGGCCCGGAGCCCTTTGGAGCCGCTCTCTATACGCCGAGTGTAGGGAAACGCCCTGCACTCTGTCCTGGAGCAGATTCGTTTCCCCACCAAACCCACACTTTCACGAACAGACTTCTGGCACGTCTCACATGCCTTTGAGGTCTTATGCCTTACCCTAGTCTGAGCTGCCCTGAGAGACCCCTCGGCCTCGCATTCCATCTAGGACCCCCCTGCCGGAATTCACCCTGCCTCCAAGCGAAAGTCGGCTGGCGTTCTTACTGCGATTTAAGCCCTGTGCTTCCTGTGGCCCTGCAGGCTTTGGAATAGCCACAGGCCCCAGAGGCGTAACTAGGCAGGGCATTCCTTGGTTGAGGCAGTTCACTGGACCCAGAACACCCTACTTCGGGGAGTTGGTTCAGGGAAGCAAACGCAGGGTAACGTGTGTCTCTTTGGACTGGTTAGAAACCACAGGGAGGTAAGCTGAGTGTGCGCGTGGAAACGGGGGCCTGCTGGAACTATCCTTGCTTTCCCACTTGGAAGGCTGCATTCATGCTGCCTTGAAGCTGCCTGACGTCCCCTGCTGTTGACAGGCCTGGAAACCCGGTAGAAATGCTTCTGGGAAGAAAATGAGTTTGCTCCGTCTCAACCCGGTGCTTCCATGGCCGCGGTGGTGGTTAGCCTGACAAGCTCCAGAACGAAAGGGAAACTCAACGTGAGAATTTGCCTCCAGTTTAGGCCCTGCGTAGCCGGGCAGGAAGGGCTGCATGCAGCAGTTTCCATGAGTTCTTAGTCACCGTTCGGGTTTATTTGAACGGAATTACCCATTTGAGGACCCCTAGGCCCCTCGGGTGTGCATCCATTTCCCTCCAAGGTCACTGAGGACCTCCAGACACCCCCCCCACGCCGTGGTCCGGCTGAGCAACATCGACGCCCATTGCTCTGCCCCTCGGAGGCCCTGTGTGCGTGCCGAGTGATGGGCAACACTCTGCACGTTTTTTGAGGAGAGCTACATTTCCAGAGCCCTCACACGGCCTCAGAACCAGATTTCTGGTGAGTCCAAAGCTCCCAGGAAATATTTGTCGTCGCCCTTGTGAGAGCTGCCGTGAGAAAACACTCTGCTTTGCCTACTTCGCGGGCCTCGTACCTGAAGGCACTCAGCTGGAGGAGAACGTCAGCATCTCGCAATGCTGAGTCGTTAACGGGACAGCCAGATTGAGCACAGGCCTGGAGGGAAGGCCCTGACGTGAGGTGCAGAAGCGGAGCCGCGCAGCAGTTTCCATGAGGCCGTAGCCTCTGCTCTGCGTGTCTTTAACGGCAGTCGAGTTTCCTGGACACCTGGGAGGCTCGCGGGGGCACCCTGTTCCAGGCTGCAACACGGAGTACTCCCAGGCACCCCTGGGTCTGCTGAGCAACATCCAGGCCCGGAGCCCTTTGGAGCCGCTCTCTATACGCCGAGTGTAGGGAAACGCCCTGCACTCTGTCCTGGAGCAGATTCGTTTCCCCACCAAACCCACACTTTCACGAACAGACTTCTGGCACGTCTCACATGCCTTTGAGGTCTTACGCCTTACCCTAGTCTGAGCTGCCCTGAGAGACCCCTCGGCCTCGCATTCCATCTAGGACCCCCCTGCCGGAATTCACCCTGCCTCCAAGCGAAAGTCGGCTGGCGTTCTTACTGCGATTTAAGCCCTGTGCTTCCTGTGGCCCTGCAGGCTTTGGAATAGCCACAGGCCCCAGAGGCGTAACTAGGCAGGGCATTCCTTGGTTGAGGCAGTTCACTTGACCCAGAACACCCTACTTCGGGGAGTTGGTTCAGGGAAGCAAACGCAGGGTAACGTGTGTCTCTTTGGACTGGTTAGAAACCACAGGGAGGTAAGCTGAGTGTGCGCGTGGAAACGGGAGCCTGCTGGAACTATCCTTGCTTTCCCACTTGGAAGGCTGCATTCATGCTGCCTTGAAGCTGCCTGACGTCCCCTGCTGTTGACAGGCCTGGAAACCCGGTAGAAATGCTTCTGGGAAGAAAATGAGTTTGCTCCGTCTCAACCCGGTGCTTCCATGGCCGCGGTGGTGGTTAGCCTGACAAGCTCCAGAACGAAAGGGAAACTCAACGTGAGAATTTGCCTCCAGTTTAGGCCCTGCGTAGCCGGGCAGGAAGGGCTGCATGCAGCAGTTTCCATGAGTTCTTAGTCACCGTTCGGGTTTATTTTAACGGAATTACCCATTTGAGGACCCCTAGGCCCCTCGGGTGTGCATCCATTTCCCTCCAAGGTCACTGAGGACCTCCAGACACCCCCCCCCACGCCGTGGTCCGGCTGAGCAACATCGACGCCCATTGCTCTGCCCCTCGGAGGCCCTGTGTGCGTGCCGAGTGATGGGCAACACTCTGCACGTTCCTTGAGGAGAGCTACCTTTCCAGAGCCCTCACAGGGCCTCAGAACCAGATTTCTGGTGAGTCCGAAGCTCCCAGGAAATATTTGTCGTCGCCCTTGTGAGAGCTGCCGTGAGAAAACACTCTGCTTTGCCTACTTCGCGGGCCTCGTACCTGAAGGCACTCAGCTGGAGGAGAACGTCAGCATCTCGCAATGCTGAGTCGTTAACGGGACAGCCAGATTGAGCACAGGCCTGGAGGGAAGGCCCTGACGTGAGGTGCAGAAGCGGAGCCGCGCAGCAGTTTCCATGAGGCCGTAGCCTCTGCTCTGCGTGTCTTTAACGGCAGTCGAGTTTCCTGGACACCTGGGAGGCTCGCGGGGGCACCCTGTTCCAGGCTGCAACACGGAGTACTCCCAGGCACCCCTGGGTCTGCTGAGCAACATCCAGGTCCGGAGCCCTTTGGAGCCGCTCTCTATACGCCGAGTGTAGGGAAACGCCCTGCACTCTGTCCTGGAGCAGATTCGTTTCCCCACCAAACCCACACTTTCACGAACAGACTTCTGGCACGTCTCACATGCCTTTGAGGTCTTACGCCTTACCCTAGTCTGAGCTGCCCTGAGAGACCCCTCGGCCTCGCATTCCATCTAGGACCCCCCTGCCGGAATTCACCCTGCCTCCAAGCGAAAGTCGGCTTGCGTTCTTACTGCGATTTAAGCCCTGTGCTTCCTGTGGCCCTGCAGGCTTTGGAATAGCCACAGGCCCCAGAGGCGTAACTAGGCAGGGCATTCCTTGGTTGAGGCAGTTCACTTGACCCAGAACACCCTACTTCGGGGAGTTGGTTCAGGGAAGCAAACGCAGGGTAACGTGTGTCTCTTTGGACTGGTTAGAAACCACAGGGAGGTAAGCTGAGTGTGCGCGTGGAAACGGGAGCCTGCTGGAACTATCCTTGCTTTCCCACTTGGAAGGCTGCATTCATGCTGCCTTGAAGCTGCCTGACGTCCCCTGCTGTTGACAGGCCTGGAAACCCGGTAGAAATGCTTCTGGGAAGAAAATGAGTTTGCTCCGTCTCAACCCGGTGCTTCCATGGCCGCGGTGGTGGTTAGCCTGACAAGCTCCAGAACGAAAGGGAAACTCAACGTGAGAATTTGCCTCCAGTTTAGGCCCTGCGTAGCCGGGCAGGAAGGGCTGCATGCAGCAGTTTCCATGAGTTCTTAGTCACCGTTCGGGTTTATTTTAACGGAATTACCCATTTGAGGACCCCTAGGCCCCTCGGGTGTGCATCCATTTCCCTCCAAGGTCACTGAGGACCTCCAGACACCCCCCCCCCCCACGCCGTGGTCCGGCTGAGCAACATCGACGCCCATTGCTCTGCCCCTCGGAGGCCCTGTGTGCGTGCCGAGTGATGGGCAACACTCTGCACGTTCCTTGAGGAGAGCTACATTTCCAGAGCCCTCACAGGGCCTCAGAACCAGATTTCTGGTGAGTTCGAAGCTCCCAGGAAATATTTGTCGTCGCCCTTGTGAGAGCTGCCGTGAGAAAACACTCTGCTTTGCCTACTTCGCGGGCCTCGTACCTGAAGGCACTCAGCTGGAGGAGAACGTCAGCATCTCGCAATGCTGAGTCGTTAACGGGACAGCCAGATTGAGCACAGGCCTGGAGGGAAGGCCCTGACGTGAGGTGCAGAAGCGGAGCCGCGCAGCAGTTTCCATGAGGCCGTAGCCTCTGCTCTGCGTGTCTTTAACGGCAGTCGAGTTTCCTGGACACCTGGGAGGCTCGCGGGGGCACCCTGTTCCAGGCTGCAACACGGAGTACTCCCAGGCACCCCTGGGTCTGCTGAGCAACATCCAGGCCCGGAGCCCTTTGGAGCCGCTCTCTATACGCCGAGTGTAGGGAAACGCCCTGCACTCTGTCCTGGAGCAGATTCGTTTCCCCACCAAACCCACACTTTCACGAACAGACTTCTGGCACGTCTCACATGCCTTTGAGGTCTTATGCCTTACCCTAGTCTGAGCTGCCCTGAGAGACCCCTCGGCCTCGCATTCCATCTAGGACCCCCCTGCCGGAATTCACCCTGCCTCCAAGCGAAAGTCGGCTGGCGTTCTTACTGCGATTTAAGCCCTGTGCTTCCTGTGGCCCTGCAGGCTTTGGAATAGCCACAGGCCCCAGAGGCGTAACTAGGCAGGGCATTCCTTGGTTGAGGCAGTTCACTTGACCCAGAACACCCTACTTCGGGGAGTTGGTTCAGGGAAGCAAACGCAGGGTAACGTGTGTCTCTTTGGACTGGTTAGAAACCACAGGGAGGTAAGCTGAGTGTGCGCGTGGAAACGGGGGCCTGCTGGAACTATCCTTGCTTTCCCACTTGGAAGGCTGCATTCATGCTGCCTTGAAGCTGCCTGACGTCCCCTGCTGTTGACAGGCCTGGAAACCCGGTAGAAATGCTTCTGGGAAGAAAATGAGTTTGCTCCGTCTCAACCCGGTGCTTCCATGGCCGCGGTGGTGGTTAGCCTGACAAGCTCCAGAACGAAAGGGAAACTCAACGTGAGAATTTGCCTCCAGTTTAGGCCCTGCGTAGCCGGGCAGGAAGGGCTGCATGCAGCAGTTTCCATGAGTTCTTAGTCACCGTTCGGGTTTATTTTAACGGAATTACCCATTTGAGGACCCCTAGGCCCCTCGGGTGTGCATCCATTTCCCTCCAAGGTCACTGAGGACCTCCAGACACCCCCCCCCACACCGTGGTCCGGCTGAGCAACATCGACGCCCATTGCTCTGCCCCTCGGAGGCCCTGTGTGCGTGCCGAGTGATGGGCAACACTCTGCACGTTTTTTGAGGAGAGCTACATTTCCAGAGCCCTCACACGGCCTCAGAACCAGATTTCTGGTGAGTCCAAAGCTCCCAGGAAATATTTGTCGTCGCCCTTGTGAGAGCTGCCGTGAGAAAACACTCTGCTTTGCCTACTTCGCGGGCCTCGTACCTGAAGGCACTCAGCTGGAGGAGAACGTCAGCATCTCGCAATGCTGAGTCGTTAACGGGACAGCCAGATTGAGCACAGGCCTGGAGGGAAGGCCCTGACGTGAGGTGCAGAAGCGGAGCCGCGCAGCAGTTTCCATGAGGCCGTAGCCTCTGCTCTGCGTGTCTTTAACGGCAGTCGAGTTTCCTGGACACCTGGGAGGCTCGCGGGGGCACCCTGTTCCAGGCTGCAACACGGAGTACTCCCAGGCACCCCTGGGTCTGCTGAGCAACATCCAGGCCCGGAGCCCTTTGGAGCCGCTCTCTATACGCCGAGTGTAGGGAAACGCCCTGCACTCTGTCCTGGAGCAGATTCGTTTCCCCACCAAACCCACACTTTCACGAACAGACTTCTGGCACGTCTCACATGCCTTTGAGGTCTTATGCCTTACCCTAGTCTGAGCTGCCCTGAGAGACCCCTCGGCCTCGCATTCCATCTAGGACCCCCCTGCCGGAATTCACCCTGCCTCCAAGCGAAAGTCGGCTGGCGTTCTTACTGCGATTTAAGCCCTGTGCTTCCTGTGGCCCTGCAGGCTTTGGAATAGCCACAGGCCCCAGAGGCGTAACTAGGCAGGGCATTCCTTGGTTGAGGCAGTTCACTTGACCCAGAACACCCTACTTCGGGGAGTTGGTTCAGGGAAGCAAACGCAGGGTAACGTGTGTCTCTTTGGACTGGTTAGAAACCACAGGGAGGTAAGCTGAGTGTGCGCGTGGAAACGGGGGCCTGCTGGAACTATCCTTGCTTTCCCACTTGGAAGGCTGCATTCATGCTGCCTTGAAGCTGCCTGACGTCCCCTGCTGTTGACAGGCCTGGAAACCCGGTAGAAATGCTTCTGGGAAGAAAATGAGTTTGCTCCGTCTCAACCCGGTGCTTCCATGGCCGCGGTGGTGGTTAGCCTGACAAGCTCCAGAACGAAAGGGAAACTCAACGTGAGAATTTGCCTCCAGTTTAGGCCCTGCGTAGCCGGGCAGGAAGGGCTGCATGCAGCAGTTTCCATGAGTTCTTAGTCACCGTTCGGGTTTATTTGAACGGAATTACCCATTTGAGGACCCCTAGGCCCCTCGGGTGTGCATCCATTTCCCTCCAAGGTCACTGAGGACCTCCAGACACCCCCCCACGCCGTGGTCCGGCTGAGCAACATCGACGCCCATTGCTCTGCCCCTCGGAGGCCCTGTGTGCGTGCCGAGTGATGGGCAACACTCTGCACGTTCCTTGAGGAGAGCTACCTTTCCAGAGCCCTCACACGGCCTCAGAACCAGATTTCTGGTGAGTCCGAAGCTCCCAGGAAATATTTGTCGTCGCCCTTGTGAGAGTTGCCGTGAGAAAACACTCTGCTTTGCCTACTTCGCGGGCCTCGTACCTGAAGGCACTCAGCTGGAGGAGAACGTCAGCATCTCGCAATGCTGAGTCGTTAACGGGACAGCCAGATTGAGCACAGGCCTGGAGGGAAGGCCCTGACGTGAGGTGCAGAAGCGGAGCCGCGCAGCAGTTTCCATGAGGCCGTAGCCTCTGCTCTGCGTGTCTTTAACGGCAGTCGAGTTTCCTGGACACCTGGGAGGCTCGCGGGGGCACCCTGTTCCAGGCTGCAACACGGAGTACTCCCAGGCACCCCTGGGTCTGCTGAGCAACATCCAGGCCCGGAGCCCTTTGGAGCCGCTCTCTATACGCCGAGTGTAGGGAAACGCCCTGCACTCTGTCCTGGAGCAGATTCGTTTCCCCACCAAACCCACACTTTCACGAACAGACTTCTGGCACGTCTCACATGCCTTTGAGGTCTTACGCCTTACCCTAGTCTGAGCTGCCCTGAGAGACCCCTCGGCCTCGCATTCCATCTAGGACCCCCCTGCCGGAATTCACCCTGCCTCCAAGCGAAAGTCGGCTGGCGTTCTTACTGCGATTTAAGCCCTGTGCTTCCTGTGGCCCTGCAGGCTTTGGAATAGCCACAGGCCCCAGAGGCGTAACTAGGCAGGGCATTCCTTGGTTGAGGCAGTTCACTTGACCCAGAACACCCTACTTCGGGGAGTTGGTTCAGGGAAGCAAACGCAGGGTAACGTGTGTCTCTTTGGACTGGTTAGAAACCACAGGGAGGTAAGCTGAGTGTGCGCGTGGAAACGGGGGCCTGCTGGAACTATCCTTGCTTTCCCACTTGGAAGGCTGCATTCATGCTGCCTTGAAGCTGCCTGACGTCCCCTGCTGTTGACAGGCCTGGAAACCCGGTAGAAATGCTTCTGGGAAGAAAATGAGTTTGCTCCGTCTCAACCCGGTGCTTCCATGGCCGCGGTGGTGGTTAGCCTGACAAGCTCCAGAACGAAAGGGAAACTCAACGTGAGAATTTGCCTCCAGTTTAGGCCCTGCGTAGCCGGGCAGGAAGGGCTGCATGCAGCAGTTTCCATGAGTTCTTAGTCACCGTTCGGGTTTATTTTAACGGAATTACCCATTTGAGGACCCCTAGGCCCCTCGGGTGTGCATCCATTTCCCTCCAAGGTCACTGAGGACCTCCAGACACCCCCCCCACGCCGTGGTCCGGCTGAGCAACATCGACGCCCATTGCTCTGCCCCTCGGAGGCCCTGTGTGCGTGCCGAGTGATGGGCAACACTCTGCACGTTTTTTGAGGAGAGCTACATTTCCAGAGCCCTCACACGGCCTCAGAACCAGATTTCTGGTGAGTCCGAAGCTCCCAGGAAATATTTGTCGTCGCCCTTGTGAGAGCTGCCGTGAGAAAACACTCTGCTTTGCCTACTTCGCGGGCCTCGTACCTGAAGGCACTCAGCTGGAGGAGAACGTCAGCATCTCGCAATGCTGAGTCGTTAACGGGACAGCCAGATTGAGCACAGGCCTGGAGGGAAGGCCCTGACGTGAGGTGCAGAAGCGGAGCCGCGCAGCAGTTTCCATGAGGCCGTAGCCTCTGCTCTGCGTGTCTTTAACGGCAGTCGAGTTTCCTGGACACCTGGGAGGCTCGCGGGGGCACCCTGTTCCAGGCTGCAACACGGAGTACTCCCAGGCACCCCTGGGTCTGCTGAGCAACATCCAGGCCCGGAGCCCTTTGGAGCCGCTCTCTATACGCCGAGTGTAGGGAAACGCCCTGCACTCTGTCCTGGAGCAGATTCGTTTCCCCACCAAACCCACACTTTCACGAACAGACTTCTGGCACGTCTCACATGCCTTTGAGGTCTTACGCCTTACCCTAGTCTGAGCTGCCCTGAGAGACCCCTCGGCCTCGCATTCCATCTAGGACCCCCCTGCCGGAATTCACCCTGCCTCCAAGCGAAAGTCGGCTTGCGTTCTTACTGCGATTTAAGCCCTGTGCTTCCTGTGGCCCTGCAGGCTTTGGAATAGCCACAGGCCCCAGAGGCGTAACTAGGCAGGGCATTCCTTGGTTGAGGCAGTTCACTTGACCCAGAACACCCTACTTCGGGGAGTTGGTTCAGGGAAGCAAACGCAGGGTAACGTGTGTCTCTTTGGACTGGTTAGAAACCACAGGGAGGTAAGCTGAGTGTGCGCGTGGAAACGGGGGCCTGCTGGAACTATCCTTGCTTTCCCACTTGGAAGGCTGCATTCATGCTGCCTTGAAGCTGCCTGACGTCCCCTGCTGTTGACAGGCCTGGAAACCCGGTAGAAATGCTTCTGGGAAGAAAATGAGTTTGCTCCGTCTCAACCCGGTGCTTCCATGGCCGCGGTGGTGGTTAGCCTGACAAGCTCCAGAACGAAAGGGAAACTCAACGTGAGAATTTGCCTCCAGTTTAGGCCCTGCGTAGCCGGGCAGGAAGGGCTGCATGCAGCAGTTTCCATGAGTTCTTAGTCACCGTTCGGGTTTATTTGAATGGAATTACCCATTTGAGGACCCCTAGGCCCCTCGGGTGTGCATCCATTTCCCTCCAAGGTCACTGAGGACCTCCAGACACCCCCCCCCCCACGCCGTGGTCCGGCTGAGCAACATCGACGCCCATTGCTCTGCCCCTCGGAGGCCCTGTGTGCGTGCCGAGTGATGGGCAACACTCTGCACGTTCCTTGAGGAGAGCTACATTTCCAGAGCCCTCACAGGGCCTCAGAACCAGATTTCTGGTGAGTTCGAAGCTCCCAGGAAATATTTGTCGTCGCCCTTGTGAGAGCTGCCGTGAGAAAACACTCTGCTTTGCCTACTTCGCGGGCCTCGTACCTGAAGGCACTCAGCTGGAGGAGAACGTCAGCATCTCGCAATGCTGAGTCGTTAACGGGACAGCCAGATTGAGCACAGGCCTGGAGGGAAGGCCCTGACGTGAGGTGCAGAAGCGGAGCCGCGCAGCAGTTTCCATGAGGCCGTAGCCTCTGCTCTGCGTGTCTTTAACGGCAGTCGAGTTTCCTGGACACCTGGGAGGCTCGCGGGGGCACCCTGTTCCAGGCTGCAACACGGAGTACTCCCAGGCACCCCTGGGTCTGCTGAGCAACATCCAGGCCCGGAGCCCTTTGGAGCCGCTCTCTATACGCCGAGTGTAGGGAAACGCCCTGCACTCTGTCCTGGAGCAGATTCGTTTCCCCACCAAACCCACACTTTCACGAACAGACTTCTGGCACGTCTCACATGCCTTTGAGGTCTTATGCCTTACCCTAGTCTGAGCTGCCCTGAGAGACCCCTCGGCCTCGCATTCCATCTAGGACCCCCCTGCCGGAATTCACCCTGCCTCCAAGCGAAAGTCGGCTGGCGTTCTTACTGCGATTTAAGCCCTGTGCTTCCTGTGGCCCTGCAGGCTTTGGAATAGCCACAGGCCCCAGAGGCGTAACTAGGCAGGGCATTCCTTGGTTGAGGCAGTTCACTTGACCCAGAACACCCTACTTCGGGGAGTTGGTTCAGGGAAGCAAACGCAGGGTAACGTGTGTCTCTTTGGACTGGTTAGAAACCACAGGGAGGTAAGCTGAGTGTGCGCGTGGAAACGGGGGCCTGCTGGAACTATCCTTGCTTTCCCACTTGGAAGGCTGCATTCATGCTGCCTTGAAGCTGCCTGACGTCCCCTGCTGTTGACAGGCCTGGAAACCCGGTAGAAATGCTTCTGGGAAGAAAATGAGTTTGCTCCGTCTCAACCCGGTGCTTCCATGGCCGCGGTGGTGGTTAGCCTGACAAGCTCCAGAACGAAAGGGAAACTCAACGTGAGAATTTGCCTCCAGTTTAGGCCCTGCGTAGCCGGGCAGGAAGGGCTGCATGCAGCAGTTTCCATGAGTTCTTAGTCACCGTTCGGGTTTATTTGAATGGAATTACCCATTTGAGGACCCCTAGGCCCCTCGGGTGTGCATCCATTTCCCTCCAAGGTCACTGAGGACCTCCAGACACCCCCCCCCCCCACGCCGTGGTCCGGCTGAGCAACATCGACGCCCATTGCTCTGCCCCTCGGAGGCCCTGTGTGCGTGCCGAGTGATGGGCAACACTCTGCACGTTCCTTGAGGAGAGCTACATTTCCAGAGCCCTCACAGGGCCTCAGAACCAGATTTCTGGTGAGTTCGAAGCTCCCAGGAAATATTTGTCGTCGCCCTTGTGAGAGCTGCCGTGAGAAAACACTCTGCTTTGCCTACTTCGCGGGCCTCGTACCTGAAGGCACTCAGCTGGAGGAGAACGTCAGCATCTCGCAATGCTGAGTCGTTAACGGGACAGCCAGATTGAGCACAGGCCTGGAGGGAAGGCCCTGACGTGAGGTGCAGAAGCGGAGCCGCGCAGCAGTTTCCATGAGGCCGTAGCCTCTGCTCTGCGTGTCTTTAACGGCAGTCGAGTTTCCTGGACACCTGGGAGGCTCGCGGGGGCACCCTGTTCCAGGCTGCAACACGGAGTACTCCCAGGCACCCCTGGGTCTGCTGAGCAACATCCAGGCCCGGAGCCCTTTGGAGCCGCTCTCTATACGCCGAGTGTAGGGAAACGCCCTGCACTCTGTCCTGGAGCAGATTCGTTTCCCCACCAAACCCACACTTTCACGAACAGACTTCTGGCACGTCTCACATGCCTTTGAGGTCTTATGCCTTACCCTAGTCTGAGCTGCCCTGAGAGACCCCTCGGCCTCGCATTCCATCTAGGACCCCCCTGCCGGAATTCACCCTGCCTCCAAGCGAAAGTCGGCTGGCGTTCTTACTGCGATTTAAGCCCTGTGCTTCCTGTGGCCCTGCAGGCTTTGGAATAGCCACAGGCCCCAGAGGCGTAACTAGGCAGGGCATTCCTTGGTTGAGGCAGTTCACTGGACCCAGAACACCCTACTTCGGGGAGTTGGTTCAGGGAAGCAAACGCAGGGTAACGTGTGTCTCTTTGGACTGGTTAGAAACCACAGGGAGGTAAGCTGAGTGTGCGCGTGGAAACGGGGGCCTGCTGGAACTATCCTTGCTTTCCCACTTGGAAGGCTGCATTCATGCTGCCTTGAAGCTGCCTGACGTCCCCTGCTGTTGACAGGCCTGGAAACCCGGTAGAAATGCTTCTGGGAAGAAAATGAGTTTGCTCCGTCTCAACCCGGTGCTTCCATGGCCGCGGTGGTGGTTAGCCTGACAAGCTCCAGAACGAAAGGGAAACTCAACGTGAGAATTTGCCTCCAGTTTAGGCCCTGCGTAGCCGGGCAGGAAGGGCTGCATGCAGCAGTTTCCATGAGTTCTTAGTCACCGTTCGGGTTTATTTTAACGGAATTACCCATTTGAGGACCCCTAGGCCCCTCGGGTGTGCATCCATTTCCCTCCAAGGTCACTGAGGACCTCCAGACACCCCCCCCACGCCGTGGTCCGGCTGAGCAACATCGACGCCCATTGCTCTGCCCCTCGGAGGCCCTGTGTGCGTGCCGAGTGATGGGCAACACTCTGCACGTTTTTTGAGGAGAGCTACATTTCCAGAGCCCTCACACGGCCTCAGAACCAGATTTCTGGTGAGTCCGAAGCTCCCAGGAAATATTTGTCGTCGCCCTTGTGAGAGCTGCCGTGAGAAAACACTCTGCTTTGCCTACTTCGCGGGCCTCGTACCTGAAGGCACTCAGCTGGAGGAGAACGTCAGCATCTCGCAATGCTGAGTCGTTAACGGGACAGCCAGATTGAGCACAGGCCTGGAGGGAAGGCCCTGACGTGAGGTGCAGAAGCGGAGCCGCGCAGCAGTTTCCATGAGGCCGTAGCCTCTGCTCTGCGTGTCTTTAACGGCAGTCGAGTTTCCTGGACACCTGGGAGGCTCGCGGGGGCACCCTGTTCCAGGCTGCAACACGGAGTACTCCCAGGCACCCCTGGGTCTGCTGAGCAACATCCAGGCCCGGAGCCCTTTGGAGCCGCTCTCTATACGCCGAGTGTAGGGAAACGCCCTGCACTCTGTCCTGGAGCAGATTCGTTTCCCCACCAAACCCACACTTTCACGAACAGACTTCTGGCACGTCTCACATGCCTTTGAGGTCTTACGCCTTACCCTAGTCTGAGCTGCCCTGAGAGACCCCTCGGCCTCGCATTCCATCTAGGACCCCCCTGCCGGAATTCACCCTGCCTCCAAGCGAAAGTCGGCTTGCGTTCTTACTGCGATTTAAGCCCTGTGCTTCCTGTGGCCCTGCAGGCTTTGGAATAGCCACAGGCCCCAGAGGCGTAACTAGGCAGGGCATTCCTTGGTTGAGGCAGTTCACTTGACCCAGAACACCCTACTTCGGGGAGTTGGTTCAGGGAAGCAAACGCAGGGTAACGTGTGTCTCTTTGGACTGGTTAGAAACCACAGGGAGGTAAGCTGAGTGTGCGCGTGGAAACGGGGGCCTGCTGGAACTATCCTTGCTTTCCCACTTGGAAGGCTGCATTCATGCTGCCTTGAAGCTGCCTGACGTCCCCTGCTGTTGACAGGCCTGGAAACCCGGTAGAAATGCTTCTGGGAAGAAAATGAGTTTGCTCCGTCTCAACCCGGTGCTTCCATGGCCGCGGTGGTGGTTAGCCTGACAAGCTCCAGAACGAAAGGGAAACTCAACGTGAGAATTTGCCTCCAGTTTAGGCCCTGCGTAGCCGGGCAGGAAGGGCTGCATGCAGCAGTTTCCATGAGTTCTTAGTCACCGTTCGGGTTTATTTGAATGGAATTACCCATTTGAGGACCCCTAGGCCCCTCGGGTGTGCATCCATTTCCCTCCAAGGTCACTGAGGACCTCCAGACACCCCCCCCCCCACGCCGTGGTCCGGCTGAGCAACATCGACGCCCATTGCTCTGCCCCTCGGAGGCCCTGTGTGCGTGCCGAGTGATGGGCAACACTCTGCACGTTCCTTGAGGAGAGCTACATTTCCAGAGCCCTCACAGGGCCTCAGAACCAGATTTCTGGTGAGTTCGAAGCTCCCAGGAAATATTTGTCGTCGCCCTTGTGAGAGCTGCCGTGAGAAAACACTCTGCTTTGCCTACTTCGCGGGCCTCGTACCTGAAGGCACTCAGCTGGAGGAGAACGTCAGCATCTCGCAATGCTGAGTCGTTAACGGGACAGCCAGATTGAGCACAGGCCTGGAGGGAAGGCCCTGACGTGAGGTGCAGAAGCGGAGCCGCGCAGCAGTTTCCATGAGGCCGTAGCCTCTGCTCTGCGTGTCTTTAACGGCAGTCGAGTTTCCTGGACACCTGGGAGGCTCGCGGGGGCACCCTGTTCCAGGCTGCAACACGGAGTACTCCCAGGCACCCCTGGGTCTGCTGAGCAACATCCAGGCCCGGAGCCCTTTGGAGCCGCTCTCTATACGCCGAGTGTAGGGAAACGCCCTGCACTCTGTCCTGGAGCAGATTCGTTTCCCCACCAAACCCACACTTTCACGAACAGACTTCTGGCACGTCTCACATGCCTTTGAGGTCTTATGCCTTACCCTAGTCTGAGCTGCCCTGAGAGACCCCTCGGCCTCGCATTCCATCTAGGACCCCCCTGCCGGAATTCACCCTGCCTCCAAGCGAAAGTCGGCTGGCGTTCTTACTGCGATTTAAGCCCTGTGCTTCCTGTGGCCCTGCAGGCTTTGGAATAGCCACAGGCCCCAGAGGCGTAACTAGGCAGGGCATTCCTTGGTTGAGGCAGTTCACTTGACCCAGAACACCCTACTTCGGGGAGTTGGTTCAGGGAAGCAAACGCAGGGTAACGTGTGTCTCTTTGGACTGGTTAGAAACCACAGGGAGGTAAGCTGAGTGTGCGCGTGGAAACGGGGGCCTGCTGGAACTATCCTTGCTTTCCCACTTGGAAGGCTGCATTCATGCTGCCTTGAAGCTGCCTGACGTCCCCTGCTGTTGACAGGCCTGGAAACCCGGTAGAAATGCTTCTGGGAAGAAAATGAGTTTGCTCCGTCTCAACCCGGTGCTTCCATGGCCGCGGTGGTGGTTAGCCTGACAAGCTCCAGAACGAAAGGGAAACTCAACGTGAGAATTTGCCTCCAGTTTAGGCCCTGCGTAGCCGGGCAGGAAGGGCTGCATGCAGCAGTTTCCATGAGTTCTTAGTCACCGTTCGGGTTTATTTGAATGGAATTACCCATTTGAGGACCCCTAGGCCCCTCGGGTGTGCATCCATTTCCCTCCAAGGTCACTGAGGACCTCCAGACACCCCCCCCCCCCACGCCGTGGTCCGGCTGAGCAACATCGACGCCCATTGCTCTGCCCCTCGGAGGCCCTGTGTGCGTGCCGAGTGATGGGCAACACTCTGCACGTTCCTTGAGGAGAGCTACATTTCCAGAGCCCTCACAGGGCCTCAGAACCAGATTTCTGGTGAGTTCGAAGCTCCCAGGAAATATTTGTCGTCGCCCTTGTGAGAGCTGCCGTGAGAAAACACTCTGCTTTGCCTACTTCGCGGGCCTCGTACCTGAAGGCACTCAGCTGGAGGAGAACGTCAGCATCTCGCAATGCTGAGTCGTTAACGGGACAGCCAGATTGAGCACAGGCCTGGAGGGAAGGCCCTGACGTGAGGTGCAGAAGCGGAGCCGCGCAGCAGTTTCCATGAGGCCGTAGCCTCTGCTCTGCGTGTCTTTAACGGCAGTCGAGTTTCCTGGACACCTGGGAGGCTCGCGGGGGCACCCTGTTCCAGGCTGCAACACGGAGTACTCCCAGGCACCCCTGGGTCTGCTGAGCAACATCCAGGCCCGGAGCCCTTTGGAGCCGCTCTCTATACGCCGAGTGTAGGGAAACGCCCTGCACTCTGTCCTGGAGCAGATTCGTTTCCCCACCAAACCCACACTTTCACGAACAGACTTCTGGCACGTCTCACATGCCTTTGAGGTCTTATGCCTTACCCTAGTCTGAGCTGCCCTGAGAGACCCCTCGGCCTCGCATTCCATCTAGGACCCCCCTGCCGGAATTCACCCTGCCTCCAAGCGAAAGTCGGCTGGCGTTCTTACTGCGATTTAAGCCCTGTGCTTCCTGTGGCCCTGCAGGCTTTGGAATAGCCACAGGCCCCAGAGGCGTAACTAGGCAGGGCATTCCTTGGTTGAGGCAGTTCACTTGACCCAGAACACCCTACTTCGGGGAGTTGGTTCAGGGAAGCAAACGCAGGGTAACGTGTGTCTCTTTGGACTGGTTAGAAACCACAGGGAGGTAAGCTGAGTGTGCGCGTGGAAACGGGGGCCTGCTGGAACTATCCTTGCTTTCCCACTTGGAAGGCTGCATTCATGCTGCCTTGAAGCTGCCTGACGTCCCCTGCTGTTGACAGGCCTGGAAACCCGGTAGAAATGCTTCTGGGAAGAAAATGAGTTTGCTCCGTCTCAACCCGGTGCTTCCATGGCCGCGGTGGTGGTTAGCCTGACAAGCTCCAGAACGAAAGGGAAACTCAACGTGAGAATTTGCCTCCAGTTTAGGCCCTGCGTAGCCGGGCAGGAAGGGCTGCATGCAGCAGTTTCCATGAGTTCTTAGTCACCGTTCGGGTTTATTTTAACGGAATTACCCATTTGAGGACCCCTAGGCCCCTCGGGTGTGCATCCATTTCCCCCCAAGGTCCCTGAGGACCTCCAGACACCCCCCCACGCCGTGGTCCGGCTGAGCAACATCGACGCCCATTGCTCTGCCCCTCGGAGGCCCTGTGTGCGTGCCGAGTGATGGGCAACACTCTGCACGTTCCTTGAGGAGAGCTACCTTTCCAGAGCCCTCACACGGCCTCAGAACCAGATTTCTGGTGAGTCCGAAGCTCCCAGGAAATATTTGTCGTCGCCCTTGTGAGAGCTGCCGTGAGAAAACACTCTGCTTTGCCTACTTCGCGGGCCTCGTACCTGAAGGCACTCAGCTGGAGGAGAACGTCAGCATCTCGCAATGCTGAGTCGTTAACGGGACAGCCAGATTGAGCACAGGCCTGGAGGGAAGGCCCTGACGTGAGGTGCAGAAGCGGAGCCGCGCAGCAGTTTCCATGAGGCCGTAGCCTCTGCTCTGCGTGTCTTTAACGGCAGTCGAGTTTCCTGGACACCTGGGAGGCTCGCGGGGGCACCCTGTTCCAGGCTGCAACACGGAGTACTCCCAGGCACCCCTGGGTCTGCTGAGCAACATCCAGGCCCGGAGCCCTTTGGAGCCGCTCTCTATACGCCGAGTGTAGGGAAACGCCCTGCACTCTGTCCTGGAGCAGATTCGTTTCCCCACCAAACCCACACTTTCACGAACAGACTTCTGGCACGTCTCACATGCCTTTGAGGTCTTACGCCTTACCCTAGTCTGAGCTGCCCTGAGAGACCCCTCGGCCTCGCATTCCATCTAGGACCCCCCTGCCGGAATTCACCCTGCCTCCAAGCGAAAGTCGGCTGGCGTTCTTACTGCGATTTAAGCCCTGTGCTTCCTGTGGCCCTGCAGGCTTTGGAATAGCCACAGGCCCCAGAGGCGTAACTAGGCAGGGCATTCCTTGGTTGAGGCAGTTCACTTGACCCAGAACACCCTACTTCGGGGAGTTGGTTCAGGGAAGCAAACGCAGGGTAACGTGTGTCTCTTTGGACTGGTTAGAAACCACAGGGAGGTAAGCTGAGTGTGCGCGTGGAAACGGGGGCCTGCTGGAACTATCCTTGCTTTCCCACTTGGAAGGCTGCATTCATGCTGCCTTGAAGCTGCCTGACGTCCCCTGCTGTTGACAGGCCTGGAAACCCGGTAGAAATGCTTCTGGGAAGAAAATGAGTTTGCTCCGTCTCAACCCGGTGCTTCCATGGCCGCGGTGGTGGTTAGCCTGACAAGCTCCAGAACGAAAGGGAAACTCAACGTGAGAATTTGCCTCCAGTTTAGGCCCTGCGTAGCCGGGCAGGAAGGGCTGCATGCAGCAGTTTCCATGAGTTCTTAGTCACCGTTCGGGTTTATTTTAACGGAATTACCCATTTGAGGACCCCTAGGCCCCTCGGGTGTGCATCCATTTCCCTCCAAGGTCACTGAGGACCTCCAGACACCCCCCCCACGCCGTGGTCCGGCTGAGCAACATCGACGCCCATTGCTCTGCCCCTCGGAGGCCCTGTGTGCGTGCCGAGTGATGGGCAACACTCTGCACGTTTTTTGAGGAGAGCTACCTTTCCAGAGCCCTCACACGGCCTCAGAACCAGATTTCTGGTGAGTCCGAAGCTCCCAGGAAATATTTGTCGTCGCCCTTGTGAGAGCTGCCGTGAGAAAACACTCTGCTTTGCCTACTTCGCGGGCCTCGTACCTGAAGGCACTCAGCTGGAGGAGAACGTCAGCATCTCGCAATGCTGAGTCGTTAACGGGACAGCCAGATTGAGCACAGGCCTGGAGGGAAGGCCCTGACGTGAGGTGCAGAAGCGGAGCCGCGCAGCAGTTTCCATGAGGCCGTAGCCTCTGCTCTGCGTGTCTTTAACGGCAGTCGAGTTTCCTGGACACCTGGGAGGCTCGCGGGGGCACCCTGTTCCAGGCTGCAACACGGAGTACTCCCAGGCACCCCTGGGTCTGCTGAGCAACATCCAGGCCCGGAGCCCTTTGGAGCCGCTCTCTATACGCCGAGTGTAGGGAAACGCCCTGCACTCTGTCCTGGAGCAGATTCGTTTCCCCACCAAACCCACACTTTCACGAACAGACTTCTGGCACGTCTCACATGCCTTTGAGGTCTTACGCCTTACCCTAGTCTGAGCTGCCCTGAGAGACCCCTCGGCCTCGCATTCCATCTAGGACCCCCCTGCCGGAATTCACCCTGCCTCCAAGCGAAAGTCGGCTTGCGTTCTTACTGCGATTTAAGCCCTGTGCTTCCTGTGGCCCTGCAGGCTTTGGAATAGCCACAGGCCCCAGAGGCGTAACTAGGCAGGGCATTCCTTGGTTGAGGCAGTTCACTTGACCCAGAACACCCTACTTCGGGGAGTTGGTTCAGGGAAGCAAACGCAGGGTAACGTGTGTCTCTTTGGACTGGTTAGAAACCACAGGGAGGTAAGCTGAGTGTGCGCGTGGAAACGGGGGCCTGCTGGAACTATCCTTGCTTTCCCACTTGGAAGGCTGCATTCATGCTGCCTTGAAGCTGCCTGACGTCCCCTGCTGTTGACAGGCCTGGAAACCCGGTAGAAATGCTTCTGGGAAGAAAATGAGTTTGCTCCGTCTCAACCCGGTGCTTCCATGGCCGCGGTGGTGGTTAGCCTGACAAGCTCCAGAACGAAAGGGAAACTCAACGTGAGAATTTGCCTCCAGTTTAGGCCCTGCGTAGCCGGGCAGGAAGGGCTGCATGCAGCAGTTTCCATGAGTTCTTAGTCACCGTTCGGGTTTATTTGAATGGAATTACCCATTTGAGGACCCCTAGGCCCCTCGGGTGTGCATCCATTTCCCTCCAAGGTCACTGAGGACCTCCAGACACCCCCCCCCCCCACGCCGTGGTCCGGCTGAGCAACATCGACGCCCATTGCTCTGCCCCTCGGAGGCCCTGTGTGCGTGCCGAGTGATGGGCAACACTCTGCACGTTCCTTGAGGAGAGCTACATTTCCAGAGCCCTCACAGGGCCTCAGAACCAGATTTCTGGTGAGTTCGAAGCTCCCAGGAAATATTTGTCGTCGCCCTTGTGAGAGCTGCCGTGAGAAAACACTCTGCTTTGCCTACTTCGCGGGCCTCGTACCTGAAGGCACTCAGCTGGAGGAGAACGTCAGCATCTCGCAATGCTGAGTCGTTAACGGGACAGCCAGATTGAGCACAGGCCTGGAGGGAAGGCCCTGACGTGAGGTGCAGAAGCGGAGCCGCGCAGCAGTTTCCATGAGGCCGTAGCCTCTGCTCTGCGTGTCTTTAACGGCAGTCGAGTTTCCTGGACACCTGGGAGGCTCGCGGGGGCACCCTGTTCCAGGCTGCAACACGGAGTACTCCCAGGCACCCCTGGGTCTGCTGAGCAACATCCAGGCCCGGAGCCCTTTGGAGCCGCTCTCTATACGCCGAGTGTAGGGAAACGCCCTGCACTCTGTCCTGGAGCAGATTCGTTTCCCCACCAAACCCACACTTTCACGAACAGACTTCTGGCACGTCTCACATGCCTTTGAGGTCTTATGCCTTACCCTAGTCTGAGCTGCCCTGAGAGACCCCTCGGCCTCGCATTCCATCTAGGACCCCCCTGCCGGAATTCACCCTGCCTCCAAGCGAAAGTCGGCTGGCGTTCTTACTGCGATTTAAGCCCTGTGCTTCCTGTGGCCCTGCAGGCTTTGGAATAGCCACAGGCCCCAGAGGCGTAACTAGGCAGGGCATTCCTTGGTTGAGGCAGTTCACTTGACCCAGAACACCCTACTTCGGGGAGTTGGTTCAGGGAAGCAAACGCAGGGTAACGTGTGTCTCTTTGGACTGGTTAGAAACCACAGGGAGGTAAGCTGAGTGTGCGCGTGGAAACGGGGGCCTGCTGGAACTATCCTTGCTTTCCCACTTGGAAGGCTGCATTCATGCTGCCTTGAAGCTGCCTGACGTCCCCTGCTGTTGACAGGCCTGGAAACCCGGTAGAAATGCTTCTGGGAAGAAAATGAGTTTGCTCCGTCTCAACCCGGTGCTTCCATGGCCGCGGTGGTGGTTAGCCTGACAAGCTCCAGAACGAAAGGGAAACTCAACGTGAGAATTTGCCTCCAGTTTAGGCCCTGCGTAGCCGGGCAGGAAGGGCTGCATGCAGCAGTTTCCATGAGTTCTTAGTCACCGTTCGGGTTTATTTGAATGGAATTACCCATTTGAGGACCCCTAGGCCCCTCGGGTGTGCATCCATTTCCCTCCAAGGTCACTGAGGACCTCCAGACACCCCCCCCCCCACGCCGTGGTCCGGCTGAGCAACATCGACGCCCATTGCTCTGCCCCTCGGAGGCCCTGTGTGCGTGCCGAGTGATGGGCAACACTCTGCACGTTCCTTGAGGAGAGCTACATTTCCAGAGCCCTCACAGGGCCTCAGAACCAGATTTCTGGTGAGTTCGAAGCTCCCAGGAAATATTTGTCGTCGCCCTTGTGAGAGCTGCCGTGAGAAAACACTCTGCTTTGCCTACTTCGCGGGCCTCGTACCTGAAGGCACTCAGCTGGAGGAGAACGTCAGCATCTCGCAATGCTGAGTCGTTAACGGGACAGCCAGATTGAGCACAGGCCTGGAGGGAAGGCCCTGACGTGAGGTGCAGAAGCGGAGCCGCGCAGCAGTTTCCATGAGGCCGTAGCCTCTGCTCTGCGTGTCTTTAACGGCAGTCGAGTTTCCTGGACACCTGGGAGGCTCGCGGGGGCACCCTGTTCCAGGCTGCAACACGGAGTACTCCCAGGCACCCCTGGGTCTGCTGAGCAACATCCAGGCCCGGAGCCCTTTGGAGCCGCTCTCTATACGCCGAGTGTAGGGAAACGCCCTGCACTCTGTCCTGGAGCAGATTCGTTTCCCCACCAAACCCACACTTTCACGAACAGACTTCTGGCACGTCTCACATGCCTTTGAGGTCTTATGCCTTACCCTAGTCTGAGCTGCCCTGAGAGACCCCTCGGCCTCGCATTCCATCTAGGACCCCCCTGCCGGAATTCACCCTGCCTCCAAGCGAAAGTCGGCTGGCGTTCTTACTGCGATTTAAGCCCTGTGCTTCCTGTGGCCCTGCAGGCTTTGGAATAGCCACAGGCCCCAGAGGCGTAACTAGGCAGGGCATTCCTTGGTTGAGGCAGTTCACTTGACCCAGAACACCCTACTTCGGGGAGTTGGTTCAGGGAAGCAAACGCAGGGTAACGTGTGTCTCTTTGGACTGGTTAGAAACCACAGGGAGGTAAGCTGAGTGTGCGCGTGGAAACGGGGGCCTGCTGGAACTATCCTTGCTTTCCCACTTGGAAGGCTGCATTCATGCTGCCTTGAAGCTGCCTGACGTCCCCTGCTGTTGACAGGCCTGGAAACCCGGTAGAAATGCTTCTGGGAAGAAAATGAGTTTGCTCCGTCTCAACCCGGTGCTTCCATGGCCGCGGTGGTGGTTAGCCTGACAAGCTCCAGAACGAAAGGGAAACTCAACGTGAGAATTTGCCTCCAGTTTAGGCCCTGCGTAGCCGGGCAGGAAGGGCTGCATGCAGCAGTTTCCATGAGTTCTTAGTCACCGTTCGGGTTTATTTTAACGGAATTACCCATTTGAGGACCCCTAGGCCCCTCGGGTGTGCATCCATTTCCCCCCAAGGTCCCTGAGGACCTCCAGACACCCCCCCACGCCGTGGTCCGGCTGAGCAACATCGACGCCCATTGCTCTGCCCCTCGGAGGCCCTGTGTGCGTGCCGAGTGATGGGCAACACTCTGCACGTTCCTTGAGGAGAGCTACCTTTCCAGAGCCCTCACACGGCCTCAGAACCAGATTTCTGGTGAGTCCAAAGCTCCCAGGAAATATTTGTCGTCGCCCTTGTGAGAGCTGCCGTGAGAAAACACTCTGCTTTGCCTACTTCGCGGGCCTCGTACCTGAAGGCACTCAGCTGGAGGAGAACGTCAGCATCTCGCAATGCTGAGTCGTTAACGGGACAGCCAGATTGAGCACAGGCCTGGAGGGAAGGCCCTGACGTGAGGTGCAGAAGCGGAGCCGCGCAGCAGTTTCCATGAGGCCGTAGCCTCTGCTCTGCGTGTCTTTAACGGCAGTCGAGTTTCCTGGACACCTGGGAGGCTCGCGGGGGCACCCTGTTCCAGGCTGCAACACGGAGTACTCCCAGGCACCCCTGGGTCTGCTGAGCAACATCCAGGCCCGGAGCCCTTTGGAGCCGCTCTCTATACGCCGAGTGTAGGGAAACGCCCTGCACTCTGTCCTGGAGCAGATTCGTTTCCCCACCAAACCCACACTTTCACGAACAGACTTCTGGCACGTCTCACATGCCTTTGAGGTCTTACGCCTTACCCTAGTCTGAGCTGCCCTGAGAGACCCCTCGGCCTCGCATTCCATCTAGGACCCCCCTGCCGGAATTCACCCTGCCTCCAAGCGAAAGTCGGCTTGCGTTCTTACTGCGATTTAAGCCCTGTGCTTCCTGTGGCCCTGCAGGCTTTGGAATAGCCACAGGCCCCAGAGGCGTAACTAGGCAGGGCATTCCTTGGTTGAGGCAGTTCACTGGACCCAGAACACCCTACTTCGGGGAGTTGGTTCAGGGAAGCAAACGCAGGGTAACGTGTGTCTCTTTGGACTGGTTAGAAACCACAGGGAGGTAAGCTGAGTGTGCGCGTGGAAACGGGGGCCTGCTGGAACTATCCTTGCTTTCCCACTTGGAAGGCTGCATTCATGCTGCCTTGAAGCTGCCTGACGTCCCCTGCTGTTGACAGGCCTGGAAACCCGGTAGAAATGCTTCTGGGAAGAAAATGAGTTTGCTCCGTCTCAACCCGGTACTTCCATGGCCGCGGTGGTGGTTAGCCTGACAAGCTCCAGAACGAAAGGGAAACTCAACGTGAGAATTTGCCTCCAGTTTAGGCCCTGCATAGCCGGGCAGGAAGGGCTGCATGCAGCAGTTTCCATGAGTTCTTAGTCACCGTTCGGGTTTATTTTAACGGAATTACCCATTTGAGGACCCCTAGGCCCCTCGGGTGTGCATCCATTTCCCTCCAAGGTCACTGAGGACCTCCAGACACCCCCCCCCCACGCCGTGGTCCGGCTGAGCAACATCGACGCCCATTGCTCTGCCCCTCGGAGGCCCTGTGTGCGTGCCGAGTGATGGGCAACACTCTGCACGTTCCTTGAGGAGAGCTACATTTCCAGAGCCCTCACAGGGCCTCAGAACCAGATTTCTGGTGAGTCCGAAGCTCCCAGGAAATATTTGTCGTCGCCCTTGTGAGAGCTGCCGTGAGAAAACACTCTGCTTTGCCTACTTCGCGGGCCTCGTACCTGAAGGCACTCAGCTGGAGGAGAACGTCAGCATCTCGCAATGCTGAGTCGTTAACGGGACAGCCAGATTGAGCACAGGCCTGGAGGGAAGGCCCTGACGTGAGGTGCAGAAGCGGAGCCGCGCAGCAGTTTCCATGAGGCCGTAGCCTCTGCTCTGCGTGTCTTTAACGGCAGTCGAGTTTCCTGGACACCTGGGAGGCTCGCGGGGGCACCCTGTTCCAGGCTGCAACACGGAGTACTCCCAGGCACCCCTGGGTCTGCTGAGCAACATCCAGGCCCGGAGCCCTTTGGAGCCGCTCTCTATACGCCGAGTGTAGGGAAACGCCCTGCACTCTCTCCTGGAGAAGATTCGTTTCCCCACCAAACCCACACTTTCACGAACAGACTTCTGGCACGTCTCACATGCCTTTGAGGTCTTACGCCTTACCCTAGTCTGAGCTGCCCTGAGAGACTCCTCGGCCTCGCATTCCATCTAGGACCCCCCTGCCGGAATTCACCCTGCCTCCAAGCGAAAGTCGGCTTGCGTTCTTACTGCGATTTAAGCCCTGTGCTTCCTGTGGCCCTGCAGGCTTTGGAATAGCCACAGGCCCCAGAGGCGTAACTAGGCAGGGCATTCCTTGGTTGAGGCAGTTCACTTGACCCAGAACACCCTACTTCGGGGAGTTGGTTCAGGGAAGCAAACGCAGGGTAACATGTGTCTCTTTGGACTGGTTAGAAACCACAGGGAGGTAAGCTGAGTGTGCGCGTGGCAACGGGGGCCTGCTGGAACTATCCTTGCTTTCCCACTTGGAAGGCTGCATTCATGCTGCCTTGAAGCTGCCTGACGTCCCCTGCTGTTGACAGGCCTGGAAATCCGGTAGAAATGCTTCTGGGAAGAAAATGAGTTTGCTCCGTCTCAACCCGGTGCTTCCATGGCCGCGGTGGTGGTTAGCCTGACAAGCTCCAGAACGAAAGGGAAACTCAACGTGAGAATTTGCCTCCAGTTTAGGCCCTGCGTAGCCGGGCAGGAAGGGCTGCATGCAGCAGTTTCCATGAGTTCTTAGTCACCGTTCGGGTTTATTTTAACGGAATTACCCATTTGAGGACCCCTAGGCCCCTCGGGTGTGCATCCATTTCCCCCCAAGGTCCCTGAGGACCTCCAGACACCCCCCCACGCCGTGGTCCGGCTGAGCAACATCGACGCCCATTGCTCTGCCCCTCGGAGGCCCTGTGTGCGTGCCGAGTGATGGGCAACACTCTGCACGTTTTTTGAGGAGAGCTACCTTTCCAGAGCCCTCACACGGCCTCAGAACCAGATTTCTGGTGAGTCCAAAGCTCCCAGGAAATATTTGTCGTCGCCCTTGTGAGAGCTGCCGTGAGAAAACACTCTGCTTTGCCTACTTCGCGGGCCTCGTACCTGAAGGCACTCAGCTGGAGGAGAACGTCAGCATCTCGCAATGCTGAGTCGTTAACGGGACAGCCAGATTGAGCACAGGCCTGGAGGGAAGGCCCTGACGTGAGGTGCAGAAGCGGAGCCGCGCAGCAGTTTCCATGAGGCCGTAGCCTCTGCTCTGCGTGTCTTTAACGGCAGTCGAGTTTCCTGGACACCTGGGAGGCTCGCGGGGGCACCCTGTTCCAGGCTGCAACACGGAGTACTCCCAGGCACCCCTGGGTCTGCTGAGCAACATCCAGGCCCGGAGCCCTTTGGAGCCGCTCTCTATACGCCGAGTGTAGGGAAACGCCCTGCACTCTGTCCTGGAGCAGATTCGTTTCCCCACCAAACCCACACTTTCACGAACAGACTTCTGGCACGTCTCACATGCCTTTGAGGTCTTATGCCTTACCCTAGTCTGAGCTGCCCTGAGAGACCCCTCGGCCTCGCATTCC
The DNA here is from genome assembly GCF_964270905.1 of Leucopleurus acutus. Lineage (NCBI taxonomy): Eukaryota > Metazoa > Chordata > Mammalia > Artiodactyla > Delphinidae > Leucopleurus > Leucopleurus acutus. Next base: position 150,043 of record NW_028139010.1, read on the forward strand.
ATCTAGGACCCCCCTGCCGGAATTCACCCTGCCTCCAAGCGAAAGTCGGCTGGCGTTCTTACTGCGATTTAAGCCCTGTGCTTCCTGTGGCCCTGCAGGCTTTGGAATAGCCACAGGCCCCAGAGGCGTAACTAGGCAGGGCATTCCTTGGTTGAGGCAGTTCACTTGACCCAGAACACCCTACTTCGGGGAGTTGGTTCAGGGAAGCAAACGCAGGGTAACGTGTGTCTCTTTGGACTGGTTAGAAACCACAGGGAGGTAAGCTGAGTGTGCGCGTGGAAACGGGGGCCTGCTGGAACTATCCTTGCTTTCCCACTTGGAAGGCTGCATTCATGCTGCCTTGAAGCTGCCTGACGTCCCCTGCTGTTGACAGGCCTGGAAACCCGGTAGAAATGCTTCTGGGAAGAAAATGAGTTTGCTCCGTCTCAACCCGGTGCTTCCATGGCCGCGGTGGTGGTTAGCCTGACAAGCTCCAGAACGAAAGGGAAACTCAACGTGAGAATTTGCCTCCAGTTTAGGCCCTGCGTAGCCGGGCAGGAAGGGCTGCATGCAGCAGTTTCCATGAGTTCTTAGTCACCGTTCGGGTTTATTTTAACGGAATTACCCATTTGAGGACCCCTAGGCCCCTCGGGTGTGCATCCATTTCCCTCCAAGGTCACTGAGGACCTCCAGACACCCCCCCCACGCCGTGGTCCGGCTGAGCAACATCGACGCCCATTGCTCTGCCCCTCGGAGGCCCTGTGTGCGTGCCGAGTGATGGGCAACACTCTGCACGTTTTTTGAGGAGAGCTACATTTCCAGAGCCCTCACACGGCCTCAGAACCAGATTTTTGGTGAGTCCAAAGCTCCCAGGAAATATTTGTCGTCGCCCTTGTGAGAGCTGCCGTGAGAAAACACTCTGCTTTGCCTACTTCGCGGGCCTCGTACCTGAAGGCACTCAGCTGGAGGAGAACGTCAGCATCTCGCAATGCTGAGTCGTTAACGGGACAGCCAGATTGAGCACAGGCCTGGAGGGAAGGCCCTGACGTGAGGTGCAGAAGCGGAGCCGCGCAGCAGTTTCCATGAGGCCGTAGCCTCTGCTCTGCGTGTCTTTAACGGCAGTCGAGTTTCCTGGACACCTGGGAGGCTCGCGGGGGCACCCTGTTCCAGGCTGCAACACGGAGTACTCCCAGGCACCCCTGGGTCTGCTGAGCAACATCCAGGCCCGGAGCCCTTTGGAGCCGCTCTCTATACGCCGAGTGTAGGGAAACGCCCTGCACTCTGTCCTGGAGCAGATTCGTTTCCCCACCAAACCCACACTTTCACGAACAGACTTCTGGCACGTCTCACATGCCTTTGAGGTCTTACGCCTTACCCTAGTCTGAGCTGCCCTGAGAGACCCCTCGGCCTCGCATTCCATCTAGGACCCCCCTGCCGGAATTCACCCTGCCTCCAAGCGAAAGTCGGCTGGCGTTCTTACTGCGATTTAAGCCCTGTGCTTCCTGTGGCCCTGCAGGCTTTGGAATAGCCACAGGCCCCAGAGGCGTAACTAGGCAGGGCATTCCTTGGTTGAGGCAGTTCACTTGACCCAGAACACCCTACTTCGGGGAGTTGGTTCAGGGAAGCAAACGCAGGGTAACGTGTGTCTCTTTGGACTGGTTAGAAACCACAGGGAGGTAAGCTGAGTGTGCGCGTGGAAACGGGGGCCTGCTGGAACTATCCTTGCTTTCCCACTTGGAAGGCTGCATTCATGCTGCCTTGAAGCTGCCTGACGTCCCCTGCTGTTGACAGGCCTGGAAACCCGGTAGAAATGCTTCTGGGAAGAAAATGAGTTTGCTCCGTCTCAACCCGGTGCTTCCATGGCCGCGGTGGTGGTTAGCCTGACAAGCTCCAGAACGAAAGGGAAACTCAACGTGAGAATTTGCCTCCAGTTTAGGCCCTGCGTACCCGGGCAGGAAGGGCTGCATGCAGCAGTTTCCATGAGTTCTTAGTCACTGTTCGGGTTTATTTTAACGGAATTACCCATTTGAGGACCCCTAGGCCCCTCGGGTGTGCATCCATTTCCCTCCAAGGTCACTGAGGACCTCCAGACACCCCCCCCCCCCACGCCGTGGTCCGGCTGAGCAACATCGACGCCCATTGCTCTGCCCCTCGGAGGCCCTGTGTGCGTGCCGAGTGATGGGCAACACTCTGCACGTTCCTTGAGGAGAGCTAACTTTCCAGAGCCCTCACACGGCCTCAGAACCAGATTTCTGGTGAGTCCGAAGCTCCCAGGAAATATTTGTCGTCGCCCTTGTGAGAGCTGCCGTGAGAAAACACTCTGCTTTGCCTACTTCGCGGGCCTCGTACCTGAAGGCACTCAGCTGGAGGAGAACGTCAGCATCTCGCAATGCTGAGTCGTTAACGGGACAGCCAGATTGAGCACAGGCCTGGAGGGAAGGCCCTGACGTGAGGTGCAGAAGCGGAGCCGCGCAGCAGTTTCCATGAGGCCGTAGCCTCTGCTCTGCGTGTCTTTAACGGCAGTCGAGTTTCCTGGACACCTGGGAGGCTCGCGGGGGCACCCTGTTCCAGGCTGCAACACGGAGTACTCCCAGGCACCCCTGGGTCTGCTGAGCAACATCCAGGCCCGGAGCCCTTTGGAGCCGCTCTCTATACGCCGAGTGTAGGGAAACGCCCTGCACTCTCTCCTGGAGAAGATTCGTTTCCCCACCAAACCCACACTTTCACGAACAGACTTCTGGCACGTCTCACATGCCTTTGAGGTCTTACGCCTTACCCTAGTCTGAGCTGCCCTGAGAGACCCCTCGGCCTCGCATTCCATCTAGGACCCCCCTGCCGGAATTCACCCTGCCTCCAAGCGAAAGTCGGCTTGCGTTCTTACTGCGATTTAAGCCCTGTGCTTCCTGTGGCCCTGCAGGCTTTGGAATAGCCACAGGCCCCAGAGGCGTAACTAGGCAGGGCATTCCTTGGTTGAGGCAGTTCACTGGACCCAGAACACCCTACTTCGGGGAGTTGGTTCAGGGAAGCAAACGCAGGGTAACGTGTGTCTCTTTGGACTGGTTAGAAACCACAGGGAGGTAAGCTGAGTGTGCGCGTGGAAACGGGGGCCTGCTGGAACTATCCTTGCTTTCCCACTTGGAAGGCTGCATTCATGCTGCCTTGAAGCTGCCTGACGTCCCCTGCTGTTGACAGGCCTGGAAACCCGGTAGAAATGCTTCTGGGAAGAAAATGAGTTTGCTCCGTCTCAACCCGGTACTTCCATGGCCGCGGTGGTGGTTAGCCTGACAAGCTCCAGAACGAAAGGGAAACTCAACGTGAGAATTTGCCTCCAGTTTAGGCCCTGCGTAGCCGGGCAGGAAGGGCTGCATGCAGCAGTTTCCATGAGTTCTTAGTCACCGTTCGGGTTTATTTTAACGGAATTACCCATTTGAGGACCCCTAGGCCCCTCGGGTGTGCATCCATTTCCCTCCAAGGTCACTGAGGACCTCCAGACACCCCCCCCCCCACGCCGTGGTCCGGCTGAGCAACATCGACGCCCATTGCTCTGCCCCTCGGAGGCCCTGTGTGCGTGCCGAGTGATGGGCAACACTCTGCACGTTCCTTGAGGAGAGCTACATTTCCAGAGCCCTCACACGGCCTCAGAACCAGATTTCTGGTGAGTCCGAAGCTCCCAGGAAATATTTGTTGTCGCCCTTGTGAGAGCTGCCGTGAGAAAACACTCTGCTTTGCCTACTTCGCGGGCCTCGTACCTGAAGGCACTCAGCTGGAGGAGAACGTCAGCATCTCGCAATGCTGAGTCGTTAACGGGACAGCCAGATTGAGCACAGGCCTGGAGGGAAGGCCCTGACGTGAGGTGCAGAAGCGGAGCCGCGCAGCAGTTTCCATGAGGCCGTAGCCTCTGCTCTGCGTGTCTTTAACGGCAGTCGAGTTTCCTGGACACCTGGGAGGCTCGCGGGGGCACCCTGTTCCAGGCTGCAACACGGAGTACTCCCAGGCACCCCTGGGTCTGCTGAGCAACATCCAGGCCCGGAGCCCTTTGGAGCCGCTCTCTATACGCCGAGTGTAGGGAAACGCCCTGCACTCTCTCCTGGAGAAGATTCGTTTCCCCACCAAACCCACACTTTCACGAACAGACTTCTGGCACGTCTCACATGCCTTTGAGGTCTTACGCCTTACCCTAGTCTGAGCTGCCCTGAGAGACTCCTCGGCCTCGCATTCCATCTAGGACCCCCCTGCCGGAATTCACCCTGCCTCCAAGCGAAAGTCGGCTTGCGTTCTTACTGCGATTTAAGCCCTGTGCTTCCTGTGGCCCTGCAGGCTTTGGAATAGCCACAGGCCCCAGAGGCGTAACTAGGCAGGGCATTCCTTGGTTGAGGCAGTTCACTTGACCCAGAACACCCTACTTCGGGGAGTTGGTTCAGGGAAGCAAACGCAGGGTAACATGTGTCTCTTTGGACTGGTTAGAAACCACAGGGAGGTAAGCTGAGTGTGCGCGTGGCAACGGGGGCCTGCTGGAACTATCCTTGCTTTCCCACTTGGAAGGCTGCATTCATGCTGCCTTGAAGCTGCCTGACGTCCCCTGCTGTTGACAGGCCTGGAAATCCGGTAGAAATGCTTCTGGGAAGAAAATGAGTTTGCTCCGTCTCAACCCGGTGCTTCCATGGCCGCGGTGGTGGTTAGCCTGACAAGCTCCAGAACGAAAGGGAAACTCAACGTGAGAATTTGCCTCCAGTTTAGGCCCTGCGTAGCCGGGCAGGAAGGGCTGCATGCAGCAGTTTCCATGAGTTCTTAGTCACCGTTCGGGTTTATTTTAACGGAATTACCCATTTGAGGACCCCTAGGCCCCTCGGGTGTGCATCCATTTCCCCCCAAGGTCCCTGAGGACCTCCAGACACCCCCCCACGCCGTGGTCCGGCTGAGCAACATCGACGCCCATTGCTCTGCCCCTCGGAGGCCCTGTGTGCGTGCCGAGTGATGGGCAACACTCTGCACGTTTTTTGAGGAGAGCTACCTTTCCAGAGCCCTCACACGGCCTCAGAACCAGATTTCTGGTGAGTCCAAAGCTCCCAGGAAATATTTGTCGTCGCCCTTGTGAGAGCTGCCGTGAGAAAACACTCTGCTTTGCCTACTTCGCGGGCCTCGTACCTGAAGGCACTCAGCTGGAGGAGAACGTCAGCATCTCGCAATGCTGAGTCGTTAACGGGACAGCCAGATTGAGCACAGGCCTGGAGGGAAGGCCCTGACGTGAGGTGCAGAAGCGGAGCCGCGCAGCAGTTTCCATGAGGCCGTAGCCTCTGCTCTGCGTGTCTTTAACGGCAGTCGAGTTTCCTGGACACCTGGGAGGCTCGCGGGGGCACCCTGTTCCAGGCTGCAACACGGAGTACTCCCAGGCACCCCTGGGTCTGCTGAGCAACATCCAGGCCCGGAGCCCTTTGGAGCCGCTCTCTATACGCCGAGTGTAGGGAAACGCCCTGCACTCTGTCCTGGAGCAGATTCGTTTCCCCACCAAACCCACACTTTCACGAACAGACTTCTGGCACGTCTCACATGCCTTTGAGGTCTTATGCCTTACCCTAGTCTGAGCTGCCCTGAGAGACCCCTCGGCCTCGCATTCCATCTAGGACCCCCCTGCCGGAATTCACCCTGCCTCCAAGCGAAAGTCGGCTGGCGTTCTTACTGCGATTTAAGCCCTGTGCTTCCTGTGGCCCTGCAGGCTTTGGAATAGCCACAGGCCCCAGAGGCGTAACTAGGCAGGGCATTCCTTGGTTGAGGCAGTTCACTTGACCCAGAACACCCTACTTCGGGGAGTTGGTTCAGGGAAGCAAACGCAGGGTAACGTGTGTCTCTTTGGACTGGTTAGAAACCACAGGGAGGTAAGCTGAGTGTGCGCGTGGAAACGGGGGCCTGCTGGAACTATCCTTGCTTTCCCACTTGGAAGGCTGCATTCATGCTGCCTTGAAGCTGCCTGACGTCCCCTGCTGTTGACAGGCCTGGAAACCCGGTAGAAATGCTTCTGGGAAGAAAATGAGTTTGCTCCGTCTCAACCCGGTGCTTCCATGGCCGCGGTGGTGGTTAGCCTGACAAGCTCCAGAACGAAAGGGAAACTCAACGTGAGAATTTGCCTCCAGTTTAGGCCCTGCGTAGCCGGGCAGGAAGGGCTGCATGCAGCAGTTTCCATGAGTTCTTAGTCACCGTTCGGGTTTATTTTAACGGAATTACCCATTTGAGGACCCCTAGGCCCCTCGGGTGTGCATCCATTTCCCTCCAAGGTCACTGAGGACCTCCAGACACCCCCCCCCCCCACGCCGTGGTCCGGCTGAGCAACATCGACGCCCATTGCTCTGCCCCTCGGAGGCCCTGTGTGCGTGCCGAGTGATGGGCAACACTCTGCACGTTCCTTGAGGAGAGCTAACTTTCCAGAGCCCTCACACGGCCTCAGAACCAGATTTCTGGTGAGTCCGAAGCTCCCAGGAAATATTTGTCGTCGCCCTTGTGAGAGCTGCCGTGAGAAAACACTCTGCTTTGCCTACTTCGCGGGCCTCGTACCTGAAGGCACTCAGCTGGAGGAGAACGTCAGCATCTCGCAATGCTGAGTCGTTAACGGGACAGCCAGATTGAGCACAGGCCTGGAGGGAAGGCCCTGACGTGAGGTGCAGAAGCGGAGCCGCGCAGCAGTTTCCATGAGGCCGTAGCCTCTGCTCTGCGTGTCTTTAACGGCAGTCGAGTTTCCTGGACACCTGGGAGGCTCGCGGGGGCACCCTGTTCCAGGCTGCAACACGGAGTACTCCCAGGCACCCCTGGGTCTGCTGAGCAACATCCAGGCCCGGAGCCCTTTGGAGCCGCTCTCTATACGCCGAGTGTAGGGAAACGCCCTGCACTCTCTCCTGGAGAAGATTCGTTTCCCCACCAAACCCACACTTTCACGAACAGACTTCTGGCACGTCTCACATGCCTTTGAGGTCTTACGCCTTACCCTAGTCTGAGCTGCCCTGAGAGACCCCTCGGCCTCGCATTCCATCTAGGACCCCCCTGCCGGAATTCACCCTGCCTCCAAGCGAAAGTCGGCTTGCGTTCTTACTGCGATTTAAGCCCTGTGCTTCCTGTGGCCCTGCAGGCTTTGGAATAGCCACAGGCCCCAGAGGCGTAACTAGGCAGGGCATTCCTTGGTTGAGGCAGTTCACTGGACCCAGAACACCCTACTTCGGGGAGTTGGTTCAGGGAAGCAAACGCAGGGTAACGTGTGTCTCTTTGGACTGGTTAGAAACCACAGGGAGGTAAGCTGAGTGTGCGCGTGGAAACGGGGGCCTGCTGGAACTATCCTTGCTTTCCCACTTGGAAGGCTGCATTCATGCTGCCTTGAAGCTGCCTGACGTCCCCTGCTGTTGACAGGCCTGGAAACCCGGTAGAAATGCTTCTGGGAAGAAAATGAGTTTGCTCCGTCTCAACCCGGTACTTCCATGGCCGCGGTGGTGGTTAGCCTGACAAGCTCCAGAACGAAAGGGAAACTCAACGTGAGAATTTGCCTCCAGTTTAGGCCCTGCGTAGCCGGGCAGGAAGGGCTGCATGCAGCAGTTTCCATGAGTTCTTAGTCACCGTTCGGGTTTATTTTAACGGAATTACCCATTTGAGGACCCCTAGGCCCCTCGGGTGTGCATCCATTTCCCTCCAAGGTCACTGAGGACCTCCAGACACCCCCCCCCCCACGCCGTGGTCCGGCTGAGCAACATCGACGCCCATTGCTCTGCCCCTCGGAGGCCCTGTGTGCGTGCCGAGTGATGGGCAACACTCTGCACGTTCCTTGAGGAGAGCTACATTTCCAGAGCCCTCACAGGGCCTCAGAACCAGATTTCTGGTGAGTCCGAAGCTCCCAGGAAATATTTGTTGTCGCCCTTGTGAGAGCTGCCGTGAGAAAACACTCTGCTTTGCCTACTTCGCGGGCCTCGTACCTGAAGGCACTCAGCTGGAGGAGAACGTCAGCATCTCGCAATGCTGAGTCGTTAACGGGACAGCCAGATTGAGCACAGGCCTGGAGGGAAGGCCCTGACGTGAGGTGCAGAAGCGGAGCCGCGCAGCAGTTTCCATGAGGCCGTAGCCTCTGCTCTGCGTGTCTTTAACGGCAGTCGAGTTTCCTGGACACCTGGGAGGCTCGCGGGGGCACCCTGTTCCAGGCTGCAACACGGAGTACTCCCAGGCACCCCTGGGTCTGCTGAGCAACATCCAGGCCCGGAGCCCTTTGGAGCCGCTCTCTATACGCCGAGTGTAGGGAAACGCCCTGCACTCTCTCCTGGAGAAGATTCGTTTCCCCACCAAACCCACACTTTCACGAACAGACTTCTGGCACGTCTCACATGCCTTTGAGGTCTTACGCCTTACCCTAGTCTGAGCTGCCCTGAGAGACTCCTCGGCCTCGCATTCCATCTAGGACCCCCCTGCCGGAATTCACCCTGCCTCCAAGCGAAAGTCGGCTTGCGTTCTTACTGCGATTTAAGCCCTGTGCTTCCTGTGGCCCTGCAGGCTTTGGAATAGCCACAGGCCCCAGAGGCGTAACTAGGCAGGGCATTCCTTGGTTGAGGCAGTTCACTTGACCCAGAACACCCTACTTCGGGGAGTTGGTTCAGGGAAGCAAACGCAGGGTAACATGTGTCTCTTTGGACTGGTTAGAAACCACAGGGAGGTAAGCTGAGTGTGCGCGTGGCAACGGGGGCCTGCTGGAACTATCCTTGCTTTCCCACTTGGAAGGCTGCATTCATGCTGCCTTGAAGCTGCCTGACGTCCCCTGCTGTTGACAGGCCTGGAAATCCGGTAGAAATGCTTCTGGGAAGAAAATGAGTTTGCTCCGTCTCAACCCGGTGCTTCCATGGCCGCGGTGGTGGTTAGCCTGACAAGCTCCAGAACGAAAGGGAAACTCAACGTGAGAATTTGCCTCCAGTTTAGGCCCTGCGTAGCCGGGCAGGAAGGGCTGCATGCAGCAGTTTCCATGAGTTCTTAGTCACCGTTCGGGTTTATTTTAACGGAATTACCCATTTGAGGACCCCTAGGCCCCTCGGGTGTGCATCCATTTCCCCCCAAGGTCCCTGAGGACCTCCAGACACCCCCCCACGCCGTGGTCCGGCTGAGCAACATCGACGCCCATTGCTCTGCCCCTCGGAGGCCCTGTGTGCGTGCCGAGTGATGGGCAACACTCTGCACGTTTTTTGAGGAGAGCTACCTTTCCAGAGCCCTCACACGGCCTCAGAACCAGATTTCTGGTGAGTCCAAAGCTCCCAGGAAATATTTGTCGTCGCCCTTGTGAGAGCTGCCGTGAGAAAACACTCTGCTTTGCCTACTTCGCGGGCCTCGTACCTGAAGGCACTCAGCTGGAGGAGAACGTCAGCATCTCGCAATGCTGAGTCGTTAACGGGACAGCCAGATTGAGCACAGGCCTGGAGGGAAGGCCCTGACGTGAGGTGCAGAAGCGGAGCCGCGCAGCAGTTTCCATGAGGCCGTAGCCTCTGCTCTGCGTGTCTTTAACGGCAGTCGAGTTTCCTGGACACCTGGGAGGCTCGCGGGGGCACCCTGTTCCAGGCTGCAACACGGAGTACTCCCAGGCACCCCTGGGTCTGCTGAGCAACATCCAGGCCCGGAGCCCTTTGGAGCCGCTCTCTATACGCCGAGTGTAGGGAAACGCCCTGCACTCTGTCCTGGAGCAGATTCGTTTCCCCACCAAACCCACACTTTCACGAACAGACTTCTGGCACGTCTCACATGCCTTTGAGGTCTTATGCCTTACCCTAGTCTGAGCTGCCCTGAGAGACCCCTCGGCCTCGCATTCCATCTAGGACCCCCCTGCCGGAATTCACCCTGCCTCCAAGCGAAAGTCGGCTGGCGTTCTTACTGCGATTTAAGCCCTGTGCTTCCTGTGGCCCTGCAGGCTTTGGAATAGCCACAGGCCCCAGAGGCGTAACTAGGCAGGGCATTCCTTGGTTGAGGCAGTTCACTTGACCCAGAACACCCTACTTCGGGGAGTTGGTTCAGGGAAGCAAACGCAGGGTAACGTGTGTCTCTTTGGACTGGTTAGAAACCACAGGGAGGTAAGCTGAGTGTGCGCGTGGAAACGGGGGCCTGCTGGAACTATCCTTGCTTTCCCACTTGGAAGGCTGCATTCATGCTGCCTTGAAGCTGCCTGACGTCCCCTGCTGTTGACAGGCCTGGAAACCCGGTAGAAATGCTTCTGGGAAGAAAATGAGTTTGCTCCGTCTCAACCCGGTGCTTCCATGGCCGCGGTGGTGGTTAGCCTGACAAGCTCCAGAACGAAAGGGAAACTCAACGTGAGAATTTGCCTCCAGTTTAGGCCCTGCGTAGCCGGGCAGGAAGGGCTGCATGCAGCAGTTTCCATGAGTTCTTAGTCACCGTTCGGGTTTATTTTAACGGAATTACCCATTTGAGGACCCCTAGGCCCCTCGGGTGTGCATCCATTTCCCTCCAAGGTCACTGAGGACCTCCAGACACCCCCCCCACGCCGTGGTCCGGCTGAGCAACATCGACGCCCATTGCTCTGCCCCTCGGAGGCCCTGTGTGCGTGCCGAGTGATGGGCAACACTCTGCACGTTTTTTGAGGAGAGCTACATTTCTAGAGCCCTCACACGGCCTCAGAACCAGATTTTTGGTGAGTCCAAAGCTCCCAGGAAATATTTGTCGTCGCCCTTGTGAGAGCTGCCGTGAGAAAACACTCTGCTTTGCCTACTTCGCGGGCCTCGTACCTGAAGGCACTCAGCTGGAGGAGAACGTCAGCATCTCGCAATGCTGAGTCGTTAACGGGACAGCCAGATTGAGCACAGGCCTGGAGGGAAGGCCCTGACGTGAGGTGCAGAAGCGGAGCCGCGCAGCAGTTTCCATGAGGCCGTAGCCTCTGCTCTGCGTGTCTTTAACGGCAGTCGAGTTTCCTGGACACCTGGGAGGCTCGCGGGGGCACCCTGTTCCAGGCTGCAACACGGAGTACTCCCAGGCACCCCTGGGTCTGCTGAGCAACATCCAGGCCCGGAGCCCTTTGGAGCCGCTCTCTATACGCCGAGTGTAGGGAAACGCCCTGCACTCTGTCCTGGAGCAGATTCGTTTCCCCACCAAACCCACACTTTCACGAACAGACTTCTGGCACGTCTCACATGCCTTTGAGGTCTTACGCCTTACCCTAGTCTGAGCTGCCCTGAGAGACCCCTCGGCCTCGCATTCCATCTAGGACCCCCCTGCCGGAATTCACCCTGCCTCCAAGCGAAAGTCGGCTGGCGTTCTTACTGCGATTTAAGCCCTGTGCTTCCTGTGGCCCTGCAGGCTTTGGAATAGCCACAGGCCCCAGAGGCGTAACTAGGCAGGGCATTCCTTGGTTGAGGCAGTTCACTTGACCCAGAACACCCTACTTCGGGGAGTTGGTTCAGGGAAGCAAACGCAGGGTAACGTGTGTCTCTTTGGACTGGTTAGAAACCACAGGGAGGTAAGCTGAGTGTGCGCGTGGAAACGGGGGCCTGCTGGAACTATCCTTGCTTTCCCACTTGGAAGGCTGCATTCATGCTGCCTTGAAGCTGCCTGACGTCCCCTGCTGTTGACAGGCCTGGAAACCCGGTAGAAATGCTTCTGGGAAGAAAATGAGTTTGCTCCGTCTCAACCCGGTGCTTCCATGGCCGCGGTGGTGGTTAGCCTGACAAGCTCCAGAACGAAAGGGAAACTCAACGTGAGAATTTGCCTCCAGTTTAGGCCCTGCGTAGCCGGGCAGGAAGGGCTGCATGCAGCAGTTTCCATGAGTTCTTAGTCACCGTTCGGGTTTATTTTAACGGAATTACCCATTTGAGGACCCCTAGGCCCCTCGGGTGTGCATCCATTTCCCTCCAAGGTCACTGAGGACCTCCAGACACACCCCCACGCCGTGGTCCGGCTGAGCAACATCGACGCCCATTGCTCTGCCCCTCGGAGGCCCTGTGTGCGTGCCGAGTGATGGGCAACACTCTGCACGTTTTTTGAGGAGAGCTACCTTTCCAGAGTCCTCACAGGGCCTCAGAACCAGATTTCTGGTGAGTCCGAAGCTCCCAGGAAATATTTGTCGTCGCCCTTGTGAGAGCTGCCGTGAGAAAACACTCTGCTTTGCCTACTTCGCGGGCCTCGTACCTGAAGGCACTCAGCTGGAGGAGAACGTCAGCATCTCGCAATGCTGAGTCGTTAACGGGACAGCCAGATTGAGCACAGGCCTGGAGGGAAGGCCCTGACGTGAGGTGCAGAAGCGGAGCCGCGCAGCAGTTTCCATGAGGCCGTAGCCTCTGCTCTGCGTGTCTTTAACGGCAGTCGAGTTTCCTGGACACCTGGGAGGCTCGCGGGGGCACCCTGTTCCAGGCTGCAACACGGAGTACTCCCAGGCACCCCTGGGTCTGCTGAGCAACATCCAGGCCCGGAGCCCTTTGGAGCCGCTCTCTATACGCCGAGTGTAGGGAAACGCCCTGCACTCTGTCCTGGAGCAGATTCGTTTCCCCACCAAACCCACACTTTCACGAACAGACTTCTGGCACGTCTCACATGCCTTTGAGGTCTTACGCCTTACCCTAGTCTGAGCTGCCCTGAGAGACCCCTCGGCCTCGCATTCCATCTAGGACCCTCCTGCCGGAATTCACCCTGCCTCCAAGCGAAAGTCGGCTGGCGTTCTTACTGCGATTTAAGCCCTGTGCTTCCTGTGGCCCTGCAGGCTTTGGAATAGCCACAGGCCCCAGAGGCGTAACTAGGCAGGGCATTCCTTGGTTGAGGCAGTTCACTTGACCCAGAACACCCTACTTCGGGGAGTTGGTTCAGGGAAGCAAACGCAGGGTAACGTGTGTCTCTTTGGACTGGTTAGAAACCACAGGGAGGTAAGCTGAGTGTGCGCGTGGAAACGGGGGCCTGCTGGAACTATCCTTGCTTTCCCACTTGGAAGGCTGCATTCATGCTGCCTTGAAGCTGCCTGACGTCCCCTGCTGTTGACAGGCCTGGAAACCCGGTAGAAATGCTTCTGGGAAGAAAATGAGTTTGCTCCGTCTCAACCCGGTGCTTCCATGGCCGCGGTGGTGGTTAGCCTGACAAGCTCCAGAACGAAAGGGAAACTCAACGTGAGAATTTGCCTCCAGTTTAGGCCCTGCGTAGCCGGGCAGGAAGGGCTGCATGCAGCAGTTTCCATGAGTTCTTAGTCACTGTTCGGGTTTATTTTAACGGAATTACCCATTTGAGGACCCCTAGGCCCCTCGGGTGTGCATCCATTTCCCTCCAAGGTCACTGAGGACCTCCAGACACCCCCCCCCCACGCCGTGGTCCGGCTGAGCAACATCGACGCCCATTGCTCTGCCCCTCGGAGGCCCTGTGTGCGTGCCGAGTGATGGGCAACACTCTGCACGTTTTTTGAGGAGAGCTACCTTTCCAGAGCCCTCACACGGCCTCAGAACCAGATTTCTGGTGAGTCCGAAGCTCCCAGGAAATATTTGTCGTCGCCCTTGTGAGAGCTGCCGTGAGAAAACACTCTGCTTTGCCTACTTCGCGGGCCTCGTACCTGAAGGCACTCAGCTGGAGGAGAACGTCAGCATCTCGCAATGCTGAGTCGTTAACGGGACAGCCAGATTGAGCACAGGCCTGGAGGGAAGGCCCTGACGTGAGGTGCAGAAGCGGAGCCGCGCAGCAGTTTCCATGAGGCCGTAGCCTCTGCTCTGCGTGTCTTTAACGGCAGTCGAGTTTCCTGGACACCTGGGAGGCTCGCGGGGGCACCCTGTTCCAGGCTGCAACACGGAGTACTCCCAGGCACCCCTGGGTCTGCTGAGCAACATCCAGGCCCGGAGCCCTTTGGAGCCGCTCTCTATACGCCGAGTGTAGGGAAACGCCCTGCACTCTCTCCTGGAGAAGATTCGTTTCCCCACCAAACCCACACTTTCACGAACAGACTTCTGGCACGTCTCACATGCCTTTGAGGTCTTACGCCTTACCCTAGTCTGAGCTGCCCTGAGAGACTCCTCGGCCTCGCATTCCATCTAGGACCCCCCTGCTGGAATTCACCCTGCCTCCAAGCGAAAGTCGGCTTGCGTTCTTACTGCGATTTAAGCCCTGTGCTTCCTGTGGCCCTGCAGGCTTTGGAATAGCCACAGGCCCCAGAGGCGTAACTAGGCAGGGCATTCCTTGGTTGAGGCAGTTCACTTGACCCAGAACACCCTACTTCGGGGAGTTGGTTCAGGGAAGCAAACGCAGGGTAACATGTGTCTCTTTGGACTGGTTAGAAACCACAGGGAGGTAAGCTGAGTGTGCGCGTGGCAACGGGGGCCTGCTGGAACTATCCTTGCTTTCCCACTTGGAAGGCTGCATTCATGCTGCCTTGAAGCTGCCTGACGTCCCCTGCTGTTGACAGGCCTGGAAATCCGGTAGAAATGCTTCTGGGAAGAAAATGAGTTTGCTCCGTCTCAACCCGGTGCTTCCATGGCCGCGGTGGTGGTTAGCCTGACAAGCTCCAGAACGAAAGGGAAACTCAACGTGAGAATTTGCCTCCAGTTTAGGCCCTGCGTAGCCGGGCAGGAAGGGCTGCATGCAGCAGTTTCCATGAGTTCTTAGTCACCGTTCGGGTTTATTTTAACGGAATTACCCATTTGAGGACCCCTAGGCCCCTCGGGTGTGCATCCATTTCCCCCCAAGGTCCCTGAGGACCTCCAGACACACCCCCACGCCGTGGTCCGGCTGAGCAACATCGACGCCCATTGCTCTGCCCCTCGGAGGCCCTGTGTGCGTGCCGAGTGATGGGCAACACTCTGCACGTTTTTTGAGGAGAGCTACCTTTCCAGAGCCCTCACACGGCCTCAGAACCAGATTTCTGGTGAGTCCAAAGCTCCCAGGAAATATTTGTCGTCGCCCTTGTGAGAGCTGCCGTGAGAAAACACTCTGCTTTGCCTACTTCGCGGGCCTCGTACCTGAAGGCACTCAGCTGGAGGAGAACGTCAGCATCTCGCAATGCTGAGTCGTTAACGGGACAGCCAGATTGAGCACAGGCCTGGAGGGAAGGCCCTGACGTGAGGTGCAGAAGCGGAGCCGCGCAGCAGTTTCCATGAGGCCGTAGCCTCTGCTCTGCGTGTCTTTAACGGCAGTCGAGTTTCCTGGACACCTGGGAGGCTCGCGGGGGCACCCTGTTCCAGGCTGCAACACGGAGTACTCCCAGGCACCCCTGGGTCTGCTGAGCAACATCCAGGCCCGGAGCCCTTTGGAGCCGCTCTCTATACGCCGAGTGTAGGGAAACGCCCTGCACTCTGTCCTGGAGCAGATTCGTTTCCCCACCAAACCCACACTTTCACGAACAGACTTCTGGCACGTCTCACATGCCTTTGAGGTCTTATGCCTTACCCTAGTCTGAGCTGCCCTGAGAGACCTCTCGGCCTCGCATTCCATCTAGGACCCCCCTGCCGGAATTCACCCTGCCTCCAAGCGAAAGTCGGCTGGCGTTCTTACTGCGATTTAAGCCCTGTGCTTCCTGTGGCCCTGCAGGCTTTGGAATAGCCACAGGCCCCAGAGGCGTAACTAGGCAGGGCATTCCTTGGTTGAGGCAGTTCACTTGACCCAGAACACCCTACTTCGGGGAGTTGGTTCAGGGAAGCAAACGCAGGGTAACGTGTGTCTCTTTGGACTGGTTAGAAACCACAGGGAGGTAAGCTGAGTGTGCGCGTGGAAACGGGGGCCTGCTGGAACTATCCTTGCTTTCCCACTTGGAAGGCTGCATTCATGCTGCCTTGAAGCTGCCTGACGTCCCCTGCTGTTGACAGGCCTGGAAACCCGGTAGAAATGCTTCTGGGAAGAAAATGAGTTTGCTCCGTCTCAACCCGGTGCTTCCATGGCCGCGGTGGTGGTTAGCCTGACAAGCTCCAGAACGAAAGGGAAACTCAACGTGAGAATTTGCCTCCAGTTTAGGCCCTGCGTAGCCGGGCAGGAAGGGCTGCATGCAGCAGTTTCCATGAGTTCTTAGTCACCGTTCGGGTTTATTTGAACGGAATTACCCATTTGAGGACCCCTAGGCCCCTCGGGTGTGCATCCATTTCCCTCCAAGGTCACTGAGGACCTCCAGACACCCCCCCCCACGCCGTGGTCCGGCTGAGCAACATCGACGCCCATTGCTCTGCCCCTCGGAGGCCCTGTGTGCGTGCCGAGTGATGGGCAACACTCTGCACGTTTTTTGAGGAGAGCTACATTTCCAGAGCCCTCACACGGCCTCAGAACCAGATTTTTGGTGAGTCCAAAGCTCCCAGGAAATATTTGTCGTCGCCCTTGTGAGAGCTGCCGTGAGAAAACACTCTGCTTTGCCTACTTCGCGGGCCTCGTACCTGAAGGCACTCAGCTGGAGGAGAACGTCAGCATCTCGCAATGCTGAGTCGTTAACGGGACAGCCAGATTGAGCACAGGCCTGGAGGGAAGGCCCTGACGTGAGGTGCAGAAGCGGAGCCGCGCAGCAGTTTCCATGAGGCCGTAGCCTCTGCTCTGCGTGTCTTTAACGGCAGTCGAGTTTCCTGGACACCTGGGAGGCTCGCGGGGGCACCCTGTTCCAGGCTGCAACACGGAGTACTCCCAGGCACCCCTGGGTCTGCTGAGCAACATCCAGGCCCGGAGCCCTTTGGAGCCGCTCTCTATACGCCGAGTGTAGGGAAACGCCCTGCACTCTGTCCTGGAGCAGATTCGTTTCCCCACCAAACCCACACTTTCACGAACAGACTTCTGGCACGTCTCACATGCCTTTGAGGTCTTACGCCTTACCCTAGTCTGAGCTGCCCTGAGAGACCCCTCGGCCTCGCATTCCATCTAGGACCCCCCTGCCGGAATTCACCCTGCCTCCAAGCGAAAGTCGGCTGGCGTTCTTACTGCGATTTAAGCCCTGTGCTTCCTGTGGCCCTGCAGGCTTTGGAATAGCCACAGGCCCCAGAGGCGTAACTAGGCAGGGCATTCCTTGGTTGAGGCAGTTCACTTGACCCAGAACACCCTACTTCGGGGAGTTGGTTCAGGGAAGCAAACGCAGGGTAACGTGTGTCTCTTTGGACTGGTTAGAAACCACAGGGAGGTAAGCTGAGTGTGCGCGTGGAAACGGGGGCCTGCTGGAACTATCCTTGCTTTCCCACTTGGAAGGCTGCATTCATGCTGCCTTGAAGCTGCCTGACGTCCCCTGCTGTTGACAGGCCTGGAAACCCGGTAGAAATGCTTCTGGGAAGAAAATGAGTTTGCTCCGTCTCAACCCGGTGCTTCCATGGCCGCGGTGGTGGTTAGCCTGACAAGCTCCAGAACGAAAGGGAAACTCAACGTGAGAATTTGCCTCCAGTTTAGGCCCTGCGTAGCCGGGCAGGAAGGGCTGCATGCAGCAGTTTCCATGAGTTCTTAGTCACCGTTCGGGTTTATTTTAACGGAATTACCCATTTGAGGACCCCTAGGCCCCTCGGGTGTGCATCCATTTCCCTCCAAGGTCACTGAGGACCTCCAGACACACCCCCACGCCGTGGTCCGGCTGAGCAACATCGACGCCCATTGCTCTGCCCCTCGGAGGCCCTGTGTGCGTGCCGAGTGATGGGCAACACTCTGCACGTTTTTTGAGGAGAGCTACCTTTCCAGAGCCCTCACAGGGCCTCAGAACCAGATTTCTGGTGAGTCCGAAGCTCCCAGGAAATATTTGTCGTCGCCCTTGTGAGAGCTGCCGTGAGAAAACACTCTGCTTTGCCTACTTCGCGGGCCTCGTACCTGAAGGCACTCAGCTGGAGGAGAACGTCAGCATCTCGCAATGCTGAGTCGTTAACGGGACAGCCAGATTGAGCACAGGCCTGGAGGGAAGGCCCTGACGTGAGGTGCAGAAGCGGAGCCGCGCAGCAGTTTCCATGAGGCCGTAGCCTCTGCTCTGCGTGTCTTTAACGGCAGTCGAGTTTCCTGGACACCTGGGAGGCTCGCGGGGGCACCCTGTTCCAGGCTGCAACACGGAGTACTCCCAGGCACCCCTGGGTCTGCTGAGCAACATCCAGGCCCGGAGCCCTTTGGAGCCGCTCTCTATACGCCGAGTGTAGGGAAACGCCCTGCACTCTGTCCTGGAGCAGATTCGTTTCCCCACCAAACCCACACTTTCACGAACAGACTTCTGGCACGTCTCACATGCCTTTGAGGTCTTACGCCTTACCCTAGTCTGAGCTGCCCTGAGAGACCCCTCGGCCTCGCATTCCATCTAGGACCCCCCTGCCGGAATTCACCCTGCCTCCAAGCGAAAGTCGGCTGGCGTTCTTACTGCGATTTAAGCCCTGTGCTTCCTGTGGCCCTGCAGGCTTTGGAATAGCCACAGGCCCCAGAGGCGTAACTAGGCAGGGCATTCCTTGGTTGAGGCAGTTCACTGGACCCAGAACACCCTACTTCGGGGAGTTGGTTCAGGGAAGCAAACGCAGGGTAACGTGTGTCTCTTTGGACTGGTTAGAAACCACAGGGAGGTAAGCTGAGTGTGCGCGTGGCAACGGGGGCCTGCTGGAACTATCCTTGCTTTCCCACTTGGAAGGCTGCATTCATGCTGCCTTGAAGCTGCCTGACGTCCCCTGCTGTTGACAGGCCTGGAAACCCGGTAGAAATGCTTCTGGGAAGAAAATGAGTTTGCTCCGTCTCAACCCGGTGCTTCCATGGCCGCGGTGGTGGTTAGCCTGACAAGCTCCAGAACGAAAGGGAAACTCAACGTGAGAATTTGCCTCCAGTTTAGGCCCTGCGTAGCCGGGCAGGAAGGGCTGCATGCAGCAGTTTCCATGAGTTCTTAGTCACCGTTCGGGTTTATTTGAACGGAATTACCCATTTGAGGACCCCTAGGCCCCTCGGGTGTGCATCCATTTCCCTCCAAGGTCACTGAGGTCCTCCAGACACCCCCCCCCACGCCGTGGTCCGGCTGAGCAACATCGACGCCCATTGCTCTGCCCCTCGGAGGCCCTGTGTGCGTGCCGAGTGATGGGCAACACTCTGCACGTTCCTTGAGGAGAGCTACATTTCCAGAGCCCTCACAGGGCCTCAGAACCAGATTTCTGGTGAGTCCGAAGCTCCCAGGAAATATTTGTCGTCGCCCTTGTGAGAGCTGCCGTGAGAAAACACTCTGCTTTGCCTACTTCGCGGGCCTCGTACCTGAAGGCACTCAGCTGGAGGAGAACGTCAGCATCTCGCAATGCTGAGTCGCTAACGGGTCAGCCAGATTGAACACAGGCCTGGAGGGAAGGCCCTGACGTGAGGTGCAGAAGCAGAGCCGCGCAGCAGTTTCCATGAGGCCGTAGCCTCTGCTCTGCGTGTCTTTAACGGCAGTCGAGTTTCCTGGACACCTGGGAGGCTCGCGGGGGCACCCTGTTCCAGGCTGCAACACGGAGTACTCCCAGGCACCCCTGGGTCTGCTGAGCAACATCCAGGCCCGGAGCCCTTTGGAGCCGCTCTCTATACGCCGAGTGTAGGGAAACGCCCTGCACTCTGTCCTGGAGCAGATTCGTTTCCCCACCAAACCCACACTTTCACGAACAGACTTCTGGCACGTCTCACATGCCTTTGAGGTCTTACGCCTTACCCTAGTCTGAGCTGCCCTGAGAGACCCCTCGGCCTCGCATTCCATCTAGGACCCCCCTGCCGGAATTCACCCTGCCTCCAAGCGAAAGTCGGCTGGCGTTCTTACTGCGATTTAAGCCCTGTGCTTCCTGTGGCCCTGCAGGCTTTGGAATAGCCACAGGCCCCAGAGGCGTAACTAGGCAGGGCATTCCTTGGTTGAGGCAGTTCACTTGACCCAGAACACCCTACTTCGGGGAGTTGGTTCAGGGAAGCAAACGCAGGGTAACGTGTGTCTCTTTGGACTGGTTAGAAACCACAGGGAGGTAAGCTGAGTGTGCGCGTGGAAACGGGGGCCTGCTGGAACTATCCTTGCTTTCCCACTTGGAAGGCTGCATTCATGCTGCCTTGAAGCTGCCTGACGTCCCCTGCTGTTGACAGGCCTGGAAACCCGGTAGAAATGCTTCTGGGAAGAAAATGAGTTTGCTCCGTCTCAACCCGGTGCTTCCATGGCCGCGGTGGTGGTTAGCCTGACAAGCTCCAGAACGAAAGGGAAACTCAACGTGAGAATTTGCCTCCAGTTTAGGCCCTGCGTAGCCGGGCAGGAAGGGCTGCATGCAGCAGTTTCCATGAGTTCTTAGTCACCGTTCGGGTTTATTTGAACGGAATTACCCATTTGAGGACCGCTAGGCCCCTCGGGTGTGCATCCATTTCCCTCCAAGGTCACTGAGGACCTCCAGACACCCCCCCCACGCCGTGGTCCGGCTGAGCAACATCGACGCCCATTGCTCTGCCCCTCGGAGGCCCTGTGTGCGTGCCGAGTGATGGGCAACACTCTGCACGTTCCTTGAGGAGAGCTACCTTTCCAGAGCCCTCACAGGGCCTCAGAACCAGATTTCTGGTGAGTCCGAAGCTCCCAGGAAATATTTGTCGTCGCCCTTGTGAGAGCTGCCGTGAGAAAACACTCTGCTTTGCCTACTTCGCGGGCCTCGTACCTGAAGGCACTCAGCTGGAGGAGAACGTCAGCATCTCGCAATGCTGAGTCGTTAACGGGACAGCCAGATTGAGCACAGGCCTGGAGGGAAGGCCCTGACGTGAGGTGCAGAAGCGGAGCCGCGCAGCAGTTTCCATGAGGCCGTAGCCTCTGCTCTGCGTGTCTTTAACGGCAGTCGAGTTTCCTGGACACCTGGGAGGCTCGCGGGGGCACCCTGTTCCAGGCTGCAACACGGAGTACTCCCAGGCACCCCTGGGTCTGCTGAGCAACATCCAGGCCCGGAGCCCTTTGGAGCCGCTCTCTATACGCCGAGTGTAGGGAAACGCCCTGCACTCTGTCCTGGAGCAGATTCGTTTCCCCACCAAACCCACACTTTCACGAACAGACTTCTGGCACGTCTCACATGCCTTTGAGGTCTTACGCCTTACCCTAGTCTGAGCTGCCCTGAGAGACCCCTCGGCCTCGCATTCCATCTAGGACCCCCCTGCCGGAATTCACCCTGCCTCCAAGCGAAAGTCGGCTTGCGTTCTTACTGCGATTTAAGCCCTGTGCTTCCTGTGGCCCTGCAGGCTTTGGAATAGCCACAGGCCCCAGAGGCGTAACTAGGCAGGGCATTCCTTGGTTGAGGCAGTTCACTGGACCCAGAACACCCTACTTCGGGGAGTTGGTTCAGGGAAGCAAACGCAGGGTAACGTGTGTCTCTTTGGACTGGTTAGAAACCACAGGGAGGTAAGCTGAGTGTGCGCGTGGAAACGGGGGCCTGCTGGAACTATCCTTGCTTTCCCACTTGGAAGGCTGCATTCATGCTGCCTTGAAGCTGCCTGACGTCCCCTGCTGTTGACAGGCCTGGAAACCCGGTAGAAATGCTTCTGGGAAGAAAATGAGTTTGCTCCGTCTCAACCCGGTACTTCCATGGCCGCGGTGGTGGTTAGCCTGACAAGCTCCAGAACGAAAGGGAAACTCAACGTGAGAATTTGCCTCCAGTTTAGGCCCTGCGTAGCCGGGCAGGAAGGGCTGCATGCAGCAGTTTCCATGAGTTCTTAGTCACCGTTCGGGTTTATTTTAACGGAATTACCCATTTGAGGACCCCTAGGCCCCTCGGGTGTGCATCCATTTCCCTCCAAGGTCACTGAGGACCTCCAGACACCCCCCCCCCACGCCGTGGTCCGGCTGAGCAACATCGACGCCCATTGCTCTGCCCCTCGGAGGCCCTGTGTGCGTGCCGAGTGATGGGCAACACTCTGCACGTTTTTTGAGGAGAGCTACCTTTCCAGAGCCCTCACACGGCCTCAGAACCAGATTTCTGGTGAGTCCGAAGCTCCCAGGAAATATTTGTCGTCGCCCTTGTGAGAGCTGCCGTGAGAAAACACTCTGCTTTGCCTACTTCGCGGGCCTCGTACCTGAAGGCACTCAGCTGGAGGAGAACGTCAGCATCTCGCAATGCTGAGTCGTTAACGGGACAGCCAGATTGAGCACAGGCCTGGAGGGAAGGCCCTGACGTGAGGTGCAGAAGCGGAGCCGCGCAGCAGTTTCCATGAGGCCGTAGCCTCTGCTCTGCGTGTCTTTAACGGCAGTCGAGTTTCCTGGACACCTGGGAGGCTCGCGGGGGCACCCTGTTCCAGGCTGCAACACGGAGTACTCCCAGGCACCCCTGGGTCTGCTGAGCAACATCCAGGCCCGGAGCCCTTTGGAGCCGCTCTCTATACGCCGAGTGTAGGGAAACGCCCTGCACTCTGTCCTGGAGCAGATTCGTTTCCCCACCAAACCCACACTTTCACGAACAGACTTCTGGCACGTCTCACATGCCTTTGAGGTCTTACGCCTTACCCTAGTCTGAGCTGCCCTGAGAGACCCCTCGGCCTCGCATTCCATCTAGGACCCCCCTGCCGGAATTCACCCTGCCTCCAAGCGAAAGTCGGCTGGCGTTCTTACTGCGATTTAAGCCCTGTGCTTCCTGTGGCCCTGCAGGCTTTGGAATAGCCACAGGCCCCAGAGGCGTAACTAGGCAGGGCATTCCTTGGTTGAGGCAGTTCACTTGACCCAGAACACCCTACTTCGGGGAGTTGGTTCAGGGAAGCAAACGCAGGGTAACGTGTGTCTCTTTGGACTGGTTAGAAACCACAGGGAGGTAAGCTGAGTGTGCGCGTGGAAACGGGGGCCTGCTGGAACTATCCTTGCTTTCCCACTTGGAAGGCTGCATTCATGCTGCCTTGAAGCTGCCTGACGTCCCCTGCTGTTGACAGGCCTGGAAACCCGGTAGAAATGCTTCTGGGAAGAAAATGAGTTTGCTCCGTCTCAACCCGGTGCTTCCATGGCCGCGGTGGTGGTTAGCCTGACAAGCTCCAGAACGAAAGGGAAACTCAACGTGAGAATTTGCCTCCAGTTTAGGCCCTGCGTAGCCGGGCAGGAAGGGCTGCATGCAGCAGTTTCCATGAGTTCTTAGTCACCGTTCGGGTTTATTTTAACGGAGTTACCCATTTGAGGACCCCTAGGCCCCTCGGGTGTGCATCCATTTCCCTCCAAGGTCACTGAGGACCTCCAGACACCCCCCCACGCCGTGGTCCGGCTGAGCAACATCGACGCCCATTGCTCTGCCCCTCGGAGGCCCTGTGTGCGTGCCGAGTGATGGGCAACACTCTGCACGTTTTTTGAGGAGAGCTACATTTCCAGAGCCCTCACACGGCCTCAGAACCAGATTTTTGGTGAGTCCAAAGCTCCCAGGAAATATTTGTCGTCGCCCTTGTGAGAGCTGCCGTGAGAAAACACTCTGCTTTGCCTACTTCGCGGGCCTCGTACCTGAAGGCACTCAGCTGGAGGAGAACGTCAGCATCTCGCAATGCTGAGTCGCTAACGGGTCAGCCAGATTGAACACAGGCCTGGAGGGAAGGCCCTGACGTGAGGTGCAGAAGCAGAGCCGCGCAGCAGTTTCCATGAGGCCGTAGCCTCTGCTCTGCGTGTCTTTAACGGCAGTCGAGTTTCCTGGACACCTGGGAGGCTCGCGGGGGCACCCTGTTCCAGGCTGCAACACGGAGTACTCCCAGGCACCCCTGGGTCTGCTGAGCAACATCCAGGCCCGGAGCCCTTTGGAGCCGCTCTCTATACGCCGAGTGTAGGGAAACGCCCTGCACTCTGTCCTGGAGCAGATTCGTTTCCCCACCAAACCCACACTTTCACGAACAGACTTCTGGCACGTCTCACATGCCTTTGAGGTCTTACGCCTTACCCTAGTCTGAGCTGCCCTGAGAGACCCCTCGGCCTCGCATTCCATCTAGGACCCCCCTGCCGGAATTCACCCTGCCTCCAAGCGAAAGTCGGCTGGCGTTCTTACTGCGATTTAAGCCCTGTGCTTCCTGTGGCCCTGCAGGCTTTGGAATAGCCACAGGCCCCAGAGGCGTAACTAGGCAGGGCATTCCTTGGTTGAGGCAGTTCACTTGACCCAGAACACCCTACTTCGGGGAGTTGGTTCAGGGAAGCAAACGCAGGGTAACGTGTGTCTCTTTGGACTGGTTAGAAACCACAGGGAGGTAAGCTGAGTGTGCGCGTGGAAACGGGGGCCTGCTGGAACTATCCTTGCTTTCCCACTTGGAAGGCTGCATTCATGCTGCCTTGAAGCTGCCTGACGTCCCCTGCTGTTGACAGGCCTGGAAACCCGGTAGAAATGCTTCTGGGAAGAAAATGAGTTTGCTCCGTCTCAACCCGGTGCTTCCATGGCCGCGGTGGTGGTTAGCCTGACAAGCTCCAGAACGAAAGGGAAACTCAACGTGAGAATTTGCCTCCAGTTTAGGCCCTGCGTAGCCGGGCAGGAAGGGCTGCATGCAGCAGTTTCCATGAGTTCTTAGTCACCGTTCGGGTTTATTTGAACGGAATTACCCATTTGAGGACCGCTAGGCCCCTCGGGTGTGCATCCATTTCCCTCCAAGGTCACTGAGGACCTCCAGACACCCCCCCCACGCCGTGGTCCGGCTGAGCAACATCGACGCCCATTGCTCTGCCCCTCGGAGGCCCTGTGTGCGTGCCGAGTGATGGGCAACACTCTGCACGTTCCTTGAGGAGAGCTACCTTTCCAGAGCCCTCACAGGGCCTCAGAACCAGATTTCTGGTGAGTCCGAAGCTCCCAGGAAATATTTGTCGTCGCCCTTGTGAGAGCTGCCGTGAGAAAACACTCTGCTTTGCCTACTTCGCGGGCCTCGTACCTGAAGGCACTCAGCTGGAGGAGAACGTCAGCATCTCGCAATGCTGAGTCGTTAACGGGACAGCCAGATTGAGCACAGGCCTGGAGGGAAGGCCCTGACGTGAGGTGCAGAAGCGGAGCCGCGCAGCAGTTTCCATGAGGCCGTAGCCTCTGCTCTGCGTGTCTTTAACGGCAGTCGAGTTTCCTGGACACCTGGGAGGCTCGCGGGGGCACCCTGTTCCAGGCTGCAACACGGAGTACTCCCAGGCACCCCTGGGTCTGCTGAGCAACATCCAGGCCCGGAGCCCTTTGGAGCCGCTCTCTATACGCCGAGTGTAGGGAAACGCCCTGCACTCTGTCCTGGAGCAGATTCGTTTCCCCACCAAACCCACACTTTCACGAACAGACTTCTGGCACGTCTCACATGCCTTTGAGGTCTTACGCCTTACCCTAGTCTGAGCTGCCCTGAGAGACCCCTCGGCCTCGCATTCCATCTAGGACCCCCCTGCCGGAATTCACCCTGCCTCCAAGCGAAAGTCGGCTTGCGTTCTTACTGCGATTTAAGCCCTGTGCTTCCTGTGGCCCTGCAGGCTTTGGAATAGCCACAGGCCCCAGAGGCGTAACTAGGCAGGGCATTCCTTGGTTGAGGCAGTTCACTGGACCCAGAACACCCTACTTCGGGGAGTTGGTTCAGGGAAGCAAACGCAGGGTAACGTGTGTCTCTTTGGACTGGTTAGAAACCACAGGGAGGTAAGCTGAGTGTGCGCGTGGAAACGGGGGCCTGCTGGAACTATCCTTGCTTTCCCACTTGGAAGGCTGCATTCATGCTGCCTTGAAGCTGCCTGACGTCCCCTGCTGTTGACAGGCCTGGAAACCCGGTAGAAATGCTTCTGGGAAGAAAATGAGTTTGCTCCGTCTCAACCCGGTACTTCCATGGCCGCGGTGGTGGTTAGCCTGACAAGCTCCAGAACGAAAGGGAAACTCAACGTGAGAATTTGCCTCCAGTTTAGGCCCTGCGTAGCCGGGCAGGAAGGGCTGCATGCAGCAGTTTCCATGAGTTCTTAGTCACCGTTCGGGTTTATTTTAACGGAATTACCCATTTGAGGACCCCTAGGCCCCTCGGGTGTGCATCCATTTCCCTCCAAGGTCACTGAGGACCTCCAGACACCCCCCCCCCACGCCGTGGTCCGGCTGAGCAACATCGACGCCCATTGCTCTGCCCCTCGGAGGCCCTGTGTGCGTGCCGAGTGATGGGCAACACTCTGCACGTTTTTTGAGGAGAGCTACCTTTCCAGAGCCCTCACACGGCCTCAGAACCAGATTTCTGGTGAGTGCAAAGCTCCCAGGAAATATTTGTCGTCGCCCTTGTGAGAGCTGCCGTGAGAAAACACTCTGCTTTGCCTACTTCGCGGGCCTCGTACCTGAAGGCACTCAGCTGGAGGAGAACGTCAGCATCTCGCAATGCTGAGTCGTTAACGGGACAGCCAGATTGAGCACAGGCCTGGAGGGAAGGCCCTGACGTGAGGTGCAGAAGCGGAGCCGCGCAGCAGTTTCCATGAGGCCGTAGCCTCTGCTCTGCGTGTCTTTAACGGCAGTCGAGTTTCCTGGACACCTGGGAGGCTCGCGGGGGCACCCTGTTCCAGGCTGCAACACGGAGTACTCCCAGGCACCCCTGGGTCTGCTGAGCAACATCCAGGCCCGGAGCCCTTTGGAGCCGCTCTCTATACGCCGAGTGTAGGGAAACGCCCTGCACTCTGTCCTGGAGCAGATTCGTTTCCCCACCAAACCCACACTTTCACGAACAGACTTCTGGCACGTCTCACATGCCTTTGAGGTCTTACGCCTTACCCTAGTCTGAGCTGCCCTGAGAGACCCCTCGGCCTCGCATTCCATCTAGGACCCCCCTGCCGGAATTCACCCTGCCTCCAAGCGAAAGTCGGCTGGCGTTCTTACTGCGATTTAAGCCCTGTGCTTCCTGTGGCCCTGCAGGCTTTGGAATAGCCACAGGCCCCAGAGGCGTAACTAGGCAGGGCATTCCTTGGTTGAGGCAGTTCACTTGACCCAGAACACCCTACTTCGGGGAGTTGGTTCAGGGAAGCAAACGCAGGGTAACGTGTGTCTCTTTGGACTGGTTAGAAACCACAGGGAGGTAAGCTGAGTGTGCGCGTGGAAACGGGGGCCTGCTGGAACTATCCTTGCTTTCCCACTTGGAAGGCTGCATTCATGCTGCCTTGAAGCTGCCTGACGTCCCCTGCTGTTGACAGGCCTGGAAACCCGGTAGAAATGCTTCTGGGAAGAAAATGAGTTTGCTCCGTCTCAACCCGGTGCTTCCATGGCCGCGGTGGTGGTTAGCCTGACAAGCTCCAGAACGAAAGGGAAACTCAACGTGAGAATTTGCCTCCAGTTTAGGCCCTGCGTAGCCGGGCAGGAAGGGCTGCATGCAGCAGTTTCCATGAGTTCTTAGTCACCGTTCGGGTTTATTTTAACGGAGTTACCCATTTGAGGACCCCTAGGCCCCTCGGGTGTGCATCCATTTCCCTCCAAGGTCACTGAGGACCTCCAGACACCCCCCCACGCCGTGGTCCGGCTGAGCAACATCGACGCCCATTGCTCTGCCCCTCGGAGGCCCTGTGTGCGTGCCGAGTGATGGGCAACACTCTGCACGTTTTTTGAGGAGAGCTACATTTCCAGAGCCCTCACACGGCCTCAGAACCAGATTTTTGGTGAGTCCAAAGCTCCCAGGAAATATTTGTCGTCGCCCTTGTGAGAGCTGCCGTGAGAAAACACTCTGCTTTGCCTACTTCGCGGGCCTCGTACCTGAAGGCACTCAGCTGGAGGAGAACGTCAGCATCTCGCAATGCTGAGTCGTTAACGGGACAGCCAGATTGAGCACAGGCCTGGAGGGAAGGCCCTGACGTGAGGTGCAGAAGCGGAGCCGCGCAGCAGTTTCCATGAGGCCGTAGCCTCTGCTCTGCGTGTCTTTAACGGCAGTCGAGTTTCCTGGACACCTGGGAGGCTCGCGGGGGCACCCTGTTCCAGGCTGCAACACGGAGTACTCCCAGGCACCCCTGGGTCTGCTGAGCAACATCCAGGCCCGGAGCCCTTTGGAGCCGCTCTCTATACGCCGAGTGTAGGGAAACGCCCTGCACTCTGTCCTGGAGCAGATTCGTTTCCCCACCAAACCCACACTTTCACGAACAGACTTCTGGCACGTCTCACATGCCTTTGAGGTCTTACGCCTTACCCTAGTCTGAGCTGCCCTGAGAGACCCCTCGGCCTCGCATTCCATCTAGGACCCCCCTGCCGGAATTCACCCTGCCTCCAAGCGAAAGTCGGCTGGCGTTCTTACTGCGATTTAAGCCCTGTGCTTCCTGTGGCCCTGCAGGCTTTGGAATAGCCACAGGCCCCAGAGGCGTAACTAGGCAGGGCATTCCTTGGTTGAGGCAGTTCACTTGACCCAGAACACCCTACTTCGGGGAGTTGGTTCAGGGAAGCAAACGCAGGGTAACGTGTGTCTCTTTGGACTGGTTAGAAACCACAGGGAGGTAAGCTGAGTGTGCGCGTGGCAACGGGGGCCTGCTGGAACTATCCTTGCTTTCCCACTTGGAAGGCTGCATTCATGCTGCCTTGAAGCTGCCTGACGTCCCCTGCTGTTGACAGGCCTGGAAATCCGGTAGAAATGCTTCTGGGAAGAAAATGAGTTTGCTCCGTCTCAACCCGGTGCTTCCATGGCCGCGGTGGTGGTTAGCCTGACAAGCTCCAGAACGAAAGGGAAACTCAACGTGAGAATTTGCCTCCAGTTTAGGCCCTGCGTAGCCGGGCAGGAAGGGCTGCATGCAGCAGTTTCCATGAGTTCTTAGTCACCGTTCGGGTTTATTTGAACGGAATTACCCATTTGAGGACCCCTAGGCCCCTCGGGTGTGCATCCATTTCCCCCCAAGGTCCCTGAGGACCTCCAGACACCCCCCCACGCCGTGGTCCGGCTGAGCAACATCGACGCCCATTGCTCTGCCCCTCGGAGGCCCTGTGTGCGTGCCGAGTGATGGGCAACACTCTGCACGTTCCTTGAGGAGAGCTACCTTTCCAGAGCCCTCACACGGCCTCAGAACCAGATTTCTGGTGAGTCCGAAGCTCCCAGGAAATATTTGTCGTCGCCCTTGTGAGAGCTGCCGTGAGAAAACACTCTGCTTTGCCTACTTCGCGGGCCTCGTACCTGAAGGCACTCAGCTGGAGGAGAACGTCAGCATCTCGCAATGCTGAGTCGTTAACGGGACAGCCAGATTGAGCACAGGCCTGGAGGGAAGGCCCTGACGTGAGGTGCAGAAGCGGAGCCGCGCAGCAGTTTCCATGAGGCCGTAGCCTCTGCTCTGCGTGTCTTTAACGGCAGTCGAGTTTCCTGGACACCTGGGAGGCTCGCGGGGGCACCCTGTTCCAGGCTGCAACACGGAGTACTCCCAGGCACCCCTGGGTCTGCTGAGCAACATCCAGGCCCGGAGCCCTTTGGAGCCGCTCTCTATACGCCGAGTGTAGGGAAACGCCCTGCACTCTGTCCTGGAGCAGATTCGTTTCCCCACCAAACCCACACTTTCACGAACAGACTTCTGGCACGTCTCACATGCCTTTGAGGTCTTACGCCTTACCCTAGTCTGAGCTGCCCTGAGAGACCCCTCGGCCTCGCATTCCATCTAGGACCCCCCTGCCGGAATTCACCCTGCCTCCAAGCGAAAGTCGGCTTGCGTTCTTACTGCGATTTAAGCCCTGTGCTTCCTGTGGCCCTGCAGGCTTTGGAATAGCCACAGGCCCCAGAGGCGTAACTAGGCAGGGCATTCCTTGGTTGAGGCAGTTCACTGGACCCAGAACACCCTACTTCGGGGAGTTGGTTCAGGGAAGCAAACGCAGGGTAACGTGTGTCTCTTTGGACTGGTTAGAAACCACAGGGAGGTAAGCTGAGTGTGCGCGTGGAAACGGGGGCCTGCTGGAACTATCCTTGCTTTCCCACTTGGAAGGCTGCATTCATGCTGCCTTGAAGCTGCCTGACGTCCCCTGCTGTTGACAGGCCTGGAAACCCGGTAGAAATGCTTCTGGGAAGAAAATGAGTTTGCTCCGTCTCAACCCGGTGCTTCCATGGCCGCGGTGGTGGTTAGCCTGACAAGCTCCAGAACGAAAGGGAAACTCAACGTGAGAATTTGCCTCCAGTTTAGGCCCTGCGTAGCCGGGCAGGAAGGGCTGCATGCAGCAGTTTCCATGAGTTCTTAGTCACCGTTCGGGTTTATTTTAACGGAATTACCCATTTGAGGACCCCTAGGCCCCTCGGGTGTGCATCCATTTCCCTCCAAGGTCACTGAGGACCTCCAGACACCCCCCCCACGCCGTGGTCCGGCTGAGCAACATCGACGCCCATTGCTCTGCCCCGCGGAGGCCCTGTGTGCGTGCCGAGTGATGGGCAACACTCTGCACGTTTTTTGAGGAGAGCTACATTTCCAGAGCCCTCACACGGCCTCAGAACCAGATTTTTGGTGAGTCCAAAGCTCCCAGGAAATATTTGTCGTCGCCCTTGTGAGAGCTGCCGTGAGAAAACACTCTGCTTTGCCTACTTCGCGGGCCTCGTACCTGAAGGCACTCAGCTGGAGGAGAACGTCAGCATCTCGCAATGCTGAGTCGTTAACGGGACAGCCAGATTGAGCACAGGCCTGGAGGGAAGGCCCTGACGTGAGGTGCAGAAGCGGAGCCGCGCAGCAGTTTCCATGAGGCCGTAGCCTCTGCTCTGCGTGTCTTTAACGGCAGTCGAGTTTCCTGGACACCTGGGAGGCTCGCGGGGGCACCCTGTTCCAGGCTGCAACACGGAGTACTCCCAGGCACCCCTGGGTCTGCTGAGCAACATCCAGGCCCGGAGCCCTTTGGAGCCGCTCTCTATACGCCGAGTGTAGGGAAACGCCCTGCACTCTGTCCTGGAGCAGATTCGTTTCCCCACCAAACCCACACTTTCACGAACAGACTTCTGGCACGTCTCACATGCCTTTGAGGTCTTACGCCTTACCCTAGTCTGAGCTGCCCTGAGAGACCCCTCGGCCTCGCATTCCATCTAGGACCCCCCTGCCGGAATTCACCCTGCCTCCAAGCGAAAGTCGGCTGGCGTTCTTACTGCGATTTAAGCCCTGTGCTTCCTGTGGCCCTGCAGGCTTTGGAATAGCCACAGGCCCCAGAGGCGTAACTAGGCAGGGCATTCCTTGGTTGAGGCAGTTCACTTGACCCAGAACACCCTACTTCGGGGAGTTGGTTCAGGGAAGCAAACGCAGGGTAACGTGTGTCTCTTTGGACTGGTTAGAAACCACAGGGAGGTAAGCTGAGTGTGCGCGTGGAAACGGGGGCCTGCTGGAACTATCCTTGCTTTCCCACTTGGAAGGCTGCATTCATGCTGCCTTGAAGCTGCCTGACGTCCCCTGCTGTTGACAGGCCTGGAAACCCGGTAGAAATGCTTCTGGGAAGAAAATGAGTTTGCTCCGTCTCAACCCGGTGCTTCCATGGCCGCGGTGGTGGTTAGCCTGACAAGCTCCAGAACGAAAGGGAAACTCAACGTGAGAATTTGCCTCCAGTTTAGGCCCTGCGTAGCCGGGCAGGAAGGGCTGCATGCAGCAGTTTCCATGAGTTCTTAGTCACCGTTCGGGTTTATTTCAACGGAATTACCCATTTGAGGACCCCTAGGCCCCTCGGGTGTGCATCCATTTCCCTCCAAGGTCACTGAGGACCTCCAGACACCCCCCCCACACCGTGGTCCGGCTGAGCAACATCGACGCCCATTGCTCTGCCCCTCGGAGGCCCTGTGTGCGTGCCGAGTGATGGGCAACACTCTGCACGTTTTTTGAGGAGAGCTACCTTTCCAGAGCCCTCACACGGCCTCAGAACCAGATTTCTGGTGAGTCCAAAGCTCCCAGGAAATATTTGTCATCGCCCTTGTGAGAGCTGCCGTGAGAAAACACTCTGCTTTGCCTACTTCGCGGGCCTCGTACCTGAAGGCACTCAGCTGGAGGAGAACGTCAGCATCTCGCAATGCTGAGTCGTTAACGGGACAGCCAGATTGAGCACAGGCCTGGAGGGAAGGCCCTGACGTGAGGTGCAGAAGCGGAGCCGCGCAGCAGTTTCCATGAGGCCGTAGCCTCTGCTCTGCGTGTCTTTAACGGCAGTCGAGTTTCCTGGACACCTGGGAGGCTCGCGGGGGCACCCTGTTCCAGGCTGCAACACGGAGTACTCCCAGGCACCCCTGGGTCTGCTGAGCAACATCCAGGCCCGGAGCCCTTTGGAGCCGCTCTCTATACGCCGAGTGTAGGGAAACGCCCTGCACTCTGTCCTGGAGCAGATTCGTTTCCCCACCAAACCCACACTTTCACGAACAGACTTCTGGCACGTCTCACATGCCTTTGAGGTCTTACGCCTTACCCTAGTCTGAGCTGCCCTGAGAGACCCCTCGGCCTCGCATTCCATCTAGGACCCCCCTGCCGGAATTCACCCTGCCTCCAAGCGAAAGTCGGCTGGCGTTCTTACTGCGATTTAAGCCCTGTGCTTCCTGTGGCCCTGCAGGCTTTGGAATAGCCACAGGCCCCAGAGGCGTAACTAGGCAGGGCATTCCTTGGTTGAGGCAGTTCACTTGACCCAGAACACCCTACTTCGGGGAGTTGGTTCAGGGAAGCAAACGCAGGGTAACGTGTGTCTCTTTGGACTGGTTAGAAACCACAGGGAGGTAAGCTGAGTGTGCGCGTGGAAACGGGGGCCTGCTGGAACTATCCTTGCTTTCCCACTTGGAAGGCTGCATTCATGCTGCCTTGAAGCTGCCTGACGTCCCCTGCTGTTGACAGGCCTGGAAATCCGGTAGAAATGCTTCTGGGAAGAAAATGAGTTTGCTCCGTCTCAACCCGGTGCTTCCATGGCCGCGGTGGTGGTTAGCCTGACAAGCTCCAGAACGAAAGGGAAACTCAACGTGAGAATTTGCCTCCAGTTTAGGCCCTGCGTAGCCGGGCAGGAAGGGCTGCATGCAGCAGTTTCCATGAGTTCTTAGTCACCGTTCGGGTTTATTTGAACGGAATTACCCATTTGAGGACCCCTAGGCCCCTCGGGTGTGCATCCATTTCCCCCCAAGGTCCCTGAGGACCTCCAGACACCCCCCCACGCCGTGGTCCGGCTGAGCAACATCGACGCCCATTGCTCTGCCCCTCGGAGGCCCTGTGTGCGTGCCGAGTGATGGGCAACACTCTGCACGTTCCTTGAGGAGAGCTACCTTTCCAGAGCCCTCACACGGCCTCAGAACCAGATTTCTGGTGAGTCCGAAGCTCCCAGGAAATATTTGTCGTCGCCCTTGTGAGAGCTGCCGTGAGAAAACACTCTGCTTTGCCTACTTCGCGGGCCTCGTACCTGAAGGCACTCAGCTGGAGGAGAACGTCAGCATCTCGCAATGCTGAGTCGTTAACGGGACAGCCAGATTGAGCACAGGCCTGGAGGGAAGGCCCTGACGTGAGGTGCAGAAGCGGAGCCGCGCAGCAGTTTCCATGAGGCCGTAGCCTCTGCTCTGCGTGTCTTTAACGGCAGTCGAGTTTCCTGGACACCTGGGAGGCTCGCGGGGGCACCCTGTTCCAGGCTGCAACACGGAGTACTCCCAGGCACCCCTGGGTCTGCTGAGCAACATCCAGGCCCGGAGCCCTTTGGAGCCGCTCTCTATACGCCGAGTGTAGGGAAACGCCCTGCACTCTGTCCTGGAGCAGATTCGTTTCCCCACCAAACCCACACTTTCACGAACAGACTTCTGGCACGTCTCACATGCCTTTGAGGTCTTACGCCTTACCCTAGTCTGAGCTGCCCTGAGAGACCCCTCGGCCTCGCATTCCATCTAGGACCCCCCTGCCGGAATTCACCCTGCCTCCAAGCGAAAGTCGGCTGGCGTTCTTACTGCGATTTAAGCCCTGTGCTTCCTGTGGCCCTGCAGGCTTTGGAATAGCCACAGGCCCCAGAGGCGTAACTAGGCAGGGCATTCCTTGGTTGAGGCAGTTCACTTGACCCAGAACACCCTACTTCGGGGAGTTGGTTCAGGGAAGCAAACGCAGGGTAACGTGTGTCTCTTTGGACTGGTTAGAAACCACAGGGAGGTAAGCTGAGTGTGCGCGTGGCAACGGGGGCCTGCTGGAACTATCCT
This sequence comes from Leucopleurus acutus, assembly GCF_964270905.1. NCBI lineage: Eukaryota > Metazoa > Chordata > Mammalia > Artiodactyla > Delphinidae > Leucopleurus > Leucopleurus acutus. The sequence goes on from NW_028139010.1 coordinate 183,889, forward strand.
TGCTTTCCCACTTGGAAGGCTGCATTCATGCTGCCTTGAAGCTGCCTGACGTCCCCTGCTGTTGACAGGCCTGGAAATCCGGTAGAAATGCTTCTGGGAAGAAAATGAGTTTGCTCCGTCTCAACCCGGTGCTTCCATGGCCGCGGTGGTGGTTAGCCTGACAAGCTCCAGAACGAAAGGGAAACTCAACGTGAGAATTTGCCTCCAGTTTAGGCCCTGCGTAGCCGGGCAGGAAGGGCTGCATGCAGCAGTTTCCATGAGTTCTTAGTCACCGTTCGGGTTTATTTGAACGGAATTACCCATTTGAGGACCCCTAGGCCCCTCGGGTGTGCATCCATTTCCCCCCAAGGTCCCTGAGGACCTCCAGACACCCCCCCACGCCGTGGTCCGGCTGAGCAACATCGACGCCCATTGCTCTGCCCCTCGGAGGCCCTGTGTGCGTGCCGAGTGATGGGCAACACTCTGCACGTTTTTTGAGGAGAGCTACCTTTCCAGAGCCCTCACACGGCCTCAGAACCAGATTTCTGGTGAGTCCAAAGCTCCCAGGAAATATTTGTCGTCGCCCTTGTGAGAGCTGCCGTGAGAAAACACTCTGCTTTGCCTACTTCGCGGGCCTCGTACCTGAAGGCACTCAGCTGGAGGAGAACGTCAGCATCTCGCAATGCTGAGTCGTTAACGGGACAGCCAGATTGAGCACAGGCCTGGAGGGAAGGCCCTGACGTGAGGTGCAGAAGCGGAGCCGCGCAGCAGTTTCCATGAGGCCGTAGCCTCTGCTCTGCGTGTCTTTAACGGCAGTCGAGTTTCCTGGACACCTGGGAGGCTCGCGGGGGCACCCTGTTCCAGGCTGCAACACGGAGTACTCCCAGGCACCCCTGGGTCTGCTGAGCAACATCCAGGCCCGGAGCCCTTTGGAGCCGCTCTCTATACGCCGAGTGTAGGGAAACGCCCTGCACTCTGTCCTGGAGCAGATTCGTTTCCCCACCAAACCCACACTTTCACGAACAGACTTCTGGCACGTCTCACATGCCTTTGAGGTCTTACGCCTTACCCTAGTCTGAGCTGCCCTGAGAGACCCCTCGGCCTCGCATTCCATCTAGGACCCCCCTGCCGGAATTCACCCTGCCTCCAAGCGAAAGTCGGCTTGCGTTCTTACTGCGATTTAAGCCCTGTGCTTCCTGTGGCCCTGCAGGCTTTGGAATAGCCACAGGCCCCAGAGGCGTAACTAGGCAGGGCATTCCTTGGTTGAGGCAGTTCACTTGACCCAGAACACCCTACTTCGGGGAGTTGGTTCAGGGAAGCAAACGCAGGGTAACGTGTGTCTCTTTGGACTGGTTAGAAACCACAGGGAGGTAAGCTGAGTGTGCGCGTGGCAACGGGGGCCTGCTGGAACTATCCTTGCTTTCCCACTTGGAAGGCTGCATTCATGCTGCCTTGAAGCTGCCTGACGTCCCCTGCTGTTGACAGGCCTGGAAATCCGGTAGAAATGCTTCTGGGAAGAAAATGAGTTTGCTCCGTCTCAACCCGGTGCTTCCATGGCCGCGGTGGTGGTTAGCCTGACAAGCTCCAGAACGAAAGGGAAACTCAACGTGAGAATTTGCCTCCAGTTTAGGCCCTGCGTAGCCGGGCAGGAAGGGCTGCATGCAGCAGTTTCCATGAGTTCTTAGTCACCGTTCGGGTTTATTTGAACGGAATTACCCATTTGAGGACCCCTAGGCCCCTCGGGTGTGCATCCATTTCCCCCCAAGGTCCCTGAGGACCTCCAGACACCCCCCCACGCCGTGGTCCGGCTGAGCAACATCGACGCCCATTGCTCTGCCCCTCGGAGGCCCTGTGTGCGTGCCGAGTGATGGGCAACACTCTGCACGTTCCTTGAGGAGAGCTACCTTTCCAGAGCCCTCACACGGCCTCAGAACCAGATTTCTGGTGAGTCCGAAGCTCCCAGGAAATATTTGTCGTCGCCCTTGTGAGAGCTGCCGTGAGAAAACACTCTGCTTTGCCTACTTCGCGGGCCTCGTACCTGAAGGCACTCAGCTGGAGGAGAACGTCAGCATCTCGCAATGCTGAGTCGTTAACGGGACAGCCAGATTGAGCACAGGCCTGGAGGGAAGGCCCTGACGTGAGGTGCAGAAGCGGAGCCGCGCAGCAGTTTCCATGAGGCCGTAGCCTCTGCTCTGCGTGTCTTTAACGGCAGTCGAGTTTCCTGGACACCTGGGAGGCTCGCGGGGGCACCCTGTTCCAGGCTGCAACACGGAGTACTCCCAGGCACCCCTGGGTCTGCTGAGCAACATCCAGGCCCGGAGCCCTTTGGAGCCGCTCTCTATACGCCGAGTGTAGGGAAACGCCCTGCACTCTGTCCTGGAGCAGATTCGTTTCCCCACCAAACCCACACTTTCACGAACAGACTTCTGGCACGTCTCACATGCCTTTGAGGTCTTACGCCTTACCCTAGTCTGAGCTGCCCTGAGAGACCCCTCGGCCTCGCATTCCATCTAGGACCCCCCTGCCGGAATTCACCCTGCCTCCAAGCGAAAGTCGGCTGGCGTTCTTACTGCGATTTAAGCCCTGTGCTTCCTGTGGCCCTGCAGGCTTTGGAATAGCCACAGGCCCCAGAGGCGTAACTAGGCAGGGCATTCCTTGGTTGAGGCAGTTCACTGGACCCAGAACACCCTACTTCGGGGAGTTGGTTCAGGGAAGCAAACGCAGGGTAACGTGTGTCTCTTTGGACTGGTTAGAAACCACAGGGAGGTAAGCTGAGTGTGCGCGTGGAAACGGGGGCCTGCTGGAACTATCCTTGCTTTCCCACTTGGAAGGCTGCATTCATGCTGCCTTGAAGCTGCCTGACGTCCCCTGCTGTTGACAGGCCTGGAAACCCGGTAGAAATGCTTCTGGGAAGAAAATGAGTTTGCTCCGTCTCAACCCGGTACTTCCATGGCCGCGGTGGTGGTTAGCCTGACAAGCTCCAGAACGAAAGGGAAACTCAACGTGAGAATTTGCCTCCAGTTTAGGCCCTGCGTAGCCGGGCAGGAAGGGCTGCATGCAGCAGTTTCCATGAGTTCTTAGTCACCGTTCGGGTTTATTTGAACGGAATTACCCATTTGAGGACCCCTAGGCCCCTCGGGTGTGCATCCATTTCCCTCCAAGGTCACTGAGGACCTCCAGACACCCCCCCCCCCACGCCGTGGTCCGGCTGAGCAACATCGACGCCCATTGCTCTGCCCCTCGGAGGCCCTGTGTGCGTGCCGAGTGATGGGCAACACTCTGCACGTTCCTTGAGGAGAGCTACCTTTCCAGAGCCCTCTCAGGGCCTCAGAACCAGATTTCTGGTGAGTCCGAAGCTCCCAGGAAATATTTGTCGTCGCCCTTGTGAGAGCTGCCGTGAGAAAACACTCTGCTTTGCCTACTTCGCGGGCCTCGTACCTGAAGGCACTCAGCTGGAGGAGAACGTCAGCATCTCGCAATGCTGAGTCGTTAACGGGACAGCCAGATTGAACACAGGCCTGGAGGGAAGGCCCTGACGTGAGGTGCAGAAGCGGAGCCGCGCAGCAGTTTCCATGAGGCCGTAGCCTCTGCTCTGCGTGTCTTTAACGGCAGTCGAGTTTCCTGGACACCTGGGAGGCTCGCGGGGGCACCCTGTTCCAGGCTGCAACACGGAGTACTCCCAGGCACCCCTGGGTCTGCTGAGCAACATCCAGGCCCGGAGCCCTTTGGAGCCGCTCTCTATACGCCGAGTGTAGGGAAACGCCCTGCACTCTGTCCTGGAGCAGATTCGTTTCCCCACCAAACCCACACTTTCACGAACAGACTTCTGGCACGTCTCACATGCCTTTGAGGTCTTACGCCTTACCCTAGTCTGAGCTGCCCTGAGAGACCCCTCGGCCTCGCATTCCATCTAGGACCCCCCTGCCGGAATTCACCCTGCCTCCAAGCGAAAGTCGGCTTGCGTTCTTACTGCGATTTAAGCCCTGTGCTTCCTGTGGCCCTGCAGGCTTTGGAATAGCCACAGGCCCCAGAGGCGTAACTAGGCAGGGCATTCCTTGGTTGAGGCAGTTCACTTGACCCAGAACACCCTACTTCGGGGAGTTGGTTCAGGGAAGCAAACGCAGGGTAACGTGTGTCTCTTTGGACTGGTTAGAAACCACAGGGAGGTAAGCTGAGTGTGCGCGTGGCAACGGGGGCCTGCTGGAACTATCCTTGCTTTCCCACTTGGAAGGCTGCATTCATGCTGCCTTGAAGCTGCCTGACGTCCCCTGCTGTTGACAGGCCTGGAAATCCGGTAGAAATGCTTCTGGGAAGAAAATGAGTTTGCTCCGTCTCAACCCGGTGCTTCCATGGCCGCGGTGGTGGTTAGCCTGACAAGCTCCAGAACGAAAGGGAAACTCAACGTGAGAATTTGCCTCCAGTTTAGGCCCTGCGTAGCCGGGCAGGAAGGGCTGCATGCAGCAGTTTCCATGAGTTCTTAGTCACCGTTCGGGTTTATTTGAACGGAATTACCCATTTGAGGACCCCTAGGCCCCTCCGGTGTGCATCCATTTCCCCCCAAGGTCCCTGAGGACCTCCAGACACCCCCCCACGCCGTGGTCCGGCTGAGCAACATCGACGCCCATTGCTCTGCCCCTCGGAGGCCCTGTGTGCGTGCCGAGTGATGGGCAACACTCTGCACGTTCCTTGAGGAGAGCTACCTTTCCAGAGCCCTCACACGGCCTCAGAACCAGATTTCTGGTGAGTCCGAAGCTCCCAGGAAATATTTGTCGTCGCCCTTGTGAGAGCTGCCGTGAGAAAACACTCTGCTTTGCCTACTTCGCGGGCCTCGTACCTGAAGGCACTCAGCTGGAGGAGAACGTCAGCATCTCGCAATGCTGAGTCGTTAACGGGACAGCCAGATTGAGCACAGGCCTGGAGGGAAGGCCCTGACGTGAGGTGCAGAAGCGGAGCCGCGCAGCAGTTTCCATGAGGCCGTAGCCTCTGCTCTGCGTGTCTTTAACGGCAGTCGAGTTTCCTGGACACCTGGGAGGCTCGCGGGGGCACCCTGTTCCAGGCTGCAACACGGAGTACTCCCAGGCACCCCTGGGTCTGCTGAGCAACATCCAGGCCCGGAGCCCTTTGGAGCCGCTCTCTATACGCCGAGTGTAGGGAAACGCCCTGCACTCTGTCCTGGAGCAGATTCGTTTCCCCACCAAACCCACACTTTCACGAACAGACTTCTGGCACGTCTCACATGCCTTTGAGGTCTTACGCCTTACCCTAGTCTGAGCTGCCCTGAGAGACCCCTCGGCCTCGCATTCCATCTAGGACCCCCCTGCCGGAATTCACCCTGCCTCCAAGCGAAAGTCGGCTTGCGTTCTTACTGCGATTTAAGCCCTGTGCTTCCTGTGGCCCTGCAGGCTTTGGAATAGCCACAGGCCCCAGAGGCGTAACTAGGCAGGGCATTCCTTGGTTGAGGCAGTTCACTGGACCCAGAACACCCTACTTCGGGGAGTTGGTTCAGGGAAGCAAACGCAGGGTAACGTGTGTCTCTTTGGACTGGTTAGAAACCACAGGGAGGTAAGCTGAGTGTGCGCGTGGAAACGGGGGCCTGCTGGAACTATCCTTGCTTTCCCACTTGGAAGGCTGCATTCATGCTGCCTTGAAGCTGCCTGACGTCCCCTGCTGTTGACAGGCCTGGAAACCCGGTAGAAATGCTTCTGGGAAGAAAATGAGTTTGCTCCGTCTCAACCCGGTACTTCCATGGCCGCGGTGGTGGTTAGCCTGACAAGCTCCAGAACGAAAGGGAAACTCAACGTGAGAATTTGCCTCCAGTTTAGGCCCTGCGTAGCCGGGCAGGAAGGGCTGCATGCAGCAGTTTCCATGAGTTCTTAGTCACCGTTCGGGTTTATTTTAACGGAATTACCCATTTGAGGACCCCTAGGCCCCTCGGGTGTGCATCCATTTCCCTCCAAGGTCACTGAGGACCTCCAGACACCCCCCCCCCACGCCGTGGTCCGGCTGAGCAACATCGACGCCCATTGCTCTGCCCCTCGGAGGCCCTGTGTGCGTGCCGAGTGATGGGCAACACTCTGCACGTTCCTTGAGGAGAGCTACATTTCCAGAGCCCTCACAGGGCCTCAGAACCAGATTTCTGGTGAGTCCGAAGCTCCCAGGAAATATTTGTCGTCGCCCTTGTGAGAGCTGCCGTGAGAAAACACTCTGCTTTGCCTACTTCGCGGGCCTCGTACCTGAAGGCACTCAGCTGGAGGAGAACGTCAGCATCTCGCAATGCTGAGTCGTTAACGGGACAGCCAGATTGAGCACAGGCCTGGAGGGAAGGCCCTGACGTGAGGTGCAGAAGCGGAGCCGCGCAGCAGTTTCCATGAGGCCGTAGCCTCTGCTCTGCGTGTCTTTAACGGCAGTCGAGTTTCCTGGACACCTGGGAGGCTCGCGGGGGCACCCTGTTCCAGGCTGCAACACGGAGTACTCCCAGGCACCCCTGGGTCTGCTGAGCAACATCCAGGCCCGGAGCCCTTTGGAGCCGCTCTCTATACGCCGAGTGTAGGGAAACGCCCTGCACTCTCTCCTGGAGAAGATTCGTTTCCCCACCAAACCCACACTTTCACGAACAGACTTCTGGCACGTCTCACATGCCTTTGAGGTCTTACGCCTTACCCTAGTCTGAGCTGCCCTGAGAGACTCCTCGGCCTCGCATTCCATCTAGGACCCCCCTGCCGGAATTCACCCTGCCTCCAAGCGAAAGTCGGCTTGCGTTCTTACTGCGATTTAAGCCCTGTGCTTCCTGTGGCCCTGCAGGCTTTGGAATAGCCACAGGCCCCAGAGGCGTAACTAGGCAGGGCATTCCTTGGTTGAGGCAGTTCACTTGACCCAGAACACCCTACTTCGGGGAGTTGGTTCAGGGAAGCAAACGCAGGGTAACATGTGTCTCTTTGGACTGGTTAGAAACCACAGGGAGGTAAGCTGAGTGTGCGCGTGGAAACGGGGGCCTGCTGGAACTATCCTTGCTTTCCCACTTGGAAGGCTGCATTCATGCTGCCTTGAAGCTGCCTGACGTCCCCTGCTGTTGACAGGCCTGGAAATCCGGTAGAAATGCTTCTGGGAAGAAAATGAGTTTGGTCCGTCTCAACCCGGTGCTTCCATGGCCGCGGTGGTGGTTAGCCTGACAAGCTCCAGAACGAAAGGGAAACTCAACGTGAGAATTTGCCTCCAGTTTAGGCCCTGCGTAGCCGGGCAGGAAGGGCTGCATGCAGCAGTTTCCATGAGTTCTTAGTCACCGTTCGGGTTTATTTTAACGGAATTACCCATTTGAGGACCCCTAGGCCCCTCGGGTGTGCATCCATTTCCCCCCAAGGTCCCTGAGGACCTCCAGACACCCCCCCACGCCGTGGTCCGGCTGAGCAACATCGACGCCCATTGCTCTGCCCCTCGGAGGCCCTGTGTGCGTGCCGAGTGATGGGCAACACTCTGCACGTTTTTTGAGGAGAGCTACCTTTCCAGAGCCCTCACACGGCCTCAGAACCAGATTTCTGGTGAGTCCAAAGCTCCCAGGAAATATTTGTCGTCGCCCTTGTGAGAGCTGCCGTGAGAAAACACTCTGCTTTGCCTACTTCGCGGGCCTCGTACCTGAAGGCACTCAGCTGGAGGAGAACGTCAGCATCTCGCAATGCTGAGTCGTTAACGGGACAGCCAGATTGAGCACAGGCCTGGAGGGAAGGCCCTGACGTGAGGTGCAGAAGCGGAGCCGCGCAGCAGTTTCCATGAGGCCGTAGCCTCTGCTCTGCGTGTCTTTAACGGCAGTCGAGTTTCCTGGACACCTGGGAGGCTCGCGGGGGCACCCTGTTCCAGGCTGCAACACGGAGTACTCCCAGGCACCCCTGGGTCTGCTGAGCAACATCCAGGCCCGGAGCCCTTTGGAGCCGCTCTCTATACGCCGAGTGTAGGGAAACGCCCTGCACTCTGTCCTGGAGCAGATTCGTTTCCCCACCAAACCCACACTTTCACGAACAGACTTCTGGCACGTCTCACATGCCTTTGAGGTCTTACGCCTTACCCTAGTCTGAGCTGCCCTGAGAGACCCCTCGGCCTCGCATTCCATCTAGGACCCCCCTGCCGGAATTCACCCTGCCTCCAAGCGAAAGTCGGCTTGCGTTCTTACTGCGATTTAAGCCCTGTGCTTCCTGTGGCCCTGCAGGCTTTGGAATAGCCACAGGCCCCAGAGGCGTAACTAGGCAGGGCATTCCTTGGTTGAGGCAGTTCACTTGACCCAGAACACCCTACTTCGGGGAGTTGGTTCAGGGAAGCAAACGCAGGGTAACGTGTGTCTCTTTGGACTGGTTAGAAACCACAGGGAGGTAAGCTGAGTGTGCGCGTGGCAACGGGGGCCTGCTGGAACTATCCTTGCTTTCCCACTTGGAAGGCTGCATTCATGCTGCCTTGAAGCTGCCTGACGTCCCCTGCTGTTGACAGGCCTGGAAATCCGGTAGAAATGCTTCTGGGAAGAAAATGAGTTTGCTCCGTCTCAACCCGGTGCTTCCATGGCCGCGGTGGTGGTTAGCCTGACAAGCTCCAGAACGAAAGGGAAACTCAACGTGAGAATTTGCCTCCAGTTTAGGCCCTGCGTAGCCGGGCAGGAAGGGCTGCATGCAGCAGTTTCCATGAGTTCTTAGTCACCGTTCGGGTTTATTTTAACGGAATTACCCATTTGAGGACCCCTAGGCCCCTCGGGTGTGCATCCATTTCCCCCCAAGGTCCCTGAGGACCTCCAGACACCCCCCCACGCCGTGGTCCGGCTGAGCAACATCGACGCCCATTGCTCTGCCCCTCGGAGGCCCTGTGTGCGTGCCGAGTGATGGGCAACACTCTGCACGTTCCTTGAGGAGAGCTACCTTTCCAGAGCCCTCACACGACCTCAGAACCAGATTTCTGGTGAGTCCGAAGCTCCCAGGAAATATTTGTCGTCGCCCTTGTGAGAGCTGCCGTGAGAAAACACTCTGCTTTGCCTACTTCGCGGGCCTCGTACCTGAAGGCACTCAGCTGGAGGAGAACGTCAGCATCTCGCAATGCTGAGTCGTTAACGGGACAGCCAGATTGAGCACAGGCCTGGAGGGAAGGCCCTGACGTGAGGTGCAGAAGCGGAGCCGCGCAGCAGTTTCCATGAGGCCGTAGCCTCTGCTCTGCGTGTCTTTAACGGCAGTCGAGTTTCCTGGACACCTGGGAGGCTCGCGGGGGCACCCTGTTCCAGGCTGCAACACGGAGTACTCCCAGGCACCCCTGGGTCTGCTGAGCAACATCCAGGCCCGGAGCCCTTTGGAGCCGCTCTCTATACGCCGAGTGTAGGGAAACGCCCTGCACTCTGTCCTGGAGCAGATTCGTTTCCCCACCAAACCCACACTTTCACGAACAGACTTCTGGCACGTCTCACATGCCTTTGAGGTCTTACGCCTTACCCTAGTCTGAGCTGCCCTGAGAGACCCCTCGGCCTCGCATTCCATCTAGGACCCCCCTGCCGGAATTCACCCTGCCTCCAAGCGAAAGTCGGCTGGCGTTCTTACTGCGATTTAAGCCCTGTGCTTCCTGTGGCCCTGCAGGCTTTGGAATAGCCACAGGCCCCAGAGGCGTAACTAGGCAGGGCATTCCTTGGTTGAGGCAGTTCACTTGACCCAGAACACCCTACTTCGGGGAGTTGGTTCAGGGAAGCAAACGCAGGGTAACGTGTGTCTCTTTGGACTGGTTAGAAACCACAGGGAGGTAAGCTGAGTGTGCGCGTGGAAACGGGGGCCTGCTGGAACTATCCTTGCTTTCCCACTTGGAAGGCTGCATTCATGCTGCCTTGAAGCTGCCTGACGTCCCCTGCTGTTGACAGGCCTGGAAACCCGGTAGAAATGCTTCTGGGAAGAAAATGAGTTTGCTCCGTCTCAACCCGGTGCTTCCATGGCCGCGGTGGTGGTTAGCCTGACAAGCTCCAGAACGAAAGGGAAACTCAACGTGAGAATTTGCCTCCAGTTTAGGCCCTGCGTAGCCGGGCAGGAAGGGCTGCATGCAGCAGTTTCCATGAGTTCTTAGTCACCGTTCGGGTTTATTTTAACGGAATTACCCATTTGAGGACCCCTAGGCCCCTCGGGTGTGCATCCATTTCCCTCCAAGGTCACTGAGGACCTCCAGACACCCCCCCCCACGCCGTGGTCCGGCTGAGCAACATCGACGCCCATTGCTCTGCCCCTCGGAGGCCCTGTGTGCGTGCCGAGTGATGGGCAACACTCTGCACGTTTTTTGAGGAGAGCTACATTTCCAGAGCCCTCACACGGCCTCAGAACCAGATTTTTGGTGAGTCCAAAGCTCCCAGGAAATATTTGTCGTCGCCCTTGTGAGAGCTGCCGTGAGAAAACACTCTGCTTTGCCTACTTCGCGGGCCTCGTACCTGAAGGCACTCAGCTGGAGGAGAACGTCAGCATCTCGCAATGCTGAGTCGTTAACGGGACAGCCAGATTGAGCACAGGCCTGGAGGGAAGGCCCTGACGTGAGGTGCAGAAGCGGAGCCGCGCAGCAGTTTCCATGAGGCCGTAGCCTCTGCTCTGCGTGTCTTTAACGGCAGTCGAGTTTCCTGGACACCTGGGAGGCTCGCGGGGGCACCCTGTTCCAGGCTGCAACACGGAGTACTCCCAGGCACCCCTGGGTCTGCTGAGCAACATCCAGGCCCGGAGCCCTTTGGAGCCGCTCTCTATACGCCGAGTGTAGGGAAACGCCCTGCACTCTGTCCTGGAGCAGATTCGTTTCCCCACCAAACCCACACTTTCACGAACAGACTTCTGGCACGTCTCACATGCCTTTGAGGTCTTACGCCTTACCCTAGTCTGAGCTGCCCTGAGAGACCCCTCGGCCTCGCATTCCATCTAGGACCCCCCTGCCGGAATTCACCCTGCCTCCAAGCGAAAGTCGGCTGGCGTTCTTACTGCGATTTAAGCCCTGTGCTTCCTGTGGCCCTGCAGGCTTTGGAATAGCCACAGGCCCCAGAGGCGTAACTAGGCAGGGCATTCCTTGGTTGAGGCAGTTCACTTGACCCAGAACACCCTACTTCGGGGAGTTGGTTCAGGGAAGCAAACGCAGGGTAACGTGTGTCTCTTTGGACTGGTTAGAAACCACAGGGAGGTAAGCTGAGTGTGCGCGTGGAAACGGGGGCCTGCTGGAACTATCCTTGCTTTCCCACTTGGAAGGCTGCATTCATGCTGCCTTGAAGCTGCCTGACGTCCCCTGCTGTTGACAGGCCTGGAAACCCGGTAGAAATGCTTCTGGGAAGAAAATGAGTTTGCTCCGTCTCAACCCGGTGCTTCCATGGCCGCGGTGGTGGTTAGCCTGACAAGCTCCAGAACGAAAGGGAAACTCAACGTGAGAATTTGCCTCCAGTTTAGGCCCTGCGTAGCCGGGCAGGAAGGGCTGCATGCAGCAGTTTCCATGAGTTCTTAGTCACCGTTCGGGTTTATTTTAACGGAATTACCCATTTGAGGACCCCTAGGCCCCTCGGGTGTGCATCCATTTCCCTCCAAGGTCACTGAGGACCTCCAGACACACCCCCACGCCGTGGTCCGGCTGAGCAACATCGACGCCCATTGCTCTGCCCCTCGGAGGCCCTGTGTGCGTGCCGAGTGATGGGCAACACTCTGCACGTTTTTTGAGGAGAGCTACCTTTCCAGAGCCCTCACAGGGCCTCAGAACCAGATTTCTGGTGAGTCCGAAGCTCCCAGGAAATATTTGTCGTCGCCCTTGTGAGAGCTGCCGTGAGAAAACACTCTGCTTTGCCTACTTCGCGGGCCTCGTACCTGAAGGCACTCAGCTGGAGGAGAACGTCAGCATCTCGCAATGCTGAGTCGTTAACGGGACAGCCAGATTGAGCACAGGCCTGGAGGGAAGGCCCTGACGTGAGGTGCAGAAGCGGAGCCGCGCAGCAGTTTCCATGAGGCCGTAGCCTCTGCTCTGCGTGTCTTTAACGGCAGTCGAGTTTCCTGGACACCTGGGAGGCTCGCGGGGGCACCCTGTTCCAGGCTGCAACACGGAGTACTCCCAGGCACCCCTGGGTCTGCTGAGCAACATCCAGGCCCGGAGCCCTTTGGAGCCGCTCTCTATACGCCGAGTGTAGGGAAACGCCCTGCACTCTGTCCTGGAGCAGATTCGTTTCCCCACCAAACCCACACTTTCACGAACAGACTTCTGGCACGTCTCACATGCCTTTGAGGTCTTACGCCTTACCCTAGTCTGAGCTGCCCTGAGAGACCCCTCGGCCTCGCATTCCATCTAGGACCCCCCTGCCGGAATTCACCCTGCCTCCAAGCGAAAGTCGGCTGGCGTTCTTACTGCGATTTAAGCCCTGTGCTTCCTGTGGCCCTGCAGGCTTTGGAATAGCCACAGGCCCCAGAGGCGTAACTAGGCAGGGCATTCCTTGGTTGAGGCAGTTCACTGGACCCAGAACACCCTACTTCGGGGAGTTGGTTCAGGGAAGCAAACGCAGGGTAACGTGTGTCTCTTTGGACTGGTTAGAAACCACAGGGAGGTAAGCTGAGTGTGCGCGTGGAAACGGGGGCCTGCTGGAACTATCCTTGCTTTCCCACTTGGAAGGCTGCATTCATGCTGCCTTGAAGCTGCCTGACGTCCCCTGCTGTTGACAGGCCTGGAAACCCGGTAGAAATGCTTCTGGGAAGAAAATGAGTTTGCTCCGTCTCAACCCGGTGCTTCCATGGCCGCGGTGGTGGTTAGCCTGACAAGCTCCAGAACGAAAGGGAAACTCAACGTGAGAATTTGCCTCCAGTTTAGGCCCTGCGTAGCCGGGCAGGAAGGGCTGCATGCAGCAGTTTCCATGAGTTCTTAGTCACCGTTCGGGTTTATTTGAACGGAATTACCCATTTGAGGACCCCTAGGCCCCTCGGGTGTGCATCCATTTCCCTCCAAGGTCACTGAGGTCCTCCAGACACCCCCCCCCACGCCGTGGTCCGGCTGAGCAACATCGACGCCCATTGCTCTGCCCCTCGGAGGCCCTGTGTGCGTGCCGAGTGATGGGCAACACTCTGCACGTTCCTTGAGGAGAGCTACATTTCCAGAGCCCTCACAGGGCCTCAGAACCAGATTTCTGGTGAGTCCGAAGCTCCCAGGAAATATTTGTCGTCGCCCTTGTGAGAGCTGCCGTGAGAAAACACTCTGCTTTGCCTACTTCGCGGGCCTCGTACCTGAAGGCACTCAGCTGGAGGAGAACGTCAGCATCTCGCAATGCTGAGTCGCTAACGGGTCAGCCAGATTGAACACAGGCCTGGAGGGAAGGCCCTGACGTGAGGTGCAGAAGCAGAGCCGCGCAGCAGTTTCCATGAGGCCGTAGCCTCTGCTCTGCGTGTCTTTAACGGCAGTCGAGTTTCCTGGACACCTGGGAGGCTCGCGGGGGCACCCTGTTCCAGGCTGCAACACGGAGTACTCCCAGGCACCCCTGGGTCTGCTGAGCAACATCCAGGCCCGGAGCCCTTTGGAGCCGCTCTCTATACGCCGAGTGTAGGGAAACGCCCTGCACTCTGTCCTGGAGCAGATTCGTTTCCCCACCAAACCCACACTTTCACGAACAGACTTCTGGCACGTCTCACATGCCTTTGAGGTCTTACGCCTTACCCTAGTCTGAGCTGCCCTGAGAGACCCCTCGGCCTCGCATTCCATCTAGGACCCCCCTGCCGGAATTCACCCTGCCTCCAAGCGAAAGTCGGCTGGCGTTCTTACTGCGATTTAAGCCCTGTGCTTCCTGTGGCCCTGCAGGCTTTGGAATAGCCACAGGCCCCAGAGGCGTAACTAGGCAGGGCATTCCTTGGTTGAGGCAGTTCACTTGACCCAGAACACCCTACTTCGGGGAGTTGGTTCAGGGAAGCAAACGCAGGGTAACGTGTGTCTCTTTGGACTGGTTAGAAACCACAGGGAGGTAAGCTGAGTGTGCGCGTGGAAACGGGGGCCTGCTGGAACTATCCTTGCTTTCCCACTTGGAAGGCTGCATTCATGCTGCCTTGAAGCTGCCTGACGTCCCCTGCTGTTGACAGGCCTGGAAACCCGGTAGAAATGCTTCTGGGAAGAAAATGAGTTTGCTCCGTCTCAACCCGGTGCTTCCATGGCCGCGGTGGTGGTTAGCCTGACAAGCTCCAGAACGAAAGGGAAACTCAACGTGAGAATTTGCCTCCAGTTTAGGCCCTGCGTAGCCGGGCAGGAAGGGCTGCATGCAGCAGTTTCCATGAGTTCTTAGTCACCGTTCGGGTTTATTTGAACGGAATTACCCATTTGAGGACCGCTAGGCCCCTCGGGTGTGCATCCATTTCCCTCCAAGGTCACTGAGGACCTCCAGACACCCCCCCCACGCCGTGGTCCGGCTGAGCAACATCGACGCCCATTGCTCTGCCCCTCGGAGGCCCTGTGTGCGTGCCGAGTGATGGGCAACACTCTGCACGTTCCTTGAGGAGAGCTACCTTTCCAGAGCCCTCACAGGGCCTCAGAACCAGATTTCTGGTGAGTCCGAAGCTCCCAGGAAATATTTGTCGTCGCCCTTGTGAGAGCTGCCGTGAGAAAACACTCTGCTTTGCCTACTTCGCGGGCCTCGTACCTGAAGGCACTCAGCTGGAGGAGAACGTCAGCATCTCGCAATGCTGAGTCGTTAACGGGACAGCCAGATTGAGCACAGGCCTGGAGGGAAGGCCCTGACGTGAGGTGCAGAAGCGGAGCCGCGCAGCAGTTTCCATGAGGCCGTAGCCTCTGCTCTGCGTGTCTTTAACGGCAGTCGAGTTTCCTGGACACCTGGGAGGCTCGCGGGGGCACCCTGTTCCAGGCTGCAACACGGAGTACTCCCAGGCACCCCTGGGTCTGCTGAGCAACATCCAGGCCCGGAGCCCTTTGGAGCCGCTCTCTATACGCCGAGTGTAGGGAAACGCCCTGCACTCTGTCCTGGAGCAGATTCGTTTCCCCACCAAACCCACACTTTCACGAACAGACTTCTGGCACGTCTCACATGCCTTTGAGGTCTTACGCCTTACCCTAGTCTGAGCTGCCCTGAGAGACCCCTCGGCCTCGCATTCCATCTAGGACCCCCCTGCCGGAATTCACCCTGCCTCCAAGCGAAAGTCGGCTTGCGTTCTTACTGCGATTTAAGCCCTGTGCTTCCTGTGGCCCTGCAGGCTTTGGAATAGCCACAGGCCCCAGAGGCGTAACTAGGCAGGGCATTCCTTGGTTGAGGCAGTTCACTGGACCCAGAACACCCTACTTCGGGGAGTTGGTTCAGGGAAGCAAACGCAGGGTAACGTGTGTCTCTTTGGACTGGTTAGAAACCACAGGGAGGTAAGCTGAGTGTGCGCGTGGAAACGGGGGCCTGCTGGAACTATCCTTGCTTTCCCACTTGGAAGGCTGCATTCATGCTGCCTTGAAGCTGCCTGACGTCCCCTGCTGTTGACAGGCCTGGAAACCCGGTAGAAATGCTTCTGGGAAGAAAATGAGTTTGCTCCGTCTCAACCCGGTACTTCCATGGCCGCGGTGGTGGTTAGCCTGACAAGCTCCAGAACGAAAGGGAAACTCAACGTGAGAATTTGCCTCCAGTTTAGGCCCTGCGTAGCCGGGCAGGAAGGGCTGCATGCAGCAGTTTCCATGAGTTCTTAGTCACCGTTCGGGTTTATTTTAACGGAATTACCCATTTGAGGACCCCTAGGCCCCTCGGGTGTGCATCCATTTCCCTCCAAGGTCACTGAGGACCTCCAGACACCCCCCCCCCACGCCGTGGTCCGGCTGAGCAACATCGACGCCCATTGCTCTGCCCCTCGGAGGCCCTGTGTGCGTGCCGAGTGATGGGCAACACTCTGCACGTTTTTTGAGGAGAGCTACCTTTCCAGAGCCCTCACAGGGCCTCAGAACCAGATTTCTGGTGAGTCCAAAGCTCCCAGGAAATATTTGTCGTCGCCCTTGTGAGAGCTGCCGTGAGAAAACACTCTGCTTTGCCTACTTCGCGGGCCTCGTACCTGAAGGCACTCAGCTGGAGGAGAACGTCAGCATCTCGCAATGCTGAGTCGTTAACGGGACAGCCAGATTGAGCACAGGCCTGGAGGGAAGGCCCTGACGTGAGGTGCAGAAGCGGAGCCGCGCAGCAGTTTCCATGAGGCCGTAGCCTCTGCTCTGCGTGTCTTTAACGGCAGTCGAGTTTCCTGGACACCTGGGAGGCTCGCGGGGGCACCCTGTTCCAGGCTGCAACACGGAGTACTCCCAGGCACCCCTGGGTCTGCTGAGCAACATCCAGGCCCGGAGCCCTTTGGAGCCGCTCTCTATACGCCGAGTGTAGGGAAACGCCCTGCACTCTGTCCTGGAGCAGATTCGTTTCCCCACCAAACCCACACTTTCACGAACAGACTTCTGGCACGTCTCACATGCCTTTGAGGTCTTACGCCTTACCCTAGTCTGAGCTGCCCTGAGAGACCCCTCGGCCTCGCATTCCATCTAGGACCCCCCTGCCGGAATTCACCCTGCCTCCAAGCGAAAGTCGGCTGGCGTTCTTACTGCGATTTAAGCCCTGTGCTTCCTGTGGCCCTGCAGGCTTTGGAATAGCCACAGGCCCCAGAGGCGTAACTAGGCAGGGCATTCCTTGGTTGAGGCAGTTCACTTGACCCAGAACACCCTACTTCGGGGAGTTGGTTCAGGGAAGCAAACGCAGGGTAACGTGTGTCTCTTTGGACTGGTTAGAAACCACAGGGAGGTAAGCTGAGTGTGCGCGTGGAAACGGGGGCCTGCTGGAACTATCCTTGCTTTCCCACTTGGAAGGCTGCATTCATGCTGCCTTGAAGCTGCCTGACGTCCCCTGCTGTTGACAGGCCTGGAAACCCGGTAGAAATGCTTCTGGGAAGAAAATGAGTTTGCTCCGTCTCAACCCGGTGCTTCCATGGCCGCGGTGGTGGTTAGCCTGACAAGCTCCAGAACGAAAGGGAAACTCAACGTGAGAATTTGCCTCCAGTTTAGGCCCTGCGTAGCCGGGCAGGAAGGGCTGCATGCAGCAGTTTCCATGAGTTCTTAGTCACCGTTCGGGTTTATTTTAACGGAGTTACCCATTTGAGGACCCCTAGGCCCCTCGGGTGTGCATCCATTTCCCTCCAAGGTCACTGAGGACCTCCAGACACCCCCCCACGCCGTGGTCCGGCTGAGCAACATCGACGCCCATTGCTCTGCCCCTCGGAGGCCCTGTGTGCGTGCCGAGTGATGGGCAACACTCTGCACGTTTTTTGAGGAGAGCTACATTTCCAGAGCCCTCACACGGCCTCAGAACCAGATTTTTGGTGAGTCCAAAGCTCCCAGGAAATATTTGTCGTCGCCCTTGTGAGAGCTGCCGTGAGAAAACACTCTGCTTTGCCTACTTCGCGGGCCTCGTACCTGAAGGCACTCAGCTGGAGGAGAACGTCAGCATCTCGCAATGCTGAGTCGTTAACGGGACAGCCAGATTGAGCACAGGCCTGGAGGGAAGGCCCTGACGTGAGGTGCAGAAGCGGAGCCGCGCAGCAGTTTCCATGAGGCCGTAGCCTCTGCTCTGCGTGTCTTTAACGGCAGTCGAGTTTCCTGGACACCTGGGAGGCTCGCGGGGGCACCCTGTTCCAGGCTGCAACACGGAGTACTCCCAGGCACCCCTGGGTCTGCTGAGCAACATCCAGGCCCGGAGCCCTTTGGAGCCGCTCTCTATACGCCGAGTGTAGGGAAACGCCCTGCACTCTGTCCTGGAGCAGATTCGTTTCCCCACCAAACCCACACTTTCACGAACAGACTTCTGGCACGTCTCACATGCCTTTGAGGTCTTACGCCTTACCCTAGTCTGAGCTGCCCTGAGAGACCCCTCGGCCTCGCATTCCATCTAGGACCCCCCTGCCGGAATTCACCCTGCCTCCAAGCGAAAGTCGGCTGGCGTTCTTACTGCGATTTAAGCCCTGTGCTTCCTGTGGCCCTGCAGGCTTTGGAATAGCCACAGGCCCCAGAGGCGTAACTAGGCAGGGCATTCCTTGGTTGAGGCAGTTCACTTGACCCAGAACACCCTACTTCGGGGAGTTGGTTCAGGGAAGCAAACGCAGGGTAACGTGTGTCTCTTTGGACTGGTTAGAAACCACAGGGAGGTAAGCTGAGTGTGCGCGTGGCAACGGGGGCCTGCTGGAACTATCCTTGCTTTCCCACTTGGAAGGCTGCATTCATGCTGCCTTGAAGCTGCCTGACGTCCCCTGCTGTTGACAGGCCTGGAAATCCGGTAGAAATGCTTCTGGGAAGAAAATGAGTTTGCTCCGTCTCAACCCGGTGCTTCCATGGCCGCGGTGGTGGTTAGCCTGACAAGCTCCAGAACGAAAGGGAAACTCAACGTGAGAATTTGCCTCCAGTTTAGGCCCTGCGTAGCCGGGCAGGAAGGGCTGCATGCAGCAGTTTCCATGAGTTCTTAGTCACCGTTCGGGTTTATTTGAACGGAATTACCCATTTGAGGACCCCTAGGCCCCTCGGGTGTGCATCCATTTCCCCCCAAGGTCCCTGAGGACCTCCAGACACCCCCCCACGCCGTGGTCCGGCTGAGCAACATCGACGCCCATTGATCTGCCCCTCGGAGGCCCTGTGTGCGTGCCGAGTGATGGGCAACACTCTGCACGTTCCTTGAGGAGAGCTACCTTTCCAGAGCCCTCACACGGCCTCAGAACCAGATTTCTGGTGAGTCCGAAGCTCCCAGGAAATATTTGTCGTCGCCCTTGTGAGAGCTGCCGTGAGAAAACACTCTGCTTTGCCTACTTCGCGGGCCTCGTACCTGAAGGCACTCAGCTGGAGGAGAACGTCAGCATCTCGCAATGCTGAGTCGTTAACGGGACAGCCAGATTGAGCACAGGCCTGGAGGGAAGGCCCTGACGTGAGGTGCAGAAGCGGAGCCGCGCAGCAGTTTCCATGAGGCCGTAGCCTCTGCTCTGCGTGTCTTTAACGGCAGTCGAGTTTCCTGGACACCTGGGAGGCTCGCGGGGGCACCCTGTTCCAGGCTGCAACACGGAGTACTCCCAGGCACCCCTGGGTCTGCTGAGCAACATCCAGGCCCGGAGCCCTTTGGAGCCGCTCTCTATACGCCGAGTGTAGGGAAACGCCCTGCACTCTGTCCTGGAGCAGATTCGTTTCCCCACCAAACCCACACTTTCACGAACAGACTTCTGGCACGTCTCACATGCCTTTGAGGTCTTACGCCTTACCCTAGTCTGAGCTGCCCTGAGAGACCCCTCGGCCTCGCATTCCATCTAGGACCCCCCTGCCGGAATTCACCCTGCCTCCAAGCGAAAGTCGGCTTGCGTTCTTACTGCGATTTAAGCCCTGTGCTTCCTGTGGCCCTGCAGGCTTTGGAATAGCCACAGGCCCCAGAGGCGTAACTAGGCAGGGCATTCCTTGGTTGAGGCAGTTCACTGGACCCAGAACACCCTACTTCGGGGAGTTGGTTCAGGGAAGCAAACGCAGGGTAACGTGTGTCTCTTTGGACTGGTTAGAAACCACAGGGAGGTAAGCTGAGTGTGCGCGTGGAAACGGGGGCCTGCTGGAACTATCCTTGCTTTCCCACTTGGAAGGCTGCATTCATGCTGCCTTGAAGCTGCCTGACGTCCCCTGCTGTTGACAGGCCTGGAAACCCGGTAGAAATGCTTCTGGGAAGAAAATGAGTTTGCTCCGTCTCAACCCGGTGCTTCCATGGCCGCGGTGGTGGTTAGCCTGACAAGCTCCAGAACGAAAGGGAAACTCAACGTGAGAATTTGCCTCCAGTTTAGGCCCTGCGTAGCCGGGCAGGAAGGGCTGCATGCAGCAGTTTCCATGAGTTCTTAGTCACCGTTCGGGTTTATTTTAACGGAATTACCCATTTGAGGACCCCTAGGCCCCTCGGGTGTGCATCCATTTCCCTCCAAGGTCACTGAGGACCTCCAGACACCCCCCCCACGCCGTGGTCCGGCTGAGCAACATCGACGCCCATTGCTCTGCCCCGCGGAGGCCCTGTGTGCGTGCCGAGTGATGGGCAACACTCTGCACGTTTTTTGAGGAGAGCTACATTTCCAGAGCCCTCACACGGCCTCAGAACCAGATTTTTGGTGAGTCCAAAGCTCCCAGGAAATATTTGTCGTCGCCCTTGTGAGAGCTGCCGTGAGAAAACACTCTGCTTTGCCTACTTCGCGGGCCTCGTACCTGAAGGCACTCAGCTGGAGGAGAACGTCAGCATCTCGCAATGCTGAGTCGTTAACGGGACAGCCAGATTGAGCACAGGCCTGGAGGGAAGGCCCTGACGTGAGGTGCAGAAGCGGAGCCGCGCAGCAGTTTCCATGAGGCCGTAGCCTCTGCTCTGCGTGTCTTTAACGGCAGTCGAGTTTCCTGGACACCTGGGAGGCTCGCGGGGGCACCCTGTTCCAGGCTGCAACACGGAGTACTCCCAGGCACCCCTGGGTCTGCTGAGCAACATCCAGGCCCGGAGCCCTTTGGAGCCGCTCTCTATACGCCGAGTGTAGGGAAACGCCCTGCACTCTGTCCTGGAGCAGATTCGTTTCCCCACCAAACCCACACTTTCACGAACAGACTTCTGGCACGTCTCACATGCCTTTGAGGTCTTACGCCTTACCCTAGTCTGAGCTGCCCTGAGAGACCCCTCGGCCTCGCATTCCATCTAGGACCCCCCTGCCGGAATTCACCCTGCCTCCAAGCGAAAGTCGGCTGGCGTTCTTACTGCGATTTAAGCCCTGTGCTTCCTGTGGCCCTGCAGGCTTTGGAATAGCCACAGGCCCCAGAGGCGTAACTAGGCAGGGCATTCCTTGGTTGAGGCAGTTCACTTGACCCAGAACACCCTACTTCGGGGAGTTGGTTCAGGGAAGCAAACGCAGGGTAACGTGTGTCTCTTTGGACTGGTTAGAAACCACAGGGAGGTAAGCTGAGTGTGCGCGTGGAAACGGGGGCCTGCTGGAACTATCCTTGCTTTCCCACTTGGAAGGCTGCATTCATGCTGCCTTGAAGCTGCCTGACGTCCCCTGCTGTTGACAGGCCTGGAAACCCGGTAGAAATGCTTCTGGGAAGAAAATGAGTTTGCTCCGTCTCAACCCGGTGCTTCCATGGCCGCGGTGGTGGTTAGCCTGACAAGCTCCAGAACGAAAGGGAAACTCAACGTGAGAATTTGCCTCCAGTTTAGGCCCTGCGTAGCCGGGCAGGAAGGGCTGCATGCAGCAGTTTCCATGAGTTCTTAGTCACCGTTCGGGTTTATTTCAACGGAATTACCCATTTGAGGACCCCTAGGCCCCTCGGGTGTGCATCCATTTCCCTCCAAGGTCACTGAGGACCTCCAGACACCCCCCCCACACCGTGGTCCGGCTGAGCAACATCGACGCCCATTGCTCTGCCCCTCGGAGGCCCTGTGTGCGTGCCGAGTGATGGGCAACACTCTGCACGTTTTTTGAGGAGAGCTACCTTTCCAGAGCCCTCACACGGCCTCAGAACCAGATTTCTGGTGAGTCCAAAGCTCCCAGGAAATATTTGTCGTCGCCCTTGTGAGAGCTGCCGTGAGAAAACACTCTGCTTTGCCTACTTCGCGGGCCTCGTACCTGAAGGCACTCAGCTGGAGGAGAACGTCAGCATCTCGCAATGCTGAGTCGTTAACGGGACAGCCAGATTGAGCACAGGCCTGGAGGGAAGGCCCTGACGTGAGGTGCAGAAGCGGAGCCGCGCAGCAGTTTCCATGAGGCCGTAGCCTCTGCTCTGCGTGTCTTTAACGGCAGTCGAGTTTCCTGGACACCTGGGAGGCTCGCGGGGGCACCCTGTTCCAGGCTGCAACACGGAGTACTCCCAGGCACCCCTGGGTCTGCTGAGCAACATCCAGGCCCGGAGCCCTTTGGAGCCGCTCTCTATACGCCGAGTGTAGGGAAACGCCCTGCACTCTGTCCTGGAGCAGATTCGTTTCCCCACCAAACCCACACTTTCACGAACAGACTTCTGGCACGTCTCACATGCCTTTGAGGTCTTACGCCTTACCCTAGTCTGAGCTGCCCTGAGAGACCCCTCGGCCTCGCATTCCATCTAGGACCCCCCTGCCGGAATTCACCCTGCCTCCAAGCGAAAGTCGGCTGGCGTTCTTACTGCGATTTAAGCCCTGTGCTTCCTGTGGCCCTGCAGGCTTTGGAATAGCCACAGGCCCCAGAGGCGTAACTAGGCAGGGCATTCCTTGGTTGAGGCAGTTCACTTGACCCAGAACACCCTACTTCGGGGAGTTGGTTCAGGGAAGCAAACGCAGGGTAACGTGTGTCTCTTTGGACTGGTTAGAAACCACAGGGAGGTAAGCTGAGTGTGCGCGTGGCAACGGGGGCCTGCTGGAACTATCCTTGCTTTCCCACTTGGAAGGCTGCATTCATGCTGCCTTGAAGCTGCCTGACGTCCCCTGCTGTTGACAGGCCTGGAAATCCGGTAGAAATGCTTCTGGGAAGAAAATGAGTTTGCTCCGTCTCAACCCGGTGCTTCCATGGCCGCGGTGGTGGTTAGCCTGACAAGCTCCAGAACGAAAGGGAAACTCAACGTGAGAATTTGCCTCCAGTTTAGGCCCTGCGTAGCCGGGCAGGAAGGGCTGCATGCAGCAGTTTCCATGAGTTCTTAGTCACCGTTCGGGTTTATTTGAACGGAATTACCCATTTGAGGACCCCTAGGCCCCTCGGGTGTGCATCCATTTCCCCCCAAGGTCCCTGAGGACCTCCAGACACCCCCCCACGCCGTGGTCCGGCTGAGCAACATCGACGCCCATTGCTCTGCCCCTCGGAGGCCCTGTGTGCGTGCCGAGTGATGGGCAACACTCTGCACGTTCCTTGAGGAGAGCTACCTTTCCAGAGCCCTCACACGGCCTCAGAACCAGATTTCTGGTGAGTCCGAAGCTCCCAGGAAATATTTGTCGTCGCCCTTGTGAGAGCTGCCGTGAGAAAACACTCTGCTTTGCCTACTTCGCGGGCCTCGTACCTGAAGGCACTCAGCTGGAGGAGAACGTCAGCATCTCGCAATGCTGAGTCGTTAACGGGACAGCCAGATTGAGCACAGGCCTGGAGGGAAGGCCCTGACGTGAGGTGCAGAAGCGGAGCCGCGCAGCAGTTTCCATGAGGCCGTAGCCTCTGCTCTGCGTGTCTTTAACGGCAGTCGAGTTTCCTGGACACCTGGGAGGCTCGCGGGGGCACCCTGTTCCAGGCTGCAACACGGAGTACTCCCAGGCACCCCTGGGTCTGCTGAGCAACATCCAGGCCCGGAGCCCTTTGGAGCCGCTCTCTATACGCCGAGTGTAGGGAAACGCCCTGCACTCTGTCCTGGAGCAGATTCGTTTCCCCACCAAACCCACACTTTCACGAACAGACTTCTGGCACGTCTCACATGCCTTTGAGGTCTTATGCCTTACCCTAGTCTGAGCTGCCCTGAGAGACCCCTCGGCCTCGCATTCCATCTAGGACCCCCCTGCCGGAATTCACCCTGCCTCCAAGCGAAAGTCGGCTGGCGTTCTTACTGCGATTTAAGCCCTGTGCTTCCTGTGGCCCTGCAGGCTTTGGAATAGCCACAGGCCCCAGAGGCGTAACTAGGCAGGGCATTCCTTGGTTGAGGCAGTTCACTTGACCCAGAACACCCTACTTCGGGGAGTTGGTTCAGGGAAGCAAACGCAGGGTAACGTGTGTCTCTTTGGACTGGTTAGAAACCACAGGGAGGTAAGCTGAGTGTGCGCGTGGCAACGGGGGCCTGCTGGAACTATCCTTGCTTTCCCACTTGGAAGGCTGCATTCATGCTGCCTTGAAGCTGCCTGACGTCCCCTGCTGTTGACAGGCCTGGAAATCCGGTAGAAATGCTTCTGGGAAGAAAATGAGTTTGCTCCGTCTCAACCCGGTGCTTCCATGGCCGCGGTGGTGGTTAGCCTGACAAGCTCCAGAACGAAAGGGAAACTCAACGTGAGAATTTGCCTCCAGTTTAGGCCCTGCGTAGCCGGGCAGGAAGGGCTGCATGCAGCAGTTTCCATGAGTTCTTAGTCACCGTTCGGGTTTATTTGAACGGAATTACCCATTTGAGGACCCCTAGGCCCCTCGGGTGTGCATCCATTTCCCTCCAAGGTCCCTGAGGACCTCCAGACACCCCCCCACGCCGTGGTCCGGCTGAGCAACATCGACGCCCATTGCTCTGCCCCTCGGAGGCCCTGTGTGCGTGCCGAGTGATGGGCAACACTCTGCACGTTTTTTGAGGAGAGCTACCTTTCCAGAGCCCTCACACGGCCTCAGAACCAGATTTCTGGTGAGTCCAAAGCTCCCAGGAAATATTTGTCGTCGCCCTTGTGAGAGCTGCCGTGAGAAAACACTCTGCTTTGCCTACTTCGCGGGCCTCGTACCTGAAGGCACTCAGCTGGAGGAGAACGTCAGCATCTCGCAATGCTGAGTCGTTAACGGGACAGCCAGATTGAGCACAGGCCTGGAGGGAAGGCCCTGACGTGAGGTGCAGAAGCGGAGCCGCGCAGCAGTTTCCATGAGGCCGTAGCCTCTGCTCTGCGTGTCTTTAACGGCAGTCGAGTTTCCTGGACACCTGGGAGGCTCGCGGGGGCACCCTGTTCCAGGCTGCAACACGGAGTACTCCCAGGCACCCCTGGGTCTGCTGAGCAACATCCAGGCCCGGAGCCCTTTGGAGCCGCTCTCTATACGCCGAGTGTAGGGAAACGCCCTGCACTCTGTCCTGGAGCAGATTCGTTTCCCCACCAAACCCACACTTTCACGAACAGACTTCTGGCACGTCTCACATGCCTTTGAGGTCTTACGCCTTACCCTAGTCTGAGCTGCCCTGAGAGACCCCTCGGCCTCGCATTCCATCTAGGACCCCCCTGCCGGAATTCACCCTGCCTCCAAGCGAAAGTCGGCTTGCGTTCTTACTGCGATTTAAGCCCTGTGCTTCCTGTGGCCCTGCAGGCTTTGGAATAGCCACAGGCCCCAGAGGCGTAACTAGGCAGGGCATTCCTTGGTTGAGGCAGTTCACTTGACCCAGAACACCCTACTTCGGGGAGTTGGTTCAGGGAAGCAAACGCAGGGTAACGTGTGTCTCTTTGGACTGGTTAGAAACCACAGGGAGGTAAGCTGAGTGTGCGCGTGGCAACGGGGGCCTGCTGGAACTATCCTTGCTTTCCCACTTGGAAGGCTGCATTCATGCTGCCTTGAAGCTGCCTGACGTCCCCTGCTGTTGACAGGCCTGGAAATCCGGTAGAAATGCTTCTGGGAAGAAAATGAGTTTGCTCCGTCTCAACCCGGTGCTTCCATGGCCGCGGTGGTGGTTAGCCTGACAAGCTCCAGAACGAAAGGGAAACTCAACGTGAGAATTTGCCTCCAGTTTAGGCCCTGCGTAGCCGGGCAGGAAGGGCTGCATGCAGCAGTTTCCATGAGTTCTTAGTCACCGTTCGGGTTTATTTGAACGGAATTACCCATTTGAGGACCCCTAGGCCCCTCGGGTGTGCATCCATTTCCCCCCAAGGTCCCTGAGGACCTCCAGACACCCCCCCACGCCGTGGTCCGGCTGAGCAACATCGACGCCCATTGCTCTGCCCCTCGGAGGCCCTGTGTGCGTGCCGAGTGATGGGCAACACTCTGCACGTTCCTTGAGGAGAGCTACCTTTCCAGAGCCCTCACACGGCCTCAGAACCAGATTTCTGGTGAGTCCGAAGCTCCCAGGAAATATTTGTCGTCGCCCTTGTGAGAGCTGCCGTGAGAAAACACTCTGCTTTGCCTACTTCGCGGGCCTCGTACCTGAAGGCACTCAGCTGGAGGAGAACGTCAGCATCTCGCAATGCTGAGTCGTTAACGGGACAGCCAGATTGAGCACAGGCCTGGAGGGAAGGCCCTGACGTGAGGTGCAGAAGCGGAGCCGCGCAGCAGTTTCCATGAGGCCGTAGCCTCTGCTCTGCGTGTCTTTAACGGCAGTCGAGTTTCCTGGACACCTGGGAGGCTCGCGGGGGCACCCTGTTCCAGGCTGCAACACGGAGTACTCCCAGGCACCCCTGGGTCTGCTGAGCAACATCCAGGCCCGGAGCCCTTTGGAGCCGCTCTCTATACGCCGAGTGTAGGGAAACGCCCTGCACTCTGTCCTGGAGCAGATTCGTTTCCCCACCAAACCCACACTTTCACGAACAGACTTCTGGCACGTCTCACATGCCTTTGAGGTCTTACGCCTTACCCTAGTCTGAGCTGCCCTGAGAGACCCCTCGGCCTCGCATTCCATCTAGGACCCCCCTGCCGGAATTCACCCTGCCTCCAAGCGAAAGTCGGCTGGCGTTCTTACTGCGATTTAAGCCCTGTGCTTCCTGTGGCCCTGCAGGCTTTGGAATAGCCACAGGCCCCAGAGGCGTAACTAGGCAGGGCATTCCTTGGTTGAGGCAGTTCACTGGACCCAGAACACCCTACTTCGGGGAGTTGGTTCAGGGAAGCAAACGCAGGGTAACGTGTGTCTCTTTGGACTGGTTAGAAACCACAGGGAGGTAAGCTGAGTGTGCGCGTGGAAACGGGGGCCTGCTGGAACTATCCTTGCTTTCCCACTTGGAAGGCTGCATTCATGCTGCCTTGAAGCTGCCTGACGTCCCCTGCTGTTGACAGGCCTGGAAACCCGGTAGAAATGCTTCTGGGAAGAAAATGAGTTTGCTCCGTCTCAACCCGGTACTTCCATGGCCGCGGTGGTGGTTAGCCTGACAAGCTCCAGAACGAAAGGGAAACTCAACGTGAGAATTTGCCTCCAGTTTAGGCCCTGCGTAGCCGGGCAGGAAGGGCTGCATGCAGCAGTTTCCATGAGTTCTTAGTCACCGTTCGGGTTTATTTTAACGGAATTACCCATTTGAGGACCCCTAGGCCCCTCGGGTGTGCATCCATTTCCCTCCAAGGTCACTGAGGACCTCCAGACACCCCCCCCCCCCACGCCGTGGTCCGGCTGAGCAACATCGACGCCCATTGCTCTGCCCCTCGGAGGCCCTGTGTGCGTGCCGAGTGATGGGCAACACTCTGCACGTTCCTTGAGGAGAGCTACCTTTCCAGAGCCCTCACAGGGCCTCAGAACCAGATTTCTGGTGAGTCCGAAGCTCCCAGGAAATATTTGTCGTCGCCCTTGTGAGAGCTGCCGTGAGAAAACACTCTGCTTTGCCTACTTCGCGGGCCTCGTACCTGAAGGCACTCAGCTGGAGGAGAACGTCAGCATCTCGCAATGCTGAGTCGTTAACGGGACAGCCAGATTGAACACAGGCCTGGAGGGAAGGCCCTGACGTGAGGTGCAGAAGCGGAGCCGCGCAGCAGTTTCCATGAGGCCGTAGCCTCTGCTCTGCGTGTCTTTAACGGCAGTCGAGTTTCCTGGACACCTGGGAGGCTCGCGGGGGCACCCTGTTCCAGGCTGCAACACGGAGTACTCCCAGGCACCCCTGGGTCTGCTGAGCAACATCCAGGCCCGGAGCCCTTTGGAGCCGCTCTCTATACGCCGAGTGTAGGGAAACGCCCTGCACTCTGTCCTGGAGCAGATTCGTTTCCCCACCAAACCCACACTTTCACGAACAGACTTCTGGCACGTCTCACATGCCTTTGAGGTCTTACGCCTTACCCTAGTCTGAGCTGCCCTGAGAGACCCCTCGGCCTCGCATTCCATCTAGGACCCCCCTGCCGGAATTCACCCTGCCTCCAAGCGAAAGTCGGCTTGCGTTCTTACTGCGATTTAAGCCCTGTGCTTCCTGTGGCCCTGCAGGCTTTGGAATAGCCACAGGCCCCAGAGGCGTAACTAGGCAGGGCATTCCTTGGTTGAGGCAGTTCACTTGACCCAGAACACCCTACTTCGGGGAGTTGGTTCAGGGAAGCAAACGCAGGGTAACGTGTGTCTCTTTGGACTGGTTAGAAACCACAGGGAGGTAAGCTGAGTGTGCGCGTGGCAACGGGGGCCTGCTGGAACTATCCTTGCTTTCCCACTTGGAAGGCTGCATTCATGCTGCCTTGAAGCTGCCTGACGTCCCCTGCTGTTGACAGGCCTGGAAATCCGGTAGAAATGCTTCTGGGAAGAAAATGAGTTTGCTCCGTCTCAACCCGGTGCTTCCATGGCCGCGGTGGTGGTTAGCCTGACAAGCTCCAGAACGAAAGGGAAACTCAACGTGAGAATTTGCCTCCAGTTTAGGCCCTGCGTAGCCGGGCAGGAAGGGCTGCATGCAGCAGTTTCCATGAGTTCTTAGTCACCGTTCGGGTTTATTTGAACGGAATTACCCATTTGAGGACCCCTAGGCCCCTCGGGTGTGCATCCATTTCCCCCCAAGGTCCCTGAGGACCTCCAGACACCCCCCCACGCCGTGGTCCGGCTGAGCAACATCGACGCCCATTGCTCTGCCCCTCGGAGGCCCTGTGTGCGTGCCGAGTGATGGGCAACACTCTGCACGTTCCTTGAGGAGAGCTACCTTTCCAGAGCCCTCACACGGCCTCAGAACCAGATTTCTGGTGAGTCCGAAGCTCCCAGGAAATATTTGTCGTCGCCCTTGTGAGAGCTGCCGTGAGAAAACACTCTGCTTTGCCTACTTCGCGGGCCTCGTACCTGAAGGCACTCAGCTGGAGGAGAACGTCAGCATCTCGCAATGCTGAGTCGTTAACGGGACAGCCAGATTGAGCACAGGCCTGGAGGGAAGGCCCTGACGTGAGGTGCAGAAGCGGAGCCGCGCAGCAGTTTCCATGAGGCCGTAGCCTCTGCTCTGCGTGTCTTTAACGGCAGTCGAGTTTCCTGGACACCTGGGAGGCTCGCGGGGGCACCCTGTTCCAGGCTGCAACACGGAGTACTCCCAGGCACCCCTGGGTCTGCTGAGCAACATCCAGGCCCGGAGCCCTTTGGAGCCGCTCTCTATACGCCGAGTGTAGGGAAACGCCCTGCACTCTGTCCTGGAGCAGATTCGTTTCCCCACCAAACCCACACTTTCACGAACAGACTTCTGGCACGTCTCACATGCCTTTGAGGTCTTACGCCTTACCCTAGTCTGAGCTGCCCTGAGAGACCCCTCGGCCTCGCATTCCATCTAGGACCCCCCTGCCGGAATTCACCCTGCCTCCAAGCGAAAGTCGGCTTGCGTTCTTACTGCGATTTAAGCCCTGTGCTTCCTGTGGCCCTGCAGGCTTTGGAATAGCCACAGGCCCCAGAGGCGTAACTAGGCAGGGCATTCCTTGGTTGAGGCAGTTCACTGGACCCAGAACACCCTACTTCGGGGAGTTGGTTCAGGGAAGCAAACGCAGGGTAACGTGTGTCTCTTTGGACTGGTTAGAAACCACAGGGAGGTAAGCTGAGTGTGCGCGTGGAAACGGGGGCCTGCTGGAACTATCCTTGCTTTCCCACTTGGAAGGCTGCATTC
Organism: Leucopleurus acutus; assembly: GCF_964270905.1. Classification (NCBI taxonomy): domain Eukaryota; kingdom Metazoa; phylum Chordata; class Mammalia; order Artiodactyla; family Delphinidae; genus Leucopleurus; species Leucopleurus acutus. The sequence continues at coordinate 213,254 of NW_028139010.1, forward strand.
ATGCTGCCTTGAAGCTGCCTGACGTCCCCTGCTGTTGACAGGCCTGGAAACCCGGTAGAAATGCTTCTGGGAAGAAAATGAGTTTGCTCCGTCTCAACCCGGTACTTCCATGGCCGCGGTGGTGGTTAGCCTGACAAGCTCCAGAACGAAAGGGAAACTCAACGTGAGAATTTGCCTCCAGTTTAGGCCCTGCGTAGCCGGGCAGGAAGGGCTGCATGCAGCAGTTTCCATGAGTTCTTAGTCACCGTTCGGGTTTATTTTAACGGAATTACCCATTTGAGGACCCCTAGGCCCCTCGGGTGTGCATCCATTTCCCTCCAAGGTCACTGAGGACCTCCAGACACCCCCCCCCCACGCCGTGGTCCGGCTGAGCAACATCGACGCCCATTGCTCTGCCCCTCGGAGGCCCTGTGTGCGTGCCGAGTGATGGGCAACACTCTGCACGTTCCTTGAGGAGAGCTACATTTCCAGAGCCCTCACAGGGCCTCAGAACCAGATTTCTGGTGAGTCCGAAGCTCCCAGGAAATATTTGTCGTCGCCCTTGTGAGAGCTGCCGTGAGAAAACACTCTGCTTTGCCTACTTCGCGGGCCTCGTACCTGAAGGCACTCAGCTGGAGGAGAACGTCAGCATCTCGCAATGCTGAGTCGTTAACGGGACAGCCAGATTGAGCACAGGCCTGGAGGGAAGGCCCTGACGTGAGGTGCAGAAGCGGAGCCGCGCAGCAGTTTCCATGAGGCCGTAGCCTCTGCTCTGCGTGTCTTTAACGGCAGTCGAGTTTCCTGGACACCTGGGAGGCTCGCGGGGGCACCCTGTTCCAGGCTGCAACACGGAGTACTCCCAGGCACCCCTGGGTCTGCTGAGCAACATCCAGGCCCGGAGCCCTTTGGAGCCGCTCTCTATACGCCGAGTGTAGGGAAACGCCCTGCACTCTGTCCTGGAGAAGATTCGTTTCCCCACCAAACCCACACTTTCACGAACAGACTTCTGGCACGTCTCACATGCCTTTGAGGTCTTACGCCTTACCCTAGTCTGAGCTGCCCTGAGAGACTCCTCGGCCTCGCATTCCATCTAGGACCCCCCTGCCGGAATTCACCCTGCCTCCAAGCGAAAGTCGGCTTGCGTTCTTACTGCGATTTAAGCCCTGTGCTTCCTGTGGCCCTGCAGGCTTTGGAATAGCCACAGGCCCCAGAGGCGTAACTAGGCAGGGCATTCCTTGGTTGAGGCAGTTCACTTGACCCAGAACACCCTACTTCGGGGAGTTGGTTCAGGGAAGCAAACGCAGGGTAACATGTGTCTCTTTGGACTGGTTAGAAACCACAGGGAGGTAAGCTGAGTGTGCGCGTGGAAACGGGGGCCTGCTGGAACTATCCTTGCTTTCCCACTTGGAAGGCTGCATTCATGCTGCCTTGAAGCTGCCTGACGTCCCCTGCTGTTGACAGGCCTGGAAATCCGGTAGAAATGCTTCTGGGAAGAAAATGAGTTTGGTCCGTCTCAACCCGGTGCTTCCATGGCCGCGGTGGTGGTTAGCCTGACAAGCTCCAGAACGAAAGGGAAACTCAACGTGAGAATTTGCCTCCAGTTTAGGCCCTGCGTAGCCGGGCAGGAAGGGCTGCATGCAGCAGTTTCCATGAGTTCTTAGTCACCGTTCGGGTTTATTTGAACGGAATTACCCATTTGAGGACCCCTAGGCCCCTCGGGTGTGCATCCATTTCCCCCCAAGGTCCCTGAGGACCTCCAGACACCCCCCCACGCCGTGGTCCGGCTGAGCAACATCGACGCCCATTGCTCTGCCCCTCGGAGGCCCTGTGTGCGTGCCGAGTGATGGGCAACACTCTGCACGTTTTTTGAGGAGAGCTACCTTTCCAGAGCCCTCACACGGCCTCAGAACCAGATTTCTGGTGAGTCCAAAGCTCCCAGGAAATATTTGTCGTCGCCCTTGTGAGAGCTGCCGTGAGAAAACACTCTGCTTTGCCTACTTCGCGGGCCTCGTACCTGAAGGCACTCAGCTGGAGGAGAACGTCAGCATCTCGCAATGCTGAGTCGTTAACGGGACAGCCAGATTGAGCACAGGCCTGGAGGGAAGGCCCTGACGTGAGGTGCAGAAGCGGAGCCGCGCAGCAGTTTCCATGAGGCCGTAGCCTCTGCTCTGCGTGTCTTTAACGGCAGTCGAGTTTCCTGGACACCTGGGAGGCTCGCGGGGGCACCCTGTTCCAGGCTGCAACACGGAGTACTCCCAGGCACCCCTGGGTCTGCTGAGCAACATCCAGGCCCGGAGCCCTTTGGAGCCGCTCTCTATACGCCGAGTGTAGGGAAACGCCCTGCACTCTGTCCTGGAGCAGATTCGTTTCCCCACCAAACCCACACTTTCACGAACAGACTTCTGGCACGTCTCACATGCCTTTGAGGTCTTACGCCTTACCCTAGTCTGAGCTGCCCTGAGAGACCCCTCGGCCTCGCATTCCATCTAGGACCCCCCTGCCGGAATTCACCCTGCCTCCAAGCGAAAGTCGGCTTGCGTTCTTACTGCGATTTAAGCCCTGTGCTTCCTGTGGCCCTGCAGGCTTTGGAATAGCCACAGGCCCCAGAGGCGTAACTAGGCAGGGCATTCCTTGGTTGAGGCAGTTCACTTGACCCAGAACACCCTACTTCGGGGAGTTGGTTCAGGGAAGCAAACGCAGGGTAACGTGTGTCTCTTTGGACTGGTTAGAAACCACAGGGAGGTAAGCTGAGTGTGCGCGTGGCAACGGGGGCCTGCTGGAACTATCCTTGCTTTCCCACTTGGAAGGCTGCATTCATGCTGCCTTGAAGCTGCCTGACGTCCCCTGCTGTTGACAGGCCTGGAAATCCGGTAGAAATGCTTCTGGGAAGAAAATGAGTTTGCTCCGTCTCAACCCGGTGCTTCCATGGCCGCGGTGGTGGTTAGCCTGACAAGCTCCAGAACGAAAGGGAAACTCAACGTGAGAATTTGCCTCCAGTTTAGGCCCTGCGTAGCCGGGCAGGAAGGGCTGCATGCAGCAGTTTCCATGAGTTCTTAGTCACCGTTCGGGTTTATTTTAACGGAATTACCCATTTGAGGACCCCTAGGCCCCTCGGGTGTGCATCCATTTCCCCCCAAGGTCCCTGAGGACCTCCAGACACCCCCCCACGCCGTGGTCCGGCTGAGCAACATCGACGCCCATTGCTCTGCCCCTCGGAGGCCCTGTGTGCGTGCCGAGTGATGGGCAACACTCTGCACGTTCCTTGAGGAGAGCTACCTTTCCAGAGCCCTCACACGACCTCAGAACCAGATTTCTGGTGAGTCCGAAGCTCCCAGGAAATATTTGTCGTCGCCCTTGTGAGAGCTGCCGTGAGAAAACACTCTGCTTTGCCTACTTCGCGGGCCTCGTACCTGAAGGCACTCAGCTGGAGGAGAACGTCAGCATCTCGCAATGCTGAGTCGTTAACGGGACAGCCAGATTGAGCACAGGCCTGGAGGGAAGGCCCTGACGTGAGGTGCAGAAGCGGAGCCGCGCAGCAGTTTCCATGAGGCCGTAGCCTCTGCTCTGCGTGTCTTTAACGGCAGTCGAGTTTCCTGGACACCTGGGAGGCTCGCGGGGGCACCCTGTTCCAGGCTGCAACACGGAGTACTCCCAGGCACCCCTGGGTCTGCTGAGCAACATCCAGGCCCGGAGCCCTTTGGAGCCGCTCTCTATACGCCGAGTGTAGGGAAACGCCCTGCACTCTGTCCTGGAGCAGATTCGTTTCCCCACCAAACCCACACTTTCACGAACAGACTTCTGGCACGTCTCACATGCCTTTGAGGTCTTACGCCTTACCCTAGTCTGAGCTGCCCTGAGAGACCCCTCGGCCTCGCATTCCATCTAGGACCCCCCTGCCGGAATTCACCCTGCCTCCAAGCGAAAGTCGGCTTGCGTTCTTACTGCGATTTAAGCCCTGTGCTTCCTGTGGCCCTGCAGGCTTTGGAATAGCCACAGGCCCCAGAGGCGTAACTAGGCAGGGCATTCCTTGGTTGAGGCAGTTCACTGGACCCAGAACACCCTACTTCGGGGAGTTGGTTCAGGGAAGCAAACGCAGGGTAACGTGTGTCTCTTTGGACTGGTTAGAAACCACAGGGAGGTAAGCTGAGTGTGCGCGTGGCAACGGGGGCCTGCTGGAACTATCCTTGCTTTCCCACTTGGAAGGCTGCATTCATGCTGCCTTGAAGCTGCCTGACGTCCCCTGCTGTTGACAGGCCTGGAAATCCGGTAGAAATGCTTCTGGGAAGAAAATGAGTTTGCTCCGTCTCAACCCGGTGCTTCCATGGCCGCGGTGGTGGTTAGCCTGACAAGCTCCAGAACGAAAGGGAAACTCAACGTGAGAATTTGCCTCCAGTTTAGGCCCTGCGTAGCCGGGCAGGAAGGGCTGCATGCAGCAGTTTCCATGAGTTCTTAGTCACCGTTCGGGTTTATTTTAACGGAATTACCCATTTGAGGACCCCTAGGCCCCTCGGGTGTGCATCCATTTCCCCCCAAGGTCCCTGAGGACCTCCAGACACCCCCCCACGCCGTGGTCCGGCTGAGCAACATCGACGCCCATTGCTCTGCCCCTCGGAGGCCCTGTGTGCGTGCCGAGTGATGGGCAACACTCTGCACGTTCCTTGAGGAGAGCTACCTTTCCAGAGCCCTCACACGACCTCAGAACCAGATTTCTGGTGAGTCCGAAGCTCCCAGGAAATATTTGTCGTCGCCCTTGTGAGAGCTGCCGTGAGAAAACACTCTGCTTTGCCTACTTCGCGGGCCTCGTACCTGAAGGCACTCAGCTGGAGGAGAACGTCAGCATCTCGCAATGCTGAGTCGTTAACGGGACAGCCAGATTGAGCACAGGCCTGGAGGGAAGGCCCTGACGTGAGGTGCAGAAGCGGAGCCGCGCAGCAGTTTCCATGAGGCCGTAGCCTCTGCTCTGCGTGTCTTTAACGGCAGTCGAGTTTCCTGGACACCTGGGAGGCTCGCGGGGGCACCCTGTTCCAGGCTGCAACACGGAGTACTCCCAGGCACCCCTGGGTCTGCTGAGCAACATCCAGGCCCGGAGCCCTTTGGAGCCGCTCTCTATACGCCGAGTGTAGGGAAACGCCCTGCACTCTGTCCTGGAGCAGATTCGTTTCCCCACCAAACCCACACTTTCACGAACAGACTTCTGGCACGTCTCACATGCCTTTGAGGTCTTACGCCTTACCCTAGTCTGAGCTGCCCTGAGAGACCCCTCGGCCTCGCATTCCATCTAGGACCCCCCTGCCGGAATTCACCCTGCCTCCAAGCGAAAGTCGGCTTGCGTTCTTACTGCGATTTAAGCCCTGTGCTTCCTGTGGCCCTGCAGGCTTTGGAATAGCCACAGGCCCCAGAGGCGTAACTAGGCAGGGCATTCCTTGGTTGAGGCAGTTCACTGGACCCAGAACACCCTACTTCGGGGAGTTGGTTCAGGGAAGCAAACGCAGGGTAACGTGTGTCTCTTTGGACTGGTTAGAAACCACAGGGAGGTAAGCTGAGTGTGCGCGTGGAAACGGGGGCCTGCTGGAACTATCCTTGCTTTCCCACTTGGAAGGCTGCATTCATGCTGCCTTGAAGCTGCCTGACGTCCCCTGCTGTTGACAGGCCTGGAAACCCGGTAGAAATGCTTCTGGGAAGAAAATGAGTTTGCTCCGTCTCAACCCGGTACTTCCATGGCCGCGGTGGTGGTTAGCCTGACAAGCTCCAGAACGAAAGGGAAACTCAACGTGAGAATTTGCCTCCAGTTTAGGCCCTGCGTAGCCGGGCAGGAAGGGCTGCATGCAGCAGTTTCCATGAGTTCTTAGTCACCGTTCGGGTTTATTTTAACGGAATTACCCATTTGAGGACCCCTAGGCCCCTCGGGTGTGCATCCATTTCCCTCCAAGGTCACTGAGGACCTCCAGACACCCCCCCCCCCACGCCGTGGTCCGGCTGAGCAACATCGACGCCCATTGCTCTGCCCCTCGGAGGCCCTGTGTGCGTGCCGAGTGATGGGCAACACTCTGCACGTTCCTTGAGGAGAGCTACATTTCCAGAGCCCTCACAGGGCCTCAGAACCAGATTTCTGGTGAGTCCGAAGCTCCCAGGAAATATTTGTCGTCGCCCTTGTGAGAGCTGCCGTGAGAAAACACTCTGCTTTGCCTACTTCGCGGGCCTCGTACCTGAAGGCACTCAGCTGGAGGAGAACGTCAGCATCTCGCAATGCTGAGTCGTTAACGGGACAGCCAGATTGAGCACAGGCCTGGAGGGAAGGCCCTGACGTGAGGTGCAGAAGCGGAGCCGCGCAGCAGTTTCCATGAGGCCGTAGCCTCTGCTCTGCGTGTCTTTAACGGCAGTCGAGTTTCCTGGACACCTGGGAGGCTCGCGGGGGCACCCTGTTCCAGGCTGCAACACGGAGTACTCCCAGGCACCCCTGGGTCTGCTGAGCAACATCCAGGCCCGGAGCCCTTTGGAGCCGCTCTCTATACGCCGAGTGTAGGGAAACGCCCTGCACTCTCTCCTGGAGAAGATTCGTTTCCCCACCAAACCCACACTTTCACGAACAGACTTCTGGCACGTCTCACATGCCTTTGAGGTCTTACGCCTTACCCTAGTCTGAGCTGCCCTGAGAGACTCCTCGGCCTCGCATTCCATCTAGGACCCCCCTGCCGGAATTCACCCTGCCTCCAAGCGAAAGTCGGCTTGCGTTCTTACTGCGATTTAAGCCCTGTGCTTCCTGTGGCCCTGCAGGCTTTGGAATAGCCACAGGCCCCAGAGGCGTAACTAGGCAGGGCATTCCTTGGTTGAGGCAGTTCACTTGACCCAGAACACCCTACTTCGGGGAGTTGGTTCAGGGAAGCAAACGCAGGGTAACATGTGTCTCTTTGGACTGGTTAGAAACCACAGGGAGGTAAGCTGAGTGTGCGCGTGGCAACGGGGGCCTGCTGGAACTATCCTTGCTTTCCCACTTGGAAGGCTGCATTCATGCTGCCTTGAAGCTGCCTGACGTCCCCTGCTGTTGACAGGCCTGGAAATCCGGTAGAAATGCTTCTGGGAAGAAAATGAGTTTGCTCCGTCTCAACCCGGTGCTTCCATGGCCGCGGTGGTGGTTAGCCTGACAAGCTCCAGAACGAAAGGGAAACTCAACGTGAGAATTTGCCTCCAGTTTAGGCCCTGCGTAGCCGGGCAGGAAGGGCTGCATGCAGCAGTTTCCATGAGTTCTTAGTCACCGTTCGGGTTTATTTTAACGGAATTACCCATTTGAGGACCCCTAGGCCCCTCGGGTGTGCATCCATTTCCCCCCAAGGCCCCTGAGGACCTCCAGACACCCCCCCACGCCGTGGTCCGGCTGAGCAACATCGACGCCCATTGCTCTGCCCCTCGGAGGCCCTGTGTGCGTGCCGAGTGATGGGCAACACTCTGCACGTTTTTTGAGGAGAGCTACCTTTCCAGAGCCCTCACAGGGCCTCAGAACCAGATTTCTGGTGAGTCCAAAGCTCCCAGGAAATATTTGTCGTCGCCCTTGTGAGAGCTGCCGTGAGAAAACACTCTGCTTTGCCTACTTCGCGGGCCTCGTACCTGAAGGCACTCAGCTGGAGGAGAACGTCAGCATCTCGCAATGCTGAGTCGTTAACGGGACAGCCAGATTGAGCACAGGCCTGGAGGGAAGGCCCTGACGTGAGGTGCAGAAGCGGAGCCGCGCAGCAGTTTCCATGAGGCCGTAGCCTCTGCTCTGCGTGTCTTTAACGGCAGTCGAGTTTCCTGGACACCTGGGAGGCTCGCGGGGGCACCCTGTTCCAGGCTGCAACACGGAGTACTCCCAGGCACCCCTGGGTCTGCTGAGCAACATCCAGGCCCGGAGCCCTTTGGAGCCGCTCTCTATACGCCGAGTGTAGGGAAACGCCCTGCACTCTGTCCTGGAGCAGATTCGTTTCCCCACCAAACCCACACTTTCACGAACAGACTTCTGGCACGTCTCACATGCCTTTGAGGTCTTACGCCTTACCCTAGTCTGAGCTGCCCTGAGAGACCCCTCGGCCTCGCATTCCATCTAGGACCCCCCTGCCGGAATTCACCCTGCCTCCAAGCGAAAGTCGGCTTGCGTTCTTACTGCGATTTAAGCCCTGTGCTTCCTGTGGCCCTGCAGGCTTTGGAATAGCCACAGGCCCCAGAGGCGTAACTAGGCAGGGCATTCCTTGGTTGAGGCAGTTCACTTGACCCAGAACACCCTACTTCGGGGAGTTGGTTCAGGGAAGCAAACGCAGGGTAACGTGTGTCTCTTTGGACTGGTTAGAAACCACAGGGAGGTAAGCTGAGTGTGCGCGTGGCAACGGGGGCCTGCTGGAACTATCCTTGCTTTCCCACTTGGAAGGCTGCATTCATGCTGCCTTGAAGCTGCCTGACGTCCCCTGCTGTTGACAGGCCTGGAAATCCGGTAGAAATGCTTCTGGGAAGAAAATGAGTTTGCTCCGTCTCAACCCGGTGCTTCCATGGCCGCGGTGGTGGTTAGCCTGACAAGCTCCAGAACGAAAGGGAAACTCAACGTGAGAATTTGCCTCCAGTTTAGGCCCTGCGTAGCCGGGCAGGAAGGGCTGCATGCAGCAGTTTCCATGAGTTCTTAGTCACCGTTCGGGTTTATTTGAACGGAATTACCCATTTGAGGACCCCTAGGCCCCTCGGGTGTGCATCCATTTCCCTCCAAGGTCACTGAGGACCTCCAGACACCCCCCCACGCCGTGGTCCGGCTGAGCAACATCGACGCCCATTGCTCTGCCCCTCGGAGGCCCTGTGTGCGTGCCGAGTGATGGGCAACACTCTGCACGTTCCTTGAGGAGAGCTACCTTTCCAGAGCCCTCACACGGCCTCAGAACCAGATTTCTGGTGAGTCCGAAGCTCCCAGGAAATATTTGTCGTCGCCCTTGTGAGAGCTGCCGTGAGAAAACACTCTGCTTTGCCTACTTCGCGGGCCTCGTACCTGAAGGCACTCAGCTGGAGGAGAACGTCAGCATCTCGCAATGCTGAGTCGTTAACGGGACAGCCAGATTGAGCACAGGCCTGGAGGGAAGGCCCTGACGTGAGGTGCAGAAGCGGAGCCGCGCAGCAGTTTCCATGAGGCCGTAGCCTCTGCTCTGCGTGTCTTTAACGGCAGTCGAGTTTCCTGGACACCTGGGAGGCTCGCGGGGGCACCCTGTTCCAGGCTGCAACACGGAGTACTCCCAGGCACCCCTGGGTCTGCTGAGCAACATCCAGGCCCGGAGCCCTTTGGAGCCGCTCTCTATACGCCGAGTGTAGGGAAACGCCCTGCACTCTCTCCTGGAGAAGATTCGTTTCCCCACCAAACCCACACTTTCACGAACAGACTTCTGGCACGTCTCACATGCCTTTGAGGTCTTACGCCTTACCCTAGTCTGAGCTGCCCTGAGAGACCCCTCGGCCTCGCATTCCATCTAGGACCCCCCTGCCGGAATTCACCCTGCCTCCAAGCGAAAGTCGGCTGGCGTTCTTACTGCGATTTAAGCCCTGTGCTTCCTGTGGCCCTGCAGGCTTTGGAATAGCCACAGGCCCCAGAGGCGTAACTAGGCAGGGCATTCCTTGGTTGAGGCAGTTCACTGGACCCAGAACACCCTACTTCGGGGAGTTGATTCAGGGAAGCAAACGCAGGGTAACGTGTGTCTCTTTGGACTGGTTAGAAACCACAGGGAGGTAAGCTGAGTGTGCGCGTGGCAACGGGGGCCTGCTGGAACTATCCTTGCTTTCCCACTTGGAAGGCTGCATTCATGCTGCCTTGAAGCTGCCTGACGTCCCCTGCTGTTGACAGGCCTGGAAATCCGGTAGAAATGCTTCTGGGAAGAAAATGAGTTTGCTCCGTCTCAACCTGGTGCTTCCATGGCCGCGGTGGTGGTTAGCCTGACAAGCTCCAGAACGAAAGGGAAACTCAACGTGAGAATTTGCCTCCAGTTTAGGCCCTGCGTAGCCGGGCAGGAAGGGCTGCATGCAGCAGTTTCCATGAGTTCTTAGTCACCGTTCGGGTTTATTTGAACGGAATTACCCATTTGAGGACCCCTAGGCCCCTCGGGTGTGCATCCATTTCCCCCCAAGGTCCCTGAGGACCTCCAGACACCCCCCCACGCCGTGGTCCGGCTGAGCAACATCGACGCCCATTGCTCTGCCCCTCGGAGGCCCTGTGTGCGTGCCGAGTGATGGGCAACACTCTGCACGTTCCTTGAGGAGAGCTACATTTCCAGAGCCCTCACACGGCCTCAGAACCAGATTTCTGGTGAGTCCGAAGCTCCCAGGAAATATTTGTCGTCGCCCTTGTGAGAGCTGCCGTGAGAAAACACTCTGCTTTGCCTACTTCGCGGGCCTCGTACCTGAAGGCACTCAGCTGGAGGAGAACGTCAGCATCTCGCAATGCTGAGTCGTTAACGGGACAGCCAGATTGAGCACAGGCCTGGAGGGAAGGCCCTGACGTGAGGTGCAGAAGCGGAGCCGCGCAGCAGTTTCCATGAGGCCCTAGCCTCTGCTCTGCGTGTCTTTAACGGCAGTCGAGTTTCCTGGACACCTGGGAGGCTCGCGGGGGCACCCTGTTCCAGGCTGCAACACGGAGTACTCCCAGGCACCCCTGGGTCTGCTGAGCAACATCCAGGCCCGGAGCCCTTTGGAGCCGCTCTCTATACGCCGAGTGTAGGGAAACGCCCTGCACTCTGTCCTGGAGCAGATTCGTTTCCCCACCAAACCCACACTTTCACGAACAGACTTCTGGCACGTCTCACATGCCTTTGAGGTCTTACGCCTTACCCTAGTCTGAGCTGCCCTGAGAGACCCCTCGGCCTCGCATTCCATCTAGGACCCCCCTGCCGGAATTCACCCTGCCTCCAAGCGAAAGTCGGCTGGCGTTCTTACTGCGATTTAAGCCCTGTGCTTCCTGTGGCCCTGCAGGCTTTGGAATAGCCACAGGCCCCAGAGGCGTAACTAGGCAGGGCATTCCTTGGTTGAGGCAGTTCACTGGACCCAGAACACCCTACTTCGGGGAGTTGGTTCAGGGAAGCAAACGCAGGGTAACGTGTGTCTCTTTGGACTGGTTAGAAACCACAGGGAGGTAAGCTGAGTGTGCGCGTGGAAACGGGGGCCTGCTGGAACTATCCTTGCTTTCCCACTTGGAAGGCTGCATTCATGCTGCCTTGAAGCTGCCTGACGTCCCCTGCTGTTGACAGGCCTGGAAACCCGGTAGAAATGCTTCTGGGAAGAAAATGAGTTTGCTCCGTCTCAACCCGGTACTTCCATGGCCGCGGTGGTGGTTAGCCTGACAAGCTCCAGAACGAAAGGGAAACTCAACGTGAGAATTTGCCTCCAGTTTAGGCCCTGCGTAGCCGGGCAGGAAGGGCTGCATGCAGCAGTTTCCATGAGTTCTTAGTCACCGTTCGGGTTTATTTTAACGGAATTACCCATTTGAGGACCCCTAGGCCCCTCGGGTGTGCATCCATTTCCCTCCAAGGTCACTGAGGACCTCCAGACACCCTCCCCCCACGCCGTGGTCCGGCTGAGCAACATCGACGCCCATTGCTCTGCCCCTCGGAGGCCCTGTGTGCGTGCCGAGTGATGGGCAACACTCTGCACGTTCCTTGAGGAGAGCTACATTTCCAGAGCCCTCACAGGGCCTCAGAACCAGATTTCTGGTGAGTCCGAAGCTCCCAGGAAATATTTGTCGTCGCCCTTGTGAGAGCTGCCGTGAGAAAACACTCTGCTTTGCCTACTTCGCGGGCCTCGTACCTGAAGGCACTCAGCTGGAGGAGAACGTCAGCATCTCGCAATGCTGAGTCGTTAACGGGACAGCCAGATTGAGCACAGGCCTGGAGGGAAGGCCCTGACGTGAGGTGCAGAAGCGGAGCCGCGCAGCAGTTTCCATGAGGCCGTAGCCTCTGCTCTGCGTGTCTTTAACGGCAGTCGAGTTTCCTGGACACCTGGGAGGCTCGCGGGGGCACCCTGTTCCAGGCTGCAACACGGAGTACTCCCAGGCACCCCTGGGTCTGCTGAGCAACATCCAGGCCCGGAGCCCTTTGGAGCCGCTCTCTATACGCCGAGTGTAGGGAAACGCCCTGCACTCTCTCCTGGAGAAGATTCGTTTCCCCACCAAACCCACACTTTCACGAACAGACTTCTGGCACGTCTCACATGCCTTTGAGGTCTTACGCCTTACCCTAGTCTGAGCTGCCCTGAGAGACTCCTCGGCCTCGCATTCCATCTAGGACCCCCCTGCCGGAATTCACCCTGCCTCCAAGCGAAAGTCGGCTTGCGTTCTTACTGCGATTTAAGCCCTGTGCTTCCTGTGGCCCTGCAGGCTTTGGAATAGCCACAGGCCCCAGAGGCGTAACTAGGCAGGGCATTCCTTGGTTGAGGCAGTTCACTTGACCCAGAACACCCTACTTCGGGGAGTTGGTTCAGGGAAGCAAACGCAGGGTAACATGTGTCTCTTTGGACTGGTTAGAAACCACAGGGAGGTAAGCTGAGTGTGCGCGTGGCAACGGGGGCCTGCTGGAACTATCCTTGCTTTCCCACTTGGAAGGCTGCATTCATGCTGCCTTGAAGCTGCCTGACGTCCCCTGCTGTTGACAGGTCTGGAAATCCGGTAGAAATGCTTCTGGGAAGAAAATGAGTTTGCTCCGTCTCAACCCGGTGCTTCCATGGCCGCGGTGGTGGTTAGCCTGACAAGCTCCAGAACGAAAGGGAAACTCAACGTGAGAATTTGCCTCCAGTTTAGGCCCTGCGTAGCCGGGCAGGAAGGGCTGCATGCAGCAGTTTCCATGAGTTCTTAGTCACCGTTCGGGTTTATTTTAACGGAATTACCCATTTGAGGACCCCTAGGCCCCTCGGGTGTGCATCCATTTCCCCCCAAGGTCCCTGAGGACCTCCAGACACCCCCCCACGCCGTGGTCCGGCTGAGCAACATCGACGCCCATTGCTCTGCCCCTCGGAGGCCCTGTGTGCGTGCCGAGTGATGGGCAACACTCTGCACGTTTTTTGAGGAGAGCTACCTTTCCAGAGCCCTCACACGGCCTCAGAACCAGATTTCTGGTGAGTGCAAAGCTCCCAGGAAATATTTGTCGTCGCCCTTGTGAGAGCTGCCGTGAGAAAACACTCTGCTTTGCCTACTGCGCGGGCCTCGTACCTGAAGGCACTCAGCTGGAGGAGAACGTCAGCATCTCGCAATGCTGAGTCGTTAACGGGACAGCCAGATTGAGCACAGGCCTGGAGGGAAGGCCCTGACGTGAGGTGCAGAAGCGGAGCCGCGCAGCAGTTTCCATGAGGCCGTAGCCTCTGCTCTGCGTGTCTTTAACGGCAGTCGAGTTTCCTGGACACCTGGGAGGCTCGCGGGGGCACCCTGTTCCAGGCTGCAACACGGAGTACTCCCAGGCACCCCTGGGTCTGCTGAGCAACATCCAGGCCCGGAGCCCTTTGGAGCCGCTCTCTATACGCCGAGTGTAGGGAAACGCCCTGCACTCTGTCCTGGAGCAGATTCGTTTCCCCACCAAACCCACACTTTCACGAACAGACTTCTGGCACGTCTCACATGCCTTTGAGGTCTTACGCCTTACCCTAGTCTGAGCTGCCCTGAGAGACCCCTCGGCCTCGCATTCCATCTAGGACCCCCCTGCCGGAATTCACCCTGCCTCCAAGCGAAAGTCGGCTGGCGTTCTTACTGCGATTTAAGCCCTGTGCTTCCTGTGGCCCTGCAGGCTTTGGAATAGCCACAGGCCCCAGAGGCGTAACTAGGCAGGGCATTCCTTGGTTGAGGCAGTTCACTTGACCCAGAACACCCTACTTCGGGGAGTTGGTTCAGGGAAGCAAACGCAGGGTAACATGTGTCTCTTTGGACTGGTTAGAAACCACAGGGAGGTAAGCTGAGTGTGCGCGTGGCAACGGGGGCCTGCTGGAACTATCCTTGCTTTCCCACTTGGAAGGCTGCATTCATGCTGCCTTGAAGCTGCCTGACGTCCCCTGCTGTTGACAGGCCTGGAAACCCGGTAGAAATGCTTCTGGGAAGAAAATGAGTTTGCTCCGTCTCAACCCGGTGCTTCCATGGCCGCGGTGGTGGTTAGCCTGACAAGCTCCAGAACGAAAGGGAAACTCAACGTGAGAATTTGCCTCCAGTTTAGGCCCTGCGTAGCCGGGCAGGAAGGGCTGCATGCAGCAGTTTCCATGAGTTCTTAGTCACCGTTCGGGTTTATTTTAACGGAATTACCCATTTGAGGACCCCTAGGCCCCTCGGGTGTGCATCCATTTCCCCCCAAGGTCCCTGAGGACCTCCAGACACCCCCCCACGCCGTGGTCCGGCTGAGCAACATCGACGCCCATTGCTCTGCCCCTCGGAGGCCCTGTGTGCGTGCCGAGTGATGGGCAACACTCTGCACGTTTTTTGAGGAGAGCTACCTTTCCAGAGCCCTCACAGGGCCTCAGAACCAGATTTCTGGTGAGTCCAAAGCTCCCAGGAAATATTTGTCGTCGCCCTTGTGAGAGCTGCCGTGAGAAAACACTCTGCTTTGCCTACTTCGCGGGCCTCGTACCTGAAGGCACTCAGCTGGAGGAGAACGTCAGCATCTCGCAATGCTGAGTCGTTAACGGGACAGCCAGATTGAGCACAGGCCTGGAGGGAAGGCCCTGACGTGAGGTGCAGAAGCGGAGCCGCGCAGCAGTTTCCATGAGGCCGTAGCCTCTGCTCTGCGTGTCTTTAACGGCAGTCGAGTTTCCTGGACACCTGGGAGGCTCGCGGGGGCACCCTGTTCCAGGCTGCAACACGGAGTACTCCCAGGCACCCCTGGGTCTGCTGAGCAACATCCAGGCCCGGAGCCCTTTGGAGCCGCTCTCTATACGCCGAGTGTAGGGAAACGCCCTGCACTCTGTCCTGGAGCAGATTCGTTTCCCCACCAAACCCACACTTTCACGAACAGACTTCTGGCACGTCTCACATGCCTTTGAGGTCTTACGCCTTACCCTAGTCTGAGCTGCCCTGAGAGACCCCTCGGCCTCGCATTCCATCTAGGACCCCCCTGCCGGAATTCACCCTGCCTCCAAGCGAAAGTCGGCTTGCGTTCTTACTGCGATTTAAGCCCTGTGCTTCCTGTGGCCCTGCAGGCTTTGGAATAGCCACAGGCCCCAGAGGCGTAACTAGGCAGGGCATTCCTTGGTTGAGGCAGTTCACTTGACCCAGAACACCCTACTTCGGGGAGTTGGTTCAGGGAAGCAAACGCAGGGTAACGTGTGTCTCTTTGGACTGGTTAGAAACCACAGGGAGGTAAGCTGAGTGTGCGCGTGGCAACGGGGGCCTGCTGGAACTATCCTTGCTTTCCCACTTGGAAGGCTGCATTCATGCTGCCTTGAAGCTGCCTGACGTCCCCTGCTGTTGACAGGCCTGGAAATCCGGTAGAAATGCTTCTGGGAAGAAAATGAGTTTGCTCCGTCTCAACCCGGTGCTTCCATGGCCGCGGTGGTGGTTAGCCTGACAAGCTCCAGAACGAAAGGGAAACTCAACGTGAGAATTTGCCTCCAGTTTAGGCCCTGCGTAGCCGGGCAGGAAGGGCTGCATGCAGCAGTTTCCATGAGTTCTTAGTCACCGTTCGGGTTTATTTGAACGGAATTACCCATTTGAGGACCCCTAGGCCCCTCGGGTGTGCATCCATTTCCCTCCAAGGTCACTGAGGACCTCCAGACACCCCCCCACGCCGTGGTCCGGCTGAGCAACATCGACGCCCATTGCTCTGCCCCTCGGAGGCCCTGTGTGCGTGCCGAGTGATGGGCAACACTCTGCACGTTCCTTGAGGAGAGCTACCTTTCCAGAGCCCTCACACGGCCTCAGAACCAGATTTCTGGTGAGTCCGAAGCTCCCAGGAAATATTTGTCGTCGCCCTTGTGAGAGCTGCCGTGAGAAAACACTCTGCTTTGCCTACTTCGCGGGCCTCGTACCTGAAGGCACTCAGCTGGAGGAGAACGTCAGCATCTCGCAATGCTGAGTCGTTAACGGGACAGCCAGATTGAGCACAGGCCTGGAGGGAAGGCCCTGACGTGAGGTGCAGAAGCGGAGCCGCGCAGCAGTTTCCATGAGGCCGTAGCCTCTGCTCTGCGTGTCTTTAACGGCAGTCGAGTTTCCTGGACACCTGGGAGGCTCGCGGGGGCACCCTGTTCCAGGCTGCAACACGGAGTACTCCCAGGCACCTCTGGGTCTGCTGAGCAACATCCAGGCCCGGAGCCCTTTGGAGCCGCTCTCTATACGCCGAGTGTAGGGAAACGCCCTGCACTCTGTCCTGGAGCAGATTCGTTTCCCCACCAAACCCACACTTTCACGAACAGACTTCTGGCACGTCTCACATGCCTTTGAGGTCTTACGCCTTACCCTAGTCTGAGCTGCCCTGAGAGACCCCTCGGCCTCGCATTCCATCTAGGACCCCCCTGCCGGAATTCACCCTGCCTCCAAGCGAAAGTCGGCTGGCGTTCTTACTGCGATTTAAGCCCTGTGCTTCCTGTGGCCCTGCAGGCTTTGGAATAGCCACAGGCCCCAGAGGCGTAACTAGGCAGGGCATTCCTTGGTTGAGGCAGTTCACTGGACCCAGAACACCCTACTTCGGGGAGTTGATTCAGGGAAGCAAACGCAGGGTAACGTGTGTCTCTTTGGACTGGTTAGAAACCACAGGGAGGTAAGCTGAGTGTGCGCGTGGCAACGGGGGCCTGCTGGAACTATCCTTGCTTTCCCACTTGGAAGGCTGCATTCATGCTGCCTTGAAGCTGCCTGACGTCCCCTGCTGTTGACAGGCCTGGAAATCCGGTAGAAATGCTTCTGGGAAGAAAATGAGTTTGCTCCGTCTCAACCCGGTGCTTCCATGGCCGCGGTGGTGGTTAGCCTGACAAGCTCCAGAACGAAAGGGAAACTCAACGTGAGAATTTGCCTCCAGTTTAGGCCCTGCGTAGCCGGGCAGGAAGGGCTGCATGCAGCAGTTTCCATGAGTTCTTAGTCACCGTTCGGGTTTATTTTAACGGAATTACCCATTTGAGGACCCCTAGGCCCCTCGGGTGTGCATCCATTTCCCCCCAAGGTCCCTGAGGACCTCCAGACACCCCCCCACGCCGTGGTCCGGCTGAGCAACATCGACGCCCATTGCTCTGCCCCTCGGAGGCCCTGTGTGCGTGCCGAGTGATGGGCAACACTCTGCACGTTCCTTGAGGAGAGCTACCTTTCCAGAGCCCTCACACGGCCTCAGAACCAGATTTCTGGTGAGTCCAAAGCTCCCAGGAAATATTTGTCGTCGCCCTTGTGAGAGCTGCCGTGAGAAAACACTCTGCTTTGCCTACTTCGCGGGCCTCGTACCTGAAGGCACTCAGCTGGAGGAGAACGTCAGCATCTCGCAATGCTGAGTCGTTAACGGGACAGCCAGATTGAGCACAGGCCTGGAGGGAAGGCCCTGACGTGAGGTGCAGAAGCGGAGCCGCGCAGCAGTTTCCATGAGGCCGTAGCCTCTGCTCTGCGTGTCTTTAACGGCAGTCGAGTTTCCTGGACACCTGGGAGGCTCGCGGGGGCACCCTGTTCCAGGCTGCAACACGGAGTACTCCCAGGCACCCCTGGGTCTGCTGAGCAACATCCAGGCCCGGAGCCCTTTGGAGCCGCTCTCTATACGCCGAGTGTAGGGAAACGCCCTGCACTCTGTCCTGGAGCAGATTCGTTTCCCCACCAAACCCACACTTTCACGAACAGACTTCTGGCACGTCTCACATGCCTTTGAGGTCTTACGCCTTACCCTAGTCTGAGCTGCCCTGAGAGACCCCTCGGCCTCGCATTCCATCTAGGACCCCCCTGCCGGAATTCACCCTGCCTCCAAGCGAAAGTCGGCTGGCGTTCTTACTGCGATTTAAGCCCTGTGCTTCCTGTGGCCCTGCAGGCTTTGGAATAGCCACAGGCCCCAGAGGCGTAACTAGGCAGGGCATTCCTTGGTTGAGGCAGTTCACTGGACCCAGAACACCCTACTTCGGGGAGTTGATTCAGGGAAGCAAACGCAGGGTAACGTGTGTCTCTTTGGACTGGTTAGAAACCACAGGGAGGTAAGCTGAGTGTGCGCGTGGCAACGGGGGCCTGCTGGAACTATCCTTGCTTTCCCACTTGGAAGGCTGCATTCATGCTGCCTTGAAGCTGCCTGACGTCCCCTGCTGTTGACAGGCCTGGAAATCCGGTAGAAATGCTTCTGGGAAGAAAATGAGTTTGCTCCGTCTCAACCTGGTGCTTCCATGGCCGCGGTGGTGGTTAGCCTGACAAGCTCCAGAACGAAAGGGAAACTCAACGTGAGAATTTGCCTCCAGTTTAGGCCCTGCGTAGCCGGGCAGGAAGGGCTGCATGCAGCAGTTTCCATGAGTTCTTAGTCACCGTTCGGGTTTATTTGAACGGAATTACCCATTTGAGGACCCCTAGGCCCCTCGGGTGTGCATCCATTTCCCCCCAAGGTCCCTGAGGACCTCCAGACACCCCCCCACGCCGTGGTCCGGCTGAGCAACATCGACGCCCATTGCTCTGCCCCTCGGAGGCCCTGTGTGCGTGCCGAGTGATGGGCAACACTCTGCACGTTCCTTGAGGAGAGCTACATTTCCAGAGCCCTCACACGGCCTCAGAACCAGATTTCTGGTGAGTCCGAAGCTCCCAGGAAATATTTGTCGTCGCCCTTGTGAGAGCTGCCGTGAGAAAACACTCTGCTTTGCCTACTTCGCGGGCCTCGTACCTGAAGGCACTCAGCTGGAGGAGAACGTCAGCATCTCGCAATGCTGAGTCGTTAACGGGACAGCCAGATTGAGCACAGGCCTGGAGGGAAGGCCCTGACGTGAGGTGCAGAAGCGGAGCCGCGCAGCAGTTTCCATGAGGCCCTAGCCTCTGCTCTGCGTGTCTTTAACGGCAGTCGAGTTTCCTGGACACCTGGGAGGCTCGCGGGGGCACCCTGTTCCAGGCTGCAACACGGAGTACTCCCAGGCACCCCTGGGTCTGCTGAGCAACATCCAGGCCCGGAGCCCTTTGGAGCCGCTCTCTATACGCCGAGTGTAGGGAAACGCCCTGCACTCTGTCCTGGAGCAGATTCGTTTCCCCACCAAACCCACACTTTCACGAACAGACTTCTGGCACGTCTCACATGCCTTTGAGGTCTTACGCCTTACCCTAGTCTGAGCTGCCCTGAGAGACCCCTCGGCCTCGCATTCCATCTAGGACCCCCCTGCCGGAATTCACCCTGCCTCCAAGCGAAAGTCGGCTGGCGTTCTTACTGCGATTTAAGCCCTGTGCTTCCTGTGGCCCTGCAGGCTTTGGAATAGCCACAGGCCCCAGAGGCGTAACTAGGCAGGGCATTCCTTGGTTGAGGCAGTTCACTGGACCCAGAACACCCTACTTCGGGGAGTTGGTTCAGGGAAGCAAACGCAGGGTAACGTGTGTCTCTTTGGACTGGTTAGAAACCACAGGGAGGTAAGCTGAGTGTGCGCGTGGAAACGGGGGCCTGCTGGAACTATCCTTGCTTTCCCACTTGGAAGGCTGCATTCATGCTGCCTTGAAGCTGCCTGACGTCCCCTGCTGTTGACAGGCCTGGAAACCCGGTAGAAATGCTTCTGGGAAGAAAATGAGTTTGCTCCGTCTCAACCCGGTACTTCCATGGCCGCGGTGGTGGTTAGCCTGACAAGCTCCAGAACGAAAGGGAAACTCAACGTGAGAATTTGCCTCCAGTTTAGGCCCTGCGTAGCCGGGCAGGAAGGGCTGCATGCAGCAGTTTCCATGAGTTCTTAGTCACCGTTCGGGTTTATTTTAACGGAATTACCCATTTGAGGACCCCTAGGCCCCTCGGGTGTGCATCCATTTCCCTCCAAGGTCACTGAGGACCTCCAGACACCCTCCCCCCACGCCGTGGTCCGGCTGAGCAACATCGACGCCCATTGCTCTGCCCCTCGGAGGCCCTGTGTGCGTGCCGAGTGATGGGCAACACTCTGCACGTTCCTTGAGGAGAGCTACATTTCCAGAGCCCTCACAGGGCCTCAGAACCAGATTTCTGGTGAGTCCGAAGCTCCCAGGAAATATTTGTCGTCGCCCTTGTGAGAGCTGCCGTGAGAAAACACTCTGCTTTGCCTACTTCGCGGGCCTCGTACCTGAAGGCACTCAGCTGGAGGAGAACGTCAGCATCTCGCAATGCTGAGTCGTTAACGGGACAGCCAGATTGAGCACAGGCCTGGAGGGAAGGCCCTGACGTGAGGTGCAGAAGCGGAGCCGCGCAGCAGTTTCCATGAGGCCGTAGCCTCTGCTCTGCGTGTCTTTAACGGCAGTCGAGTTTCCTGGACACCTGGGAGGCTCGCGGGGGCACCCTGTTCCAGGCTGCAACACGGAGTACTCCCAGGCACCCCTGGGTCTGCTGAGCAACATCCAGGCCCGGAGCCCTTTGGAGCCGCTCTCTATACGCCGAGTGTAGGGAAACGCCCTGCACTCTCTCCTGGAGAAGATTCGTTTCCCCACCAAACCCACACTTTCACGAACAGACTTCTGGCACGTCTCACATGCCTTTGAGGTCTTACGCCTTACCCTAGTCTGAGCTGCCCTGAGAGACTCCTCGGCCTCGCATTCCATCTAGGACCCCCCTGCCGGAATTCACCCTGCCTCCAAGCGAAAGTCGGCTTGCGTTCTTACTGCGATTTAAGCCCTGTGCTTCCTGTGGCCCTGCAGGCTTTGGAATAGCCACAGGCCCCAGAGGCGTAACTAGGCAGGGCATTCCTTGGTTGAGGCAGTTCACTTGACCCAGAACACCCTACTTCGGGGAGTTGGTTCAGGGAAGCAAACGCAGGGTAACATGTGTCTCTTTGGACTGGTTAGAAACCACAGGGAGGTAAGCTGAGTGTGCGCGTGGCAACGGGGGCCTGCTGGAACTATCCTTGCTTTCCCACTTGGAAGGCTGCATTCATGCTGCCTTGAAGCTGCCTGACGTCCCCTGCTGTTGACAGGTCTGGAAATCCGGTATAAATGCTTCTGGGAAGAAAATGAGTTTGCTCCGTCTCAACCCGGTGCTTCCATGGCCGCGGTGGTGGTTAGCCTGACAAGCTCCAGAACGAAAGGGAAACTCAACGTGAGAATTTGCCTCCAGTTTAGGCCCTGCGTAGCCGGGCAGGAAGGGCTGCATGCAGCAGTTTCCATGAGTTCTTAGTCACCGTTCGGGTTTATTTTAACGGAATTACCCATTTGAGGACCCCTAGGCCCCTCGGGTGTGCATCCATTTCCCCCCAAGGTCCCTGAGGACCTCCAGACACCCCCCCACGCCGTGGTCCGGCTGAGCAACATCGACGCCCATTGCTCTGCCCCTCGGAGGCCCTGTGTGCGTGCCGAGTGATGGGCAACACTCTGCACGTTTTTTGAGGAGAGCTACCTTTCCAGAGCCCTCACACGGCCTCAGAACCAGATTTCTGGTGAGTGCAAAGCTCCCAGGAAATATTTGTCGTCGCCCTTGTGAGAGCTGCCGTGAGAAAACACTCTGCTTTGCCTACTGCGCGGGCCTCGTACCTGAAGGCACTCAGCTGGAGGAGAACGTCAGCATCTCGCAATGCTGAGTCGTTAACGGGACAGCCAGATTGAGCACAGGCCTGGAGGGAAGGCCCTGACGTGAGGTGCAGAAGCGGAGCCGCGCAGCAGTTTCCATGAGGCCGTAGCCTCTGCTCTGCGTGTCTTTAACGGCAGTCGAGTTTCCTGGACACCTGGGAGGCTCGCGGGGGCACCCTGTTCCAGGCTGCAACACGGAGTACTCCCAGGCACCCCTGGGTCTGCTGAGCAACATCCAGGCCCGGAGCCCTTTGGAGCCGCTCTCTATACGCCGAGTGTAGGGAAACGCCCTGCACTCTGTCCTGGAGCAGATTCGTTTCCCCACCAAACCCACACTTTCACGAACAGACTTCTGGCACGTCTCACATGCCTTTGAGGTCTTACGCCTTACCCTAGTCTGAGCTGCCCTGAGAGACCCCTCGGCCTCGCATTCCATCTAGGACCCCCCTGCCGGAATTCACCCTGCCTCCAAGCGAAAGTCGGCTTGCGTTCTTACTGCGATTTAAGCCCTGTGCTTCCTGTGGCCCTGCAGGCTTTGGAATAGCCACAGGCCCCAGAGGCGTAACTAGGCAGGGCATTCCTTGGTTGAGGCAGTTCACTTGACCCAGAACACCCTACTTCGGGGAGTTGGTTCAGGGAAGCAAACGCAGGGTAACATGTGTCTCTTTGGACTGGTTAGAAACCACAGGGAGGTAAGCTGAGTGTGCGCGTGGCAACGGGGGCCTGCTGGAACTATCCTTGCTTTCCCACTTGGAAGGCTGCATTCATGCTGCCTTGAAGCTGCCTGACGTCCCCTGCTGTTGACAGGCCTGGAAACCCGGTAGAAATGCTTCTGGGAAGAAAATGAGTTTGCTCCGTCTCAACCCGGTGCTTCCATGGCCGCGGTGGTGGTTAGCCTGACAAGCTCCAGAACGAAAGGGAAACTCAACGTGAGAATTTGCCTCCAGTTTAGGCCCTGCGTAGCCGGGCAGGAAGGGCTGCATGCAGCAGTTTCCATGAGTTCTTAGTCACCGTTCGGGTTTATTTTAACGGAATTACCCATTTGAGGACCCCTAGGCCCCTCGGGTGTGCATCCATTTCCCCCCAAGGTCCCTGAGGACCTCCAGACACCCCCCCACGCCGTGGTCCGGCTGAGCAACATCGACGCCCATTGCTCTGCCCCTCGGAGGCCCTGTGTGCGTGCCGAGTGATGGGCAACACTCTGCACGTTTTTTGAGGAGAGCTACCTTTCCAGAGCCCTCACAGGGCCTCAGAACCAGATTTCTGGTGAGTCCAAAGCTCCCAGGAAATATTTGTCGTCGCCCTTGTGAGAGCTGCCGTGAGAAAACACTCTGCTTTGCCTACTTCGCGGGCCTCGTACCTGAAGGCACTCAGCTGGAGGAGAACGTCAGCATCTCGCAATGCTGAGTCGTTAACGGGACAGCCAGATTGAGCACAGGCCTGGAGGGAAGGCCCTGACGTGAGGTGCAGAAGCGGAGCCGCGCAGCAGTTTCCATGAGGCCGTAGCCTCTGCTCTGCGTGTCTTTAACGGCAGTCGAGTTTCCTGGACACCTGGGAGGCTCGCGGGGGCACCCTGTTCCAGGCTGCAACACGGAGTACTCCCAGGCACCCCTGGGTCTGCTGAGCAACATCCAGGCCCGGAGCCCTTTGGAGCCGCTCTCTATACGCCGAGTGTAGGGAAACGCCCTGCACTCTGTCCTGGAGCAGATTCGTTTCCCCACCAAACCCACACTTTCACGAACAGACTTCTGGCACGTCTCACATGCCTTTGAGGTCTTACGCCTTACCCTAGTCTGAGCTGCCCTGAGAGACCCCTCGGCCTCGCATTCCATCTAGGACCCCCCTGCCGGAATTCACCCTGCCTCCAAGCGAAAGTCGGCTTGCGTTCTTACTGCGATTTAAGCCCTGTGCTTCCTGTGGCCCTGCAGGCTTTGGAATAGCCACAGGCCCCAGAGGCGTAACTAGGCAGGGCATTCCTTGGTTGAGGCAGTTCACTTGACCCAGAACACCCTACTTCGGGGAGTTGGTTCAGGGAAGCAAACGCAGGGTAACGTGTGTCTCTTTGGACTGGTTAGAAACCACAGGGAGGTAAGCTGAGTGTGCGCGTGGCAACGGGGGCCTGCTGGAACTATCCTTGCTTTCCCACTTGGAAGGCTGCATTCATGCTGCCTTGAAGCTGCCTGACGTCCCCTGCTGTTGACAGGCCTGGAAATCCGGTAGAAATGCTTCTGGGAAGAAAATGAGTTTGCTCCGTCTCAACCCGGTGCTTCCATGGCCGCGGTGGTGGTTAGCCTGACAAGCTCCAGAACGAAAGGGAAACTCAACGTGAGAATTTGCCTCCAGTTTAGGCCCTGCGTAGCCGGGCAGGAAGGGCTGCATGCAGCAGTTTCCATGAGTTCTTAGTCACCGTTCGGGTTTATTTGAACGGAATTACCCATTTGAGGACCCCTAGGCCCCTCGGGTGTGCATCCATTTCCCCCCAAGGTCCCTGAGGACCTCCAGACACCCCCCCACGCCGTGGTCCGGCTGAGCAACATCGACGCCCATTGCTCTGCCCCTCGGAGGCCCTGTGTGCGTGCCGAGTGATGGGCAACACTCTGCACGTTCCTTGAGGAGAGCTACCTTTCCAGAGCCCTCACACGGCCTCAGAACCAGATTTCTGGTGAGTCCGAAGCTCCCAGGAAATATTTGTCGTCGCCCTTGTGAGAGCTGCCGTGAGAAAACACTCTGCTTTGCCTACTTCGCGGGCCTCGTACCTGAAGGCACTCAGCTGGAGGAGAACGTCAGCATCTCGCAATGCTGAGTCGTTAACGGGACAGCCAGATTGAGCACAGGCCTGGAGGGAAGGCCCTGACGTGAGGTGCAGAAGCGGAGCCGCGCAGCAGTTTCCATGAGGCCGTAGCCTCTGCTCTGCGTGTCTTTAACGGCAGTCGAGTTTCCTGGACACCTGGGAGGCTCGCGGGGGCACCCTGTTCCAGGCTGCAACACGGAGTACTCCCAGGCACCTCTGGGTCTGCTGAGCAACATCCAGGCCCGGAGCCCTTTGGAGCCGCTCTCTATACGCCGAGTGTAGGGAAACGCCCTGCACTCTGTCCTGGAGCAGATTCGTTTCCCCACCAAACCCACACTTTCACGAACAGACTTCTGGCACGTCTCACATGCCTTTGAGGTCTTACGCCTTACCCTAGTCTGAGCTGCCCTGAGAGACCCCTCGGCCTCGCATTCCATCTAGGACCCCCCTGCCGGAATTCACCCTGCCTCCAAGCGAAAGTCGGCTGGCGTTCTTACTGCGATTTAAGCCCTGTGCTTCCTGTGGCCCTGCAGGCTTTGGAATAGCCACAGGCCCCAGAGGCGTAACTAGGCAGGGCATTCCTTGGTTGAGGCAGTTCACTGGACCCAGAACACCCTACTTCGGGGAGTTGATTCAGGGAAGCAAACGCAGGGTAACGTGTGTCTCTTTGGACTGGTTAGAAACCACAGGGAGGTAAGCTGAGTGTGCGCGTGGCAACGGGGGCCTGCTGGAACTATCCTTGCTTTCCCACTTGGAAGGCTGCATTCATGCTGCCTTGAAGCTGCCTGACGTCCCCTGCTGTTGACAGGCCTGGAAATCCGGTAGAAATGCTTCTGGGAAGAAAATGAGTTTGCTCCGTCTCAACCCGGTGCTTCCATGGCCGCGGTGGTGGTTAGCCTGACAAGCTCCAGAACGAAAGGGAAACTCAACGTGAGAATTTGCCTCCAGTTTAGGCCCTGCGTAGCCGGGCAGGAAGGGCTGCATGCAGCAGTTTCCATGAGTTCTTAGTCACCGTTCGGGTTTATTTTAACGGAATTACCCATTTGAGGACCCCTAGGCCCCTCGGGTGTGCATCCATTTCCCCCCAAGGTCCCTGAGGACCTCCAGACACCCCCCCACGCCGTGGTCCGGCTGAGCAACATCGACGCCCATTGCTCTGCCCCTCGGAGGCCCTGTGTGCGTGCCGAGTGATGGGCAACACTCTGCACGTTCCTTGAGGAGAGCTACCTTTCCAGAGCCCTCACACGGCCTCAGAACCAGATTTCTGGTGAGTCCAAAGCTCCCAGGAAATATTTGTCGTCGCCCTTGTGAGAGCTGCCGTGAGAAAACACTCTGCTTTGCCTACTTCGCGGGCCTCGTACCTGAAGGCACTCAGCTGGAGGAGAACGTCAGCATCTCGCAATGCTGAGTCGTTAACGGGACAGCCAGATTGAGCACAGGCCTGGAGGGAAGGCCCTGACGTGAGGTGCAGAAGCGGAGCCGCGCAGCAGTTTCCATGAGGCCGTAGCCTCTGCTCTGCGTGTCTTTAACGGCAGTCGAGTTTCCTGGACACCTGGGAGGCTCGCGGGGGCACCCTGTTCCAGGCTGCAACACGGAGTACTCCCAGGCACCCCTGGGTCTGCTGAGCAACATCCAGGCCCGGAGCCCTTTGGAGCCGCTCTCTATACGCCGAGTGTAGGGAAACGCCCTGCACTCTGTCCTGGAGCAGATTCGTTTCCCCACCAAACCCACACTTTCACGAACAGACTTCTGGCACGTCTCACATGCCTTTGAGGTCTTACGCCTTACCCTAGTCTGAGCTGCCCTGAGAGACCCCTCGGCCTCGCATTCCATCTAGGACCCCCCTGCCGGAATTCACCCTGCCTCCAAGCGAAAGTCGGCTTGCGTTCTTACTGCGATTTAAGCCCTGTGCTTCCTGTGGCCCTGCAGGCTTTGGAATAGCCACAGGCCCCAGAGGCGTAACTAGGCAGGGCATTCCTTGGTTGAGGCAGTTCACTGGACCCAGAACACCCTACTTCGGGGAGTTGGTTCAGGGAAGCAAACGCAGGGTAACGTGTGTCTCTTTGGACTGGTTAGAAACCACAGGGAGGTAAGCTGAGTGTGCGCGTGGAAACGGGGGCCTGCTGGAACTATCCTTGCTTTCCCACTTGGAAGGCTGCATTCATGCTGCCTTGAAGCTGCCTGACGTCCCCTGCTGTTGACAGGCCTGGAAACCCGGTAGAAATGCTTCTGGGAAGAAAATGAGTTTGCTCCGTCTCAACCCGGTACTTCCATGGCCGCGGTGGTGGTTAGCCTGACAAGCTCCAGAACGAAAGGGAAACTCAACGTGAGAATTTGCCTCCAGTTTAGGCCCTGCGTAGCCGGGCAGGAAGGGCTGCATGCAGCAGTTTCCATGAGTTCTTAGTCACCGTTCGGGTTTATTTTAACGGAATTACCCATTTGAGGACCCCTAGGCCCCTCGGGTGTGCATCCATTTCCCTCCAAGGTCACTGAGGACCTCCAGACACCCTCCCCCCACGCCGTGGTCCGGCTGAGCAACATCGACGCCCATTGCTCTGCCCCTCGGAGGCCCTGTGTGCGTGCCGAGTGATGGGCAACACTCTGCACGTTCCTTGAGGAGAGCTACATTTCCAGAGCCCTCACAGGGCCTCAGAACCAGATTTCTGGTGAGTCCGAAGCTCCCAGGAAATATTTGTCGTCGCCCTTGTGAGAGCTGCCGTGAGAAAACACTCTGCTTTGCCTACTTCGCGGGCCTCGTACCTGAAGGCACTCAGCTGGAGGAGAACGTCAGCATCTCGCAATGCTGAGTCGTTAACGGGACAGCCAGATTGAGCACAGGCCTGGAGGGAAGGCCCTGACGTGAGGTGCAGAAGCGGAGCCGCGCAGCAGTTTCCATGAGGCCGTAGCCTCTGCTCTGCGTGTCTTTAACGGCAGTCGAGTTTCCTGGACACCTGGGAGGCTCGCGGGGGCACCCTGTTCCAGGCTGCAACACGGAGTACTCCCAGGCACCCCTGGGTCTGCTGAGCAACATCCAGGCCCGGAGCCCTTTGGAGCCGCTCTCTATACGCCGAGTGTAGGGAAACGCCCTGCACTCTCTCCTGGAGAAGATTCGTTTCCCAACCAAACCCACACTTTCACGAACAGACTTCTGGCACGTCTCACATGCCTTTGAGGTCTTACGCCTTACCCTAGTCTGAGCTGCCCTGAGAGACTCCTCGGCCTCGCATTCCATCTAGGACCCCCCTGCCGGAATTCACCCTGCCTCCAAGCGAAAGTCGGCTTGCGTTCTTACTGCGATTTAAGCCCTGTGCTTCCTGTGGCCCTGCAGGCTTTGGAATAGCCACAGGCCCCAGAGGCGTAACTAGGCAGGGCATTCCTTGGTTGAGGCAGTTCACTTGACCCAGAACACCCTACTTCGGGGAGTTGGTTCAGGGAAGCAAACGCAGGGTAACATGTGTCTCTTTGGACTGGTTAGAAACCACAGGGAGGTAAGCTGAGTGTGCGCGTGGCAACGGGGGCCTGCTGGAACTATCCTTGCTTTCCCACTTGGAAGGCTGCATTCATGCTGCCTTGAAGTTGCCTGACGTCCCCTGCTGTTGACAGGCCTGGAAATCCGGTAGAAATGCTTCTGGGAAGAAAATGAGTTTGCTCCGTCTCAACCCGGTGCTTCCATGGCCGCGGTGGTGGTTAGCCTGACAAGCTCCAGAACGAAAGGGAAACTCAACGTGAGAATTTGCCTCCAGTTTAGGCCCTGCGTAGCCGGGCAGGAAGGGCTGCATGCAGCAGTTTCCATGAGTTCTTAGTCACCGTTCGGGTTTATTTGAACGGAATTACCCATTTGAGGACCCCTAGGCCCCTCGGGTGTGCATCCATTTCCCCCCAAGGTCCCTGAGGACCTCCAGACACCCCCCCACGCCGTGGTCCGGCTGAGCAACATCGACGCCCATTGCTCTGCCCCTCGGAGGCCCTGTGTGCGTGCCGAGTGATGGGCAACACTCTGCACGTTTTTTGAGGAGAGCTACCTTTCCAGAGCCCTCACACGGCCTCAGAACCAGATTTCTGGTGAGTGCAAAGCTCCCAGGAAATATTTGTCGTCGCCCTTGTGAGAGCTGCCGTGAGAAAACACTCTGCTTTGCCTACTTCGCGGGCCTCGTACCTGAAGGCACTCAGCTGGAGGAGAACGTCAGCATCTCGCAATGCTGAGTCGTTAACGGGACAGCCAGATTGAGCACAGGCCTGGAGGGAAGGCCCTGACGTGAGGTGCAGAAGCGGAGCCGCGCAGCAGTTTCCATGAGGCCGTAGCCTCTGCTCTGCGTGTCTTTAACGGCAGTCGAGTTTCCTGGACACCTGGGAGGCTCGCGGGGGCACCCTGTTCCAGGCTGCAACACGGAGTACTCCCAGGCACCCCTGGGTCTGCTGAGCAACATCCAGGCCCGGAGCCCTTTGGAGCCGCTCTCTATACGCCGAGTGTAGGGAAACGCCCTGCACTCTGTCCTGGAGCAGATTCGTTTCCCCACCAAACCCACACTTTCACGAACAGACTTCTGGCACGTCTCACATGCCTTTGAGGTCTTACGCCTTACCCTAGTCTGAGCTGCCCTGAGAGACCCCTCGGCCTCGCATTCCATCTAGGACCCCCCTGCCGGAATTCACCCTGCCTCCAAGCGAAAGTCGGCTGGCGTTCTTACTGCGATTTAAGCCCTGTGCTTCCTGTGGCCCTGCAGGCTTTGGAATAGCCACAGGCCCCAGAGGCGTAACTAGGCAGGGCATTCCTTGGTTGAGGCAGTTCACTGGACCCAGAACACCCTACTTCGGGGAGTTGGTTCAGGGAAGCAAACGCAGGGTAACGTGTGTCTCTTTGGACTGGTTAGAAACCACAGGGAGGTAAGCTGAGTGTGCGCGTGGAAACGGGGGCCTGCTGGAACTATCCTTGCTTTCCCACTTGGAAGGCTGCATTCATGCTGCCTTGAAGCTGCCTGACGTCCCCTGCTGTTGACAGGCCTGGAAACCCGGTAGAAATGCTTCTGGGAAGAAAATGAGTTTGCTCCGTCTCAACCCGGTGCTTCCATGGCCGCGGTGGTGGTTAGCCTGACAAGCTCCAGAACGAAAGGGAAACTCAACGTGAGAATTTGCCTCCAGTTTAGGCCCTGCGTAGCCGGGCAGGAAGGGCTGCATGCAGCAGTTTCCATGAGTTCTTAGTCACCGTTCGGGTTTATTTTAACGGAATTACCCATTTGAGGACCCCTAGGCCCCTCGGGTGTGCATCCATTTCCCCCCAAGGTCCCTGAGGACCTCCAGACACCCCCCCACGCCGTGGTCCGGCTGAGCAACATCGACGCCCATTGCTCTGCCCCTCGGAGGCCCTGTGTGCGTGCCGAGTGATGGGCAACACTCTGCACGTTCCTTGAGGAGAGCTACCTTTCCAGAGCCCTCACACGGCCTCAGAACCAGATTTCTGGTGAGTCCAAAGCTCCCAGGAAATATTTGTCGTCGCCCTTGTGAGAGCTGCCGTGAGAAAACACTCTGCTTTGCCTACTTCGCGGGCCTCGTACCTGAAGGCACTCAGCTGGAGGAGAACGTCAGCATCTCGCAATGCTGAGTCGTTAACGGGACAGCCAGATTGAGCACAGGCCTGGAGGGAAGGCCCTGACGTGAGGTGCAGAAGCGGAGCCGCGCAGCAGTTTCCATGAGGCCGTAGCCTCTGCTCTGCGTGTCTTTAACGGCAGTCGAGTTTCCTGGACACCTGGGAGGCTCGCGGGGGCACCCTGTTCCAGGCTGCAACACGGAGTACTCCCAGGCACCCCTGGGTCTGCTGAGCAACATCCAGGCCCGGAGCCCTTTGGAGCCGCTCTCTATACGCCGAGTGTAGGGAAACGCCCTGCACTCTGTCCTGGAGCAGATTCGTTTCCCCACCAAACCCACACTTTCACGAACAGACTTCTGGCACGTCTCACATGCCTTTGAGGTCTTACGCCTTACCCTAGTCTGAGCTGCCCTGAGAGACCCCTCGGCCTCGCATTCCATCTAGGACCCCCCTGCCGGAATTCACCCTGCCTCCAAGCGAAAGTCGGCTTGCGTTCTTACTGCGATTTAAGCCCTGTGCTTCCTGTGGCCCTGCAGGCTTTGGAATAGCCACAGGCCCCAGAGGCGTAACTAGGCAGGGCATTCCTTGGTTGAGGCAGTTCACTGGACCCAGAACACCCTACTTCGGGGAGTTGGTTCAGGGAAGCAAACGCAGGGTAACGTGTGTCTCTTTGGACTGGTTAGAAACCACAGGGAGGTAAGCTGAGTGTGCGCGTGGAAACGGGGGCCTGCTGGAACTATCCTTGCTTTCCCACTTGGAAGGCTGCATTCATGCTGCCTTGAAGCTGCCTGACGTCCCCTGCTGTTGACAGGCCTGGAAACCCGGTAGAAATGCTTCTGGGAAGAAAATGAGTTTGCTCCGTCTCAACCCGGTACTTCCATGGCCGCGGTGGTGGTTAGCCTGACAAGCTCCAGAACGAAAGGGAAACTCAACGTGAGAATTTGCCTCCAGTTTAGGCCCTGCGTAGCCGGGCAGGAAGGGCTGCATGCAGCAGTTTCCATGAGTTCTTAGTCACCGTTCGGGTTTATTTTAACGGAATTACCCATTTGAGGACCCCTAGGCCCCTCGGGTGTGCATCCATTTCCCTCCAAGGTCACTGAGGACCTCCAGACACCCTCCCCCCACGCCGTGGTCCGGCTGAGCAACATCGACGCCCATTGCTCTGCCCCTCGGAGGCCCTGTGTGCGTGCCGAGTGATGGGCAACACTCTGCACGTTCCTTGAGGAGAGCTACATTTCCAGAGCCCTCACAGGGCCTCAGAACCAGATTTCTGGTGAGTCCGAAGCTCCCAGGAAATATTTGTCGTCGCCCTTGTGAGAGCTGCCGTGAGAAAACACTCTGCTTTGCCTACTTCGCGGGCCTCGTACCTGAAGGCACTCAGCTGGAGGAGAACGTCAGCATCTCGCAATGCTGAGTCGTTAACGGGACAGCCAGATTGAGCACAGGCCTGGAGGGAAGGCCCTGACGTGAGGTGCAGAAGCGGAGCCGCGCAGCAGTTTCCATGAGGCCGTAGCCTCTGCTCTGCGTGTCTTTAACGGCAGTCGAGTTTCCTGGACACCTGGGAGGCTCGCGGGGGCACCCTGTTCCAGGCTGCAACACGGAGTACTCCCAGGCACCCCTGGGTCTGCTGAGCAACATCCAGGCCCGGAGCCCTTTGGAGCCGCTCTCTATACGCCGAGTGTAGGGAAACGCCCTGCACTCTCTCCTGGAGAAGATTCGTTTCCCCACCAAACCCACACTTTCACGAACAGACTTCTGGCACGTCTCACATGCCTTTGAGGTCTTACGCCTTACCCTAGTCTGAGCTGCCCTGAGAGACTCCTCGGCCTCGCATTCCATCTAGGACCCCCCTGCCGGAATTCACCCTGCCTCCAAGCGAAAGTCGGCTTGCGTTCTTACTGCGATTTAAGCCCTGTGCTTCCTGTGGCCCTGCAGGCTTTGGAATAGCCACAGGCCCCAGAGGCGTAACTAGGCAGGGCATTCCTTGGTTGAGGCAGTTCACTTGACCCAGAACACCCTACTTCGGGGAGTTGGTTCAGGGAAGCAAACGCAGGGTAACATGTGTCTCTTTGGACTGGTTAGAAACCACAGGGAGGTAAGCTGAGTGTGCGCGTGGCAACGGGGGCCTGCTGGAACTATCCTTGCTTTCCCACTTGGAAGGCTGCATTCATGCTGCCTTGAAGCTGCCTGACGTCCCCTGCTGTTGACAGGCCTGGAAATCCGGTAGAAATGCTTCTGGGAAGAAAATGAGTTTGCTCCGTCTCAACCCGGTGCTTCCATGGCCGCGGTGGTGGTTAGCCTGACAAGCTCCAGAACGAAAGGGAAACTCAACGTGAGAATTTGCCTCCAGTTTAGGCCCTGCGTAGCCGGGCAGGAAGGGCTGCATGCAGCAGTTTCCATGAGTTCTTAGTCACCGTTCGGGTTTATTTTAACGGAATTACCCATTTGAGGACCCCTAGGCCCCTCGGGTGTGCATCCATTTCCCCCCAAGGTCCCTGAGGACCTCCAGACACCCCCCCACGCCGTGGTCCGGCTGAGCAACATCGACGCCCATTGCTCTGCCCCTCGGAGGCCCTGTGTGCGTGCCGAGTGATGGGCAACACTCTGCACGTTTTTTGAGGAGAGCTACCTTTCCAGAGCCCTCACACGGCCTCAGAACCAGATTTCTGGTGAGTGCAAAGCTCCCAGGAAATATTTGTCGTCGCCCTTGTGAGAGCTGCCGTGAGAAAACACTCTGCTTTGCCTACTTCGCGGGCCTCGTACCTGAAGGCACTCAGCTGGAGGAGAACGTCAGCATCTCGCAATGCTGAGTCGTTAACGGGACAGCCAGATTGAGCACAGGCCTGGAGGGAAGGCCCTGACGTGAGGTGCAGAAGCGGAGCCGCGCAGCAGTTTCCATGAGGCCGTAGCCTCTGCTCTGCGTGTCTTTAACGGCAGTCGAGTTTCCTGGACACCTGGGAGGCTCGCGGGGGCACCCTGTTCCAGGCTGCAACACGGAGTACTCCCAGGCACCCCTGGGTCTGCTGAGCAACATCCAGGCCCGGAGCCCTTTGGAGCCGCTCTCTATACGCCGAGTGTAGGGAAACGCCCTGCACTCTGTCCTGGAGCAGATTCGTTTCCCCACCAAACCCACACTTTCACGAACAGACTTCTGGCACGTCTCACATGCCTTTGAGGTCTTACGCCTTACCCTAGTCTGAGCTGCCCTGAGAGACCCCTCGGCCTCGCATTCCATCTAGGACCCCCCTGCCGGAATTCACCCTGCCTCCAAGCGAAAGTCGGCTGGCGTTCTTACTGCGATTTAAGCCCTGTGCTTCCTGTGGCCCTGCAGGCTTTGGAATAGCCACAGGCCCCAGAGGCGTAACTAGGCAGGGCATTCCTTGGTTGAGGCAGTTCACTTGACCCAGAACACCCTACTTCGGGGAGTTGGTTCAGGGAAGCAAACGCAGGGTAACGTGTGTCTCTTTGGACTGGTTAGAAACCACAGGGAGGTAAGCTGAGTGTGCGCGTGGAAACGGGGGCCTGCTGGAACTATCCTTGCTTTCCCACTTGGAAGGCTGCATTCATGCTGCCTTGAAGCTGCCTGACGTCCCCTGCTGTTGACAGGCCTGGAAACCCGGTAGAAATGCTTCTGGGAAGAAAATGAGTTTGCTCCGTCTCAACCCGGTACTTCCATGGCCGCGGTGGTGGTTAGCCTGACAAGCTCCAGAACGAAAGGGAAACTCAACGTGAGAATTTGCCTCCAGTTTAGGCCCTGCGTAGCCGGGCAGGAAGGGCTGCATGCAGCAGTTTCCATGAGTTCTTAGTCACCGTTCGGGTTTATTTTAACGGAATTACCCATTTGAGGACCCCTAGGCCCCTCGGGTGTGCATCCATTTCCCTCCAAGGTCACTGAGGACCTCCAGACACCCTCCCCCCACGCCGTGGTCCGGCTGAGCAACATCGACGCCCATTGCTCTGCCCCTCGGAGGCCCTGTGTGCGTGCCGAGTGATGGGCAACACTCTGCACGTTCCTTGAGGAGAGCTACATTTCCAGAGCCCTCACAGGGCCTCAGAACCAGATTTCTGGTGAGTCCGAAGCTCCCAGGAAATATTTGTCGTCGCCCTTGTGAGAGCTGCCGTGAGAAAACACTCTGCTTTGCCTACTTCGCGGGCCTCGTACCTGAAGGCACTCAGCTGGAGGAGAACGTCAGCATCTCGCAATGCTGAGTCGTTAACGGGACAGCCAGATTGAGCACAGGCCTGGAGGGAAGGCCCTGACGTGAGGTGCAGAAGCGGAGCCGCGCAGCAGTTTCCATGAGGCCGTAGCCTCTGCTCTGCGTGTCTTTAACGGCAGTCGAGTTTCCTGGACACCTGGGAGGCTCGCGGGGGCACCCTGTTCCAGGCTGCAACACGGAGTACTCCCAGGCACCCCTGGGTCTGCTGAGCAACATCCAGGCCCGGAGCCCTTTGGAGCCGCTCTCTATACGCCGAGTGTAGGGAAACGCCCTGCACTCTCTCCTGGAGAAGATTCGTTTCCCCACCAAACCCACACTTTCACGAACAGACTTCTGGCACGTCTCACATGCCTTTGAGGTCTTACGCCTTACCCTAGTCTGAGCTGCCCTGAGAGACTCCTCGGCCTCGCATTCCATCTAGGACCCCCCTGCCGGAATTCACCCTGCCTCCAAGCGAAAGTCGGCTTGCGTTCTTACTGCGATTTAAGCCCTGTGCTTCCTGTGGCCCTGCAGGCTTTGGAATAGCCACAGGCCCCAGAGGCGTAACTAGGCAGGGCATTCCTTGGTTGAGGCAGTTCACTTGACCCAGAACACCCTACTTCGGGGAGTTGGTTCAGGGAAGCAAACGCAGGGTAACATGTGTCTCTTTGGACTGGTTAGAAACCACAGGGAGGTAAGCTGAGTGTGCGCGTGGCAACGGGGGCCTGCTGGAACTATCCTTGCTTTCCCACTTGGAAGGCTGCATTCATGCTGCCTTGAAGCTGCCTGACGTCCCCTGCTGTTGACAGGCCTGGAAATCCGGTAGAAATGCTTCTGGGAAGAAAATGAGTTTGCTCCGTCTCAACCCGGTGCTTCCATGGCCGCGGTGGTGGTTAGCCTGACAAGCTCCAGAACGAAAGGGAAACTCAACGTGAGAATTTGCCTCCAGTTTAGGCCCTGCGTAGCCGGGCAGGAAGGGCTGCATGCAGCAGTTTCCATGAGTTCTTAGTCACCGTTCGGGTTTATTTTAACGGAATTACCCATTTGAGGACCCCTAGGCCCCTCGGGTGTGCATCCATTTCCCCCCAAGGTCCCTGAGGACCTCCAGACACCCCCCCACGCCGTGGTCCGGCTGAGCAACATCGACGCCCATTGCTCTGCCCCTCGGAGGCCCTGTGTGCGTGCCGAGTGATGGGCAACACTCTGCACGTTTTTTGAGGAGAGCTACCTTTCCAGAGCCCTCACACGGCCTCAGAACCAGATTTCTGGTGAGTGCAAAGCTCCCAGGAAATATTTGTCGTCGCCCTTGTGAGAGCTGCCGTGAGAAAACACTCTGCTTTGCCTACTTCGCGGGCCTCGTACCTGAAGGCACTCAGCTGGAGGAGAACGTCAGCATCTCGCAATGCTGAGTCGTTAACGGGACAGCCAGATTGAGCACAGGCCTGGAGGGAAGGCCCTGACGTGAGGTGCAGAAGCGGAGCCGCGCAGCAGTTTCCATGAGGCCGTAGCCTCTGCTCTGCGTGTCTTTAACGGCAGTCGAGTTTCCTGGACACCTGGGAGGCTCGCGGGGGCACCCTGTTCCAGGCTGCAACACGGAGTACTCCCAGGCACCCCTGGGTCTGCTGAGCAACATCCAGGCCCGGAGCCCTTTGGAGCCGCTCTCTATACGCCGAGTGTAGGGAAACGCCCTGCACTCTGTCCTGGAGCAGATTCGTTTCCCCACCAAACCCACACTTTCACGAACAGACTTCTGGCACGTCTCACATGCCTTTGAGGTCTTACGCCTTACCCTAGTCTGAGCTGCCCTGAGAGACCCCTCGGCCTCGCATTCCATCTAGGACCCCCCTGCCGGAATTCACCCTGCCTCCAAGCGAAAGTCGGCTGGCGTTCTTACTGCGATTTAAGCCCTGTGCTTCCTGTGGCCCTGCAGGCTTTGGAATAGCCACAGGCCCCAGAGGCGTAACTAGGCAGGGCATTCCTTGGTTGAGGCAGTTCACTTGACCCAGAACACCCTACTTCGGGGAGTTGGTTCAGGGAAGCAAACGCAGGGTAACATGTGTCTCTTTGGACTGGTTAGAAACCACAGGGAGGTAAGCTGAGTGTGCGCGTGGCAACGGGGGCCTGCTGGAACTATCCTTGCTTTCCCACTTGGAAGGCTGCATTCATGCTGCCTTGAAGCTGCCTGACGTCCCCTGCTGTTGACAGGCCTGGAAACCCGGTAGAAATGCTTCTGGGAAGAAAATGAGTTTGCTCCGTCTCAACCCGGTGCTTCCATGGCCGCGGTGGTGGTTAGCCTGACAAGCTCCAGAACGAAAGGGAAACTCAACGTGAGAATTTGCCTCCAGTTTAGGCCCTGCGTAGCCGGGCAGGAAGGGCTGCATGCAGCAGTTTCCATGAGTTCTTAGTCACCGTTCGGGTTTATTTTAACGGAATTACCCATTTGAGGACCCCTAGGCCCCTCGGGTGTGCATCCATTTCCCTCCAAGGTCCCTGAGGACCTCCAGACACCCCCCCACGCCGTGGTCCGGCTGAGCAACATCGACGCCCATTGCTCTGCCCCTCGGAGGCCCTGTGTGCGTGCCGAGTGATGGGCAACACTCTGCACGTTCCTTGAGGAGAGCTACCTTTCCAGAGCCCTCACACGGCCTCAGAACCAGATTTCTGGTGAGTCCAAAGCTCCCAGGAAATATTTGTCGTCGCCCTTGTGAGAGCTGCCGTGAGAAAACACTCTGCTTTGCCTACTTCGCGGGCCTCGTACCTGAAGGCACTCAGCTGGAGGAGAACGTCAGCATCTCGCAATGCTGAGTCGTTAACGGGACAGCCAGATTGAGCACAGGCCTGGAGGGAAGGCCCTGACGTGAGGTGCAGAAGCGGAGCCGCGCAGCAGTTTCCATGAGGCCGTAGCCTCTGCTCTGCGTGTCTTTAACGGCAGTCGAGTTTCCTGGACACCTGGGAGGCTCGCGGGGGCACCCTGTTCCAGGCTGCAACACGGAGTACTCCCAGGCACCCCTGGGTCTGCTGAGCAACATCCAGGCCCGGAGCCCTTTGGAGCCGCTCTCTATACGCCGAGTGTAGGGAAACGCCCTGCACTCTGTCCTGGAGCAGATTCGTTTCCCCACCAAACCCACACTTTCACGAACAGACTTCTGGCACGTCTCACATGCCTTTGAGGTCTTACGCCTTACCCTAGTCTGAGCTGCCCTGAGAGACCCCTCGGCCTCGCATTCCATCTAGGACCCCCCTGCCGGAATTCACCCTGCCTCCAAGCGAAAGTCGGCTTGCGTTCTTACTGCGATTTAAGCCCTGTGCTTCCTGTGGCCCTGCAGGCTTTGGAATAGCCACAGGCCCCAGAGGCGTAACTAGGCAGGGCATTCCTTGGTTGAGGCAGTTCACTGGACCCAGAACACCCTACTTCGGGGAGTTGGTTCAGGGAAGCAAACGCAGGGTAACGTGTGTCTCTTTGGACTGGTTAGAAACCACAGGGAGGTAAGCTGAGTGTGCGCGTGGAAACGGGGGCCTGCTGGAACTATCCTTGCTTTCCCACTTGGAAGGCTGCATTCATGCTGCCTTGAAGCTGCCTGACGTCCCCTGCTGTTGACAGGCCTGGAAACCCGGTAGAAATGCTTCTGGGAAGAAAATGAGTTTGCTCCGTCTCAACCCGGTACTTCCATGGCCGCGGTGGTGGTTAGCCTGACAAGCTCCAGAACGAAAGGGAAACTCAACGTGAGAATTTGCCTCCAGTTTAGGCCCTGCGTAGCCGGGCAGGAAGGGCTGCATGCAGCAGTTTCCATGAGTTCTTAGTCACCGTTCGGGTTTATTTTAACGGAATTACCCATTTGAGGACCCCTAGGCCCCTCGGGTGTGCATCCATTTCCCTCCAAGGTCACTGAGGACCTCCAGACACCCTCCCCACACGCCGTGGTCCGGCTGAGCAACATCGACGCCCATTGCTCTGCCCCTCGGAGGCCCTGTGTGCGTGCCGAGTGATGGGCAACACTCTGCACGTTCCTTGAGGAGAGCTACATTTCCAGAGCCCTCACAGGGCCTCAGAACCAGATTTCTGGTGAGTCCGAAGCTCCCAGGAAATATTTGTCGTCGCCCTTGTGAGAGCTGCCGTGAGAAAACACTCTGCTTTGCCTACTTCGCGGGCCTCGTACCTGAAGGCACTCAGCTGGAGGAGAACGTCAGCATCTCGCAATGCTGAGTCGTTAACGGGACAGCCAGATTGAGCACAGGCCTGGAGGGAAGGCCCTGACGTGAGGTGCAGAAGCGGAGCCGCGCAGCAGTTTCCATGAGGCCGTAGCCTCTGCTCTGCGTGTCTTTAACGGCAGTCGAGTTTCCTGGACACCTGGGAGGCTCGCGGGGGCACCCTGTTCCAGGCTGCAACACGGAGTACTCCCAGGCACCCCTGGGTCTGCTGAGCAACATCCAGGCCCGGAGCCCTTTGGAGCCGCTCTCTATACGCCGAGTGTAGGGAAACGCCCTGCACTCTCTCCTGGAGAAGATTCGTTTCCCAACCAAACCCACACTTTCACGAACAGACTTCTGGCACGTCTCACATGCCTTTGAGGTCTTACGCCTTACCCTAGTCTGAGCTGCCCTGAGAGACTCCTCGGCCTCGCATTCCATCTAGGACCCCCCTGCCGGAATTCACCCTGCCTCCAAGCGAAAGTCGGCTTGCGTTCTTACTGCGATTTAAGCCCTGTGCTTCCTGTGGCCCTGCAGGCTTTGGAATAGCCACAGGCCCCAGAGGCGTAACTAGGCAGGGCATTCCTTGGTTGAGGCAGTTCACTTGACCCAGAACACCCTACTTCGGGGAGTTGGTTCAGGGAAGCAAACGCAGGGTAACATGTGTCTCTTTGGACTGGTTAGAAACCACAGGGAGGTAAGCTGAGTGTGCGCGTGGCAACGGGGGCCTGCTGGAACTATCCTTGCTTTCCCACTTGGAAGGCTGCATTCATGCTGCCTTGAAGCTGCCTGACGTCCCCTGCTGTTGACAGGCCTGGAAATCCGGTAGAAATGCTTCTGGGAAGAAAATGAGTTTGCTCCGTCTCAACCCGGTGCTTCCATGGCCGCGGTGGTGGTTAGCCTGACAAGCTCCAGAACGAAAGGGAAACTCAACGTGAGAATTTGCCTCCAGTTTAGGCCCTGCGTAGCCGGGCAGGAAGGGCTGCATGCAGCAGTTTCCATGAGTTCTTAGTCACCGTTCGGGTTTATTTTAACGGAATTACCCATTTGAGGACCCCTAGGCCCCTCGGGTGTGCATCCATTTCCCCCCAAGGTCCCTGAGGACCTCCAGACACCCCCCCACGCCGTGGTCCGGCTGAGCAACATCGACGCCCATTGCTCTGCCCCTCGGAGGCCCTGTGTGCGTGCCGAGTGATGGGCAACACTCTGCACGTTTTTTGAGGAGAGCTACCTTTCCAGAGCCCTCACACGGCCTCAGAACCAGATTTCTGGTGAGTGCAAAGCTCCCAGGAAATATTTGTCGTCGCCCTTGTGAGAGCTGCCGTGAGAAAACACTCTGCTTTGCCTACTTCGCGGGCCTCGTACCTGAAGGCACTCAGCTGGAGGAGAACGTCAGCATCTCGCAATGCTGAGTCGTTAACGGGACAGCCAGATTGAGCACAGGCCTGGAGGGAAGGCCCTGACGTGAGGTGCAGAAGCGGAGCCGCGCAGCAGTTTCCATGAGGCCGTAGCCTCTGCTCTGCGTGTCTTTAACGGCAGTCGAGTTTCCTGGACACCTGGGAGGCTCGCGGGGGCACCCTGTTCCAGGCTGCAACACGGAGTACTCCCAGGCACCCCTGGGTCTGCTGAGCAACATCCAGGCCCGGAGCCCTTTGGAGCCGCTCTCTATACGCCGAGTGTAGGGAAACGCCCTGCACTCTGTCCTGGAGCAGATTCGTTTCCCCACCAAACCCACACTTTCACGAACAGACTTCTGGCACGTCTCACATGCCTTTGAGGTCTTACGCCTTACCCTAGTCTGAGCTGCCCTGAGAGACCCCTCGGCCTCGCATTCCATCTAGGACCCCCCTGCCGGAATTCACCCTGCCTCCAAGCGAAAGTCGGCTGGCGTTCTTACTGCGATTTAAGCCCTGTGCTTCCTGTGGCCCTGCAGGCTTTGGAATAGCCACAGGCCCCAGAGGCGTAACTAGGCAGGGCATTCCTTGGTTGAGGCAGTTCACTGGACCCAGAACACCCTACTTCGGGGAGTTGGTTCAGGGAAGCAAACGCAGGGTAACGTGTGTCTCTTTGGACTGGTTAGAAACCACAGGGAGGTAAGCTGAGTGTGCGCGTGGAAACGGGGGCCTGCTGGAACTATCCTTGCTTTCCCACTTGGAAGGCTGCATTCATGCTGCCTTGAAGCTGCCTGACGTCCCCTGCTGTTGACAGGCCTGGAAACCCGGTAGAAATGCTTCTGGGAAGAAAATGAGTTTGCTCCGTCTCAACCCGGTGCTTCCATGGCCGCGGTGGTGGTTAGCCTGACAAGCTCCAGAACGAAAGGGAAACTCAACGTGAGAATTTGCCTCCAGTTTAGGCCCTGCGTAGCCGGGCAGGAAGGGCTGCATGCAGCAGTTTCCATGAGTTCTTAGTCACCGTTCGGGTTTATTTGAACGGAATTACCCATTTGAGGACCGCTAGGCCCCTCGGGTGTGCATCCATTTCCCTCCAAGGTCACTGAGGACCTCCAGACACCCCCCCCACGCCGTGGTCCGGCTGAGCAACATCGACGCCCATTGCTCTGCCCCTCGGAGGCCCTGTGTGCGTGCCGAGTGATGGGCAACACTCTGCACGTTCCTTGAGGAGAGCTACCTTTCCAGAGTCCTCACACGGCCTCAGAACCAGATTTCTGGTGAGTCCGAAGTTCCCAGGAAATATTTGTCGTCGCCCTTGTGAGAGCTGCCGTGAGAAAACACTCTGCTTTGCCTACTTCGCGGGCCTCGTACCTGAAGGCACTCAGCTGGAGGAGAACGTCAGCATCTCGCAATGCTGAGTCGTTAACGGGACAGCCAGATTGAGCACAGGCCTGGAGGGAAGGCCCTGACGTGAGGTGCAGAAGCGGAGCCGCGCAGCAGTTTCCATGAGGCCGTAGCCTCTGCTCTGCGTGTCTTTAACGGCAGTCGAGTTTCCTGGACACCTGGGAGGCTCGCGGGGGCACCCTGTTCCAGGCTGCAACACGGAGTACTCCCAGGCACCCCTGGGTCTGCTGAGCAACATCCAGGCCCGGAGCCCTTTGGAGCCGCTCTCTATACGCCGAGTGTAGGGAAACGCCCTGCACTCTGTCCTGGAGCAGATTCGTTTCCCCACCAAACCCACACTTTCACGAACAGACTTCTGGCACGTCTCACATGCCTTTGAGGTCTTACGCCTTACCCTAGTCTGAGCTGCCCTGAGAGACTCCTCGGCCTCGCATTCCATCTAGGACCCCCCTGCCGGAATTCACCCTGCCTCCAAGCGAAAGTCGGCTTGCGTTCTTACTGCGATTTAAGCCCTGTGCTTCCTGTGGCCCTGCAGGCTTTGGAATAGCCACAGGCCCCAGAGGCGTAACTAGGCAGGGCATTCCTTGGTTGAGGCAGTTCACTTGACCCAGAACACCCTACTTCGGGGAGTTGGTTCAGGGAAGCAAACGCAGGGTAACATGTGTCTCTTTGGACTGGTTAGAAACCACAGGGAGGTAAGCTGAGTGTGCGCGTGGAAACGGGGGCCTGCTGGAACTATCCTTGCTTTCCCACTTGGAAGGCTGCATTCATGCTGCCTTGAAGCTGCCTGACGTCCCCTGCTGTTGACAGGCCTGGAAATCCGGTAGAAATGCTTCTGGGAAGAAAATGAGTTGCTCCGTCTCAACCCGGTGCTTCCATGGCCGCGGTGGTGGTTAGCCTGACAAGCTCCAGAACGAAAGGGAAACTCAACGTGAGAATTTGCCTCCAGTTTAGGCCCTGCGTAGCCGGGCAGGAAGGGCTGCATGCAGCAGTTTCCATGAGTTCTTAGTCACCATTCGGGTTTATTTGAACGGAATTACCCATTTGAGGACCCCTAGGCCCCTCGGGTGTGCATCCATTTCCCTCCAAGGTCACTGAGGACCTCCAGACACCCCCCCCCACGCCGTGGTCCGGCTGAGCAACATCGACGCCCATTGCTCTGCCCCTCGGAGGCCCTGTGTGCGTGCCGAGTGATGGGCAACACTCTGCACGTTCCTTGAGGAGAGCTACCTTTCCAGAGTCCTCACACGGCCTCAGAACCAGATTTCTGGTGAGTCCGAAGCTCCCAGGAAATATTTGTCGTCGCCCTT
This sequence comes from Leucopleurus acutus, assembly GCF_964270905.1. NCBI lineage: Eukaryota > Metazoa > Chordata > Mammalia > Artiodactyla > Delphinidae > Leucopleurus > Leucopleurus acutus. The sequence continues at coordinate 255,701 of NW_028139010.1, forward strand.
GTGAGAGCTGCCGTGAGAAAACACTCTGCTTTGCCTACTTCGCGGGCCTCGTACCTGAAGGCACTCAGCTGGAGGAGAACGTCAGCATCTCGCAATGCTGAGTCGTTAACGGGACAGCCAGATTGAGCACAGGCCTGGAGGGAAGGCCCTGACGTGAGGTGCAGAAGCGGAGCCGCGCAGCAGTTTCCATGAGGCCGTAGCCTCTGCTCTGCGTGTCTTTAACGGCAGTCGAGTTTCCTGGACACCTGGGAGGCTCGCGGGGGCACCCTGTTCCAGGCTGCAACACGGAGTACTCCCAGGCACCCCTGGGTCTGCTGAGCAACATCCAGGCCCGGAGCCCTTTGGAGCCGCTCTCTATACGCCGAGTGTAGGGAAACGCCCTGCACTCTGTCCTGGAGCAGATTCGTTTCCCCACCAAACCCACACTTTCACGAACAGACTTCTGGCACGTCTCACATGCCTTTGAGGTCTTACGCCTTACCCTAGTCTGAGCTGCCCTGAGAGACTCCTCGGCCTCGCATTCCATCTAGGACCCCCCTGCCGGAATTCACCCTGCCTCCAAGCGAAAGTCGGCTTGCGTTCTTACTGCGATTTAAGCCCTGTGCTTCCTGTGGCCCTGCAGGCTTTGGAATAGCCACAGGCCCCAGAGGCGTAACTAGGCAGGGCATTCCTTGGTTGAGGCAGTTCACTTGACCCAGAACACCCTACTTCGGGGAGTTGGTTCAGGGAAGCAAACGCAGGGTAACATGTGTCTCTTTGGACTGGTTAGAAACCACAGGGAGGTAAGCTGAGTGTGCGCGTGGAAACGGGGGCCTGCTGGAACTATCCTTGCTTTCCCACTTGGAAGGCTGCATTCATGCTGCCTTGAAGCTGCCTGACGTCCCCTGCTGTTGACAGGCCTGGAAATCCGGTAGAAATGCTTCTGGGAAGAAAATGAGTTGCTCCGTCTCAACCCGGTGCTTCCATGGCCGCGGTGGTGGTTAGCCTGACAAGCTCCAGAACGAAAGGGAAACTCAACGTGAGAATTTGCCTCCAGTTTAGGCCCTGCGTAGCCGGGCAGGAAGGGCTGCATGCAGCAGTTTCCATGAGTTCTTAGTCACCATTCGGGTTTATTTGAACGGAATTACCCATTTGAGGACCCCTAGGCCCCTCGGGTGTGCATCCATTTCCCTCCAAGGTCACTGAGGACCTCCAGACACCCCCCCCCACGCCGTGGTCCGGCTGAGCAACATCGACGCCCATTGCTCTGCCCCTCGGAGGCCCTGTGTGCGTGCCGAGTGATGGGCAACACTCTGCACGTTCCTTGAGGAGAGCTACATTTCCAGAGCCCTCACAGGGCCTCAGAACCAGATTTCTGGTGAGTCCGAAGCTCCCAGGAAATATTTGTCGTCGCCCTTGTGAGAGCTGCCGTGAGAAAACACTCTGCTTTGCCTACTTCGCGGGCCTCGTACCTGAAGGCACTCAGCTGGAGGAGAACGTCAGCATCTCGCAATGCTGAGTCGCTAACGGGTCAGCCAGATTGAACACAGGCCTGGAGGGAAGGCCCTGACGTGAGGTGCAGAAGCAGAGCCGCGCAGCAGTTTCCATGAGGCCGTAGCCTCTGCTCTGCGTGTCTTTAACGGCAGTCGAGTTTCCTGGACACCTGGGAGGCTCGCGGGGGCACCCTGTTCCAGGCTGCAACACGGAGTACTCCCAGGCACCCCTGGGTCTGCTGAGCAACATCCAGGCCCGGAGCCCTTTGGAGCCGCTCTCTATACGCCGAGTGTAGGGAAACGCCCTGCACTCTGTCCTGGAGCAGATTCGTTTCCCCACCAAACCCACACTTTCACGAACAGACTTCTGGCACGTCTCACATGCCTTTGAGGTCTTACGCCTTACCCTAGTCTGAGCTGCCCTGAGAGACCCCTCGGCCTCGCATTCCATCTAGGACCCCCCTGCCGGAATTCACCCTGCCTCCAAGCGAAAGTCGGCTGGCGTTCTTACTGCGATTTAAGCCCTGTGCTTCCTGTGGCCCTGCAGGCTTTGGAATAGCCACAGGCCCCAGAGGCGTAACTAGGCAGGGCATTCCTTGGTTGAGGCAGTTCACTGGACCCAGAACACCCTACTTCGGGGAGTTGGTTCAGGGAAGCAAACGCAGGGTAACGTGTGTCTCTTTGGACTGGTTAGAAACCACAGGGAGGTAAGCTGAGTGTGCGCGTGGAAACGGGGGCCTGCTGGAACTATCCTTGCTTTCCCACTTGGAAGGCTGCATTCATGCTGCCTTGAAGCTGCCTGACGTCCCCTGCTGTTGACAGGCCTGGAAACCCGGTAGAAATGCTTCTGGGAAGAAAATGAGTTTGCTCCGTCTCAACCCGGTGCTTCCATGGCCGCGGTGGTGGTTAGCCTGACAAGCTCCAGAACGAAAGGGAAACTCAACGTGAGAATTTGCCTCCAGTTTAGGCCCTGCGTAGCCGGGCAGGAAGGGCTGCATGCAGCAGTTTCCATGAGTTCTTAGTCACCGTTCGGGTTTATTTTAACGGAATTACCCATTTGAGGACCCCTAGGCCCCTCGGGTGTGCATCCATTTCCCCCCAAGGTCCCTGAGGACCTCCAGACACCCCCCCACGCCGTGGTCCGGCTGAGCAACATCGACGCCCATTGCTCTGCCCCTCGGAGGCCCTGTGTGCGTGCCGAGTGATGGGCAACACTCTGCACGTTCCTTGAGGAGAGCTACCTTTCCAGAGCCCTCACACGGCCTCAGAACCAGATTTCTGGTGAGTCCGAAGCTCCCAGGAAATATTTGTCGTCGCCCTTGTGAGAGCTGCCGTGAGAAAACACTCTGCTTTGCCTACTTCGCGGGCCTCGTACCTGAAGGCACTCAGCTGGAGGAGAACGTCAGCATCTCGCAATGCTGAGTCGTTAACGGGACAGCCAGATTGAGCACAGGCCTGGAGGGAAGGCCCTGACGTGAGGTGCAGAAGCGGAGCCGCGCAGCAGTTTCCATGAGGCCGTAGCCTCTGCTCTGCGTGTCTTTAACGGCAGTCGAGTTTCCTGGACACCTGGGAGGCTCGCGGGGGCACCCTGTTCCAGGCTGCAACACGGAGTACTCCCAGGCACCCCTGGGTCTGCTGAGCAACATCCAGGCCCGGAGCCCTTTGGAGCCGCTCTCTATACGCCGAGTGTAGGGAAACGCCCTGCACTCTGTCCTGGAGCAGATTCGTTTCCCCACCAAACCCACACTTTCACGAACAGACTTCTGGCACGTCTCACATGCCTTTGAGGTCTTACGCCTTACCCTAGTCTGAGCTGCCCTGAGAGACCCCTCGGCCTCGCATTCCATCTAGGACCCCCCTGCCGGAATTCACCCTGCCTCCAAGCGAAAGTCGGCTTGCGTTCTTACTGCGATTTAAGCCCTGTGCTTCCTGTGGCCCTGCAGGCTTTGGAATAGCCACAGGCCCCAGAGGCGTAACTAGGCAGGGCATTCCTTGGTTGAGGCAGTTCACTTGACCCAGAACACCCTACTTCGGGGAGTTGGTTCAGGGAAGCAAACGCAGGGTAACATGTGTCTCTTTGGACTGGTTAGAAACCACAGGGAGGTAAGCTGAGTGTGCGCGTGGCAACGGGGGCCTGCTGGAACTATCCTTGCTTTCCCACTTGGAAGGCTGCATTCATGCTGCCTTGAAGCTGCCTGACGTCCCCTGCTGTTGACAGGCCTGGAAATCCGGTAGAAATGCTTCTGGGAAGAAAATGAGTTTGCTCCGTCTCAACCCGGTGCTTCCATGGCCGCGGTGGTGGTTAGCCTGACAAGCTCCAGAACGAAAGGGAAACTCAACGTGAGAATTTGCCTCCAGTTTAGGCCCTGCGTAGCCGGGCAGGAAGGGCTGCATGCAGCAGTTTCCATGAGTTCTTAGTCACCGTTCGGGTTTATTTGAACGGAATTACCCATTTGAGGACCCCTAGGCCCCTCGGGTGTGCATCCATTTCCCCCCAAGGTCCCTGAGGACCTCCAGACACCCCCCCACGCCGTGGTCCGGCTGAGCAACATCGACGCCCATTGCTCTGCCCCTCGGAGGCCCTGTGTGCGTGCCGAGTGATGGGCAACACTCTGCACGTTCCTTGAGGAGAGCTACCTTTCCAGAGCCCTCACACGACCTCAGAACCAGATTTCTGGTGAGTCCGAAGCTCCCAGGAAATATTTGTCGTCGCCCTTGTGAGAGCTGCCGTGAGAAAACACTCTGCTTTGCCTACTTCGCGGGCCTCGTACCTGAAGGCACTCAGCTGGAGGAGAACGTCAGCATCTCGCAATGCTGAGTCGTTAACGGGACAGCCAGATTGAGCACAGGCCTGGAGGGAAGGCCCTGACGTGAGGTGCAGAAGCGGAGCCGCGCAGCAGTTTCCATGAGGCCGTAGCCTCTGCTCTGCGTGTCTTTAACGGCAGTCGAGTTTCCTGGACACCTGGGAGGCTCGCGGGGGCACCCTGTTCCAGGCTGCAACACGGAGTACTCCCAGGCACCCCTGGGTCTGCTGAGCAACATCCAGGCCCGGAGCCCTTTGGAGCCGCTCTCTATACGCCGAGTGTAGGGAAACGCCCTGCACTCTGTCCTGGAGCAGATTCGTTTCCCCACCAAACCCACACTTTCACGAACAGACTTCTGGCACGTCTCACATGCCTTTGAGGTCTTACGCCTTACCCTAGTCTGAGCTGCCCTGAGAGACCCCTCGGCCTCGCATTCCATCTAGGACCCCCCTGCCGGAATTCACCCTGCCTCCAAGCGAAAGTCGGCTTGCGTTCTTACTGCGATTTAAGCCCTGTGCTTCCTGTGGCCCTGCAGGCTTTGGAATAGCCACAGGCCCCAGAGGCGTAACTAGGCAGGGCATTCCTTGGTTGAGGCAGTTCACTTGACCCAGAACACCCTACTTCGGGGAGTTGGTTCAGGGAAGCAAACGCAGGGTAACGTGTGTCTCTTTGGACTGGTTAGAAACCACAGGGAGGTAAGCTGAGTGTGCGCGTGGCAACGGGGGCCTGCTGGAACTATCCTTGCTTTCCCACTTGGAAGGCTGCATTCATGCTGCCTTGAAGCTGCCTGACGTCCCCTGCTGTTGACAGGCCTGGAAATCCGGTAGAAATGCTTCTGGGAAGAAAATGAGTTTGCTCCGTCTCAACCCGGTGCTTCCATGGCCGCGGTGGTGGTTAGCCTGACAAGCTCCAGAACGAAAGGGAAACTCAACGTGAGAATTTGCCTCCAGTTTAGGCCCTGCGTAGCCGGGCAGGAAGGGCTGCATGCAGCAGTTTCCATGAGTTCTTAGTCACCGTTCGGGTTTATTTTAACGGAATTACCCATTTGAGGACCCCTAGGCCCCTCTGGTGTGCATCCATTTCCCTCCAAGGTCACTGAGGACCTCCAGACACCCCCCCCCCACGCCGTGGTCCGGCTGAGCAACATCGACGCCCATTGCTCTGCCCCTCGGAGGCCCTGTGTGCGTGCCGAGTGATGGGCAACACTCTGCACGTTCCTTGAGGAGAGCTACATTTCCAGAGCCCTCACAGGGCCTCAGAACCAGATTTCTGGTGAGTCCGAAGCTCCCAGGAAATATTTGTCGTCGCCCTTGTGAGAGCTGCCGTGAGAAAACACTCTGCTTTGCCTACTTCGCGGGCCTCGTACCTGAAGGCACTCAGCTGGAGGAGAACGTCAGCATCTCGCAATGCTGAGTCGTTAACGGGACAGCCAGATTGAGCACAGGCCTGGAGGGAAGGCCCTGACGTGAGGTGCAGAAGCGGAGCCGCGCAGCAGTTTCCATGAGGCCGTAGCCTCTGCTCTGCGTGTCTTTAACGGCAGTCGAGTTTCCTGGACACCTGGGAGGCTCGCGGGGGCACCCTGTTCCAGGCTGCAACACGGAGTACTCCCAGGCACCCCTGGGTCTGCTGAGCAACATCCAGGCCCGGAGCCCTTTGGAGCCGCTCTCTATACGCCGAGTGTAGGGAAACGCCCTGCACTCTGTCCTGGAGCAGATTCGTTTCCCCACCAAACCCACACTTTCACGAACAGACTTCTGGCACGTCTCACATGCCTTTGAGGTCTTACGCCTTACCCTAGTCTGAGCTGCCCTGAGAGACCCCTCGGCCTCGCATTCCATCTAGGACCCCCCTGCCGGAATTCACCCTGCCTCCAAGCGAAAGTCGGCTTGCGTTCTTACTGCGATTTAAGCCCTGTGCTTCCTGTGGCCCTGCAGGCTTTGGAATAGCCACAGGCCCCAGAGGCGTAACTAGGCAGGGCATTCCTTGGTTGAGGCAGTTCACTTGACCCAGAACACCCTACTTCGGGGAGTTGGTTCAGGGAAGCAAACGCAGGGTAACATGTGTCTCTTTGGACTGGTTAGAAACCACAGGGAGGTAAGCTGAGTGTGCGCGTGGCAACGGGGGCCTGCTGGAACTATCCTTGCTTTCCCACTTGGAAGGCTGCATTCATGCTGCCTTGAAGCTGCCTGACGTCCCCTGCTGTTGACAGGCCTGGAAATCCGGTAGAAATGCTTCTGGGAAGAAAATGAGTTTGCTCCGTCTCAACCCGGTGCTTCCATGGCCGCGGTGGTGGTTAGCCTGACAAGCTCCAGAACGAAAGGGAAACTCAACGTGAGAATTTGCCTCCAGTTTAGGCCCTGCGTAGCCGGGCAGGAAGGGCTGCATGCAGCAGTTTCCATGAGTTCTTAGTCACCGTTCGGGTTTATTTGAACGGAATTACCCATTTGAGGACCCCTAGGCCCCTCGGGTGTGCATCCATTTCCCCCCAAGGTCCCTGAGGACCTCCAGACACCCCCCCACGCCGTGGTCCGGCTGAGCAACATCGACGCCCATTGCTCTGCCCCTCGGAGGCCCTGTGTGCGTGCCGAGTGATGGGCAACACTCTGCACGTTCCTTGAGGAGAGCTACCTTTCCAGAGCCCTCACACGACCTCAGAACCAGATTTCTGGTGAGTCCGAAGCTCCCAGGAAATATTTGTCGTCGCCCTTGTGAGAGCTGCCGTGAGAAAACACTCTGCTTTGCCTACTTCGCGGGCCTCGTACCTGAAGGCACTCAGCTGGAGGAGAACGTCAGCATCTCGCAATGCTGAGTCGTTAACGGGACAGCCAGATTGAGCACAGGCCTGGAGGGAAGGCCCTGACGTGAGGTGCAGAAGCGGAGCCGCGCAGCAGTTTCCATGAGGCCGTAGCCTCTGCTCTGCGTGTCTTTAACGGCAGTCGAGTTTCCTGGACACCTGGGAGGCTCGCGGGGGCACCCTGTTCCAGGCTGCAACACGGAGTACTCCCAGGCACCCCTGGGTCTGCTGAGCAACATCCAGGCCCGGAGCCCTTTGGAGCCGCTCTCTATACGCCGAGTGTAGGGAAACGCCCTGCACTCTGTCCTGGAGCAGATTCGTTTCCCCACCAAACCCACACTTTCACGAACAGACTTCTGGCACGTCTCACATGCCTTTGAGGTCTTACGCCTTACCCTAGTCTGAGCTGCCCTGAGAGACCCCTCGGCCTCGCATTCCATCTAGGACCCCCCTGCCGGAATTCACCCTGCCTCCAAGCGAAAGTCGGCTTGCGTTCTTACTGCGATTTAAGCCCTGTGCTTCCTGTGGCCCTGCAGGCTTTGGAATAGCCACAGGCCCCAGAGGCGTAACTAGGCAGGGCATTCCTTGGTTGAGGCAGTTCACTTGACCCAGAACACCCTACTTCGGGGAGTTGGTTCAGGGAAGCAAACGCAGGGTAACGTGTGTCTCTTTGGACTGGTTAGAAACCACAGGGAGGTAAGCTGAGTGTGCGCGTGGCAACGGGGGCCTGCTGGAACTATCCTTGCTTTCCCACTTGGAAGGCTGCATTCATGCTGCCTTGAAGCTGCCTGACGTCCCCTGCTGTTGACAGGCCTGGAAATCCGGTAGAAATGCTTCTGGGAAGAAAATGAGTTTGCTCCGTCTCAACCCGGTGCTTCCATGGCCGCGGTGGTGGTTAGCCTGACAAGCTCCAGAACGAAAGGGAAACTCAACGTGAGAATTTGCCTCCAGTTTAGGCCCTGCGTAGCCGGGCAGGAAGGGCTGCATGCAGCAGTTTCCATGAGTTCTTAGTCACCGTTCGGGTTTATTTTAACGGAATTACCCATTTGAGGACCCCTAGGCCCCTCTGGTGTGCATCCATTTCCCTCCAAGGTCACTGAGGACCTCCAGACACCCCCCCCCCACGCCGTGGTCCGGCTGAGCAACATCGACGCCCATTGCTCTGCCCCTCGGAGGCCCTGTGTGCGTGCCGAGTGATGGGCAACACTCTGCACGTTCCTTGAGGAGAGCTACATTTCCAGAGCCCTCACAGGGCCTCAGAACCAGATTTCTGGTGAGTCCGAAGCTCCCAGGAAATATTTGTCGTCGCCCTTGTGAGAGCTGCCGTGAGAAAACACTCTGCTTTGCCTACTTCGCGGGCCTCGTACCTGAAGGCACTCAGCTGGAGGAGAACGTCAGCATCTCGCAATGCTGAGTCGTTAACGGGACAGCCAGATTGAGCACAGGCCTGGAGGGAAGGCCCTGACGTGAGGTGCAGAAGCGGAGCCGCGCAGCAGTTTCCATGAGGCCGTAGCCTCTGCTCTGCGTGTCTTTAACGGCAGTCGAGTTTCCTGGACACCTGGGAGGCTCGCGGGGGCACCCTGTTCCAGGCTGCAACACGGAGTACTCCCAGGCACCCCTGGGTCTGCTGAGCAACATCCAGGCCCGGAGCCCTTTGGAGCCGCTCTCTATACGCCGAGTGTAGGGAAACGCCCTGCACTCTGTCCTGGAGCAGATTCGTTTCCCCACCAAACCCACACTTTCACGAACAGACTTCTGGCACGTCTCACATGCCTTTGAGGTCTTACGCCTTACCCTAGTCTGAGCTGCCCTGAGAGACTCCTCGGCCTCGCATTCCATCTAGGACCCCCCTGCCGGAATTCACCCTGCCTCCAAGCGAAAGTCGGCTTGCGTTCTTACTGCGATTTAAGCCCTGTGCTTCCTGTGGCCCTGCAGGCTTTGGAATAGCCACAGGCCCCAGAGGCGTAACTAGGCAGGGCATTCCTTGGTTGAGGCAGTTCACTTGACCCAGAACACCCTACTTCGGGGAGTTGGTTCAGGGAAGCAAACGCAGGGTAACATGTGTCTCTTTGGACTGGTTAGAAACCACAGGGAGGTAAGCTGAGTGTGCGCGTGGCAACGGGGGCCTGCTGGAACTATCCTTGCTTTCCCACTTGGAAGGCTGCATTCATGCTGCCTTGAAGCTGCCTGACGTCCCCTGCTGTTGACAGGCCTGGAAACCCGGTAGAAATGCTTCTGGGAAGAAAATGAGTTTGCTCCGTCTCAACCCGGTGCTTCCATGGCCGCGGTGGTGGTTAGCCTGACAAGCTCCAGAACGAAAGGGAAACTCAACGTGAGAATTTGCCTCCAGTTTAGGCCCTGCGTAGCCGGGCAGGAAGGGCTGCATGCAGCAGTTTCCATGAGTTCTTAGTCACCGTTCGGGTTTATTTTAACGGAATTACCCATTTGAGGACCCCTAGGCCCCTCGGGTGTGCATCCATTTCCCCCCAAGGTCCCTGAGGACCTCCAGACACCCCCCCACGCCGTGGTCCGGCTGAGCAACATCGACGCCCATTGCTCTGCCCCTCGGAGGCCCTGTGTGCGTGCCGAGTGATGGGCAACACTCTGCACGTTTTTTGAGGAGAGCTACCTTTCCAGAGCCCTCACAGGGCCTCAGAACCAGATTTCTGGTGAGTCCAAAGCTCCCAGGAAATATTTGTCGTCGCCCTTGTGAGAGCTGCCGTGAGAAAACACTCTGCTTTGCCTACTTCGCGGGCCTCGTACCTGAAGGCACTCAGCTGGAGGAGAACGTCAGCATCTCGCAATGCTGAGTCGTTAACGGGACAGCCAGATTGAGCACAGGCCTGGAGGGAAGGCCCTGACGTGAGGTGCAGAAGCGGAGCCGCGCAGCAGTTTCCATGAGGCCGTAGCCTCTGCTCTGCGTGTCTTTAACGGCAGTCGAGTTTCCTGGACACCTGGGAGGCTCGCGGGGGCACCCTGTTCCAGGCTGCAACACGGAGTACTCCCAGGCACCCCTGGGTCTGCTGAGCAACATCCAGGCCCGGAGCCCTTTGGAGCCGCTCTCTATACGCCGAGTATAGGGAAACGCCCTGCACTCTGTCCTGGAGCAGATTCGTTTCCCCACCAAACCCACACTTTCACGAACAGACTTCTGGCACGTCTCACATGCCTTTGAGGTCTTACGCCTTACCCTAGTCTGAGCTGCCCTGAGAGACCCCTCGGCCTCGCATTCCATCTAGGACCCCCCTGCCGGAATTCACCCTGCCTCCAAGCGAAAGTCGGCTTGCGTTCTTACTGCGATTTAAGCCCTGTGCTTCCTGTGGCCCTGCAGGCTTTGGAATAGCCACAGGCCCCAGAGGCGTAACTAGGCAGGGCATTCCTTGGTTGAGGCAGTTCACTGGACCCAGAACACCCTACTTCGGGGAGTTGATTCAGGGAAGCAAACGCAGGGTAACGTGTGTCTCTTTGGACTGGTTAGAAACCACAGGGAGGTAAGCTGAGTGTGCGCGTGGCAACGGGGGCCTGCTGGAACTATCCTTGCTTTCCCACTTGGAAGGCTGCATTCATGCTGCCTTGAAGCTGCCTGACGTCCCCTGCTGTTGACAGGCCTGGAAATCCGGTAGAAATGCTTCTGGGAAGAAAATGAGTTTGCTCCGTCTCAACCCGGTGCTTCCATGGCCGCGGTGGTGGTTAGCCTGACAAGCTCCAGAACGAAAGGGAAACTCAACGTGAGAATTTGCCTCCAGTTTAGGCCCTGCGTAGCCGGGCAGGAAGGGCTGCATGCAGCAGTTTCCATGAGTTCTTAGTCACCGTTCGGGTTTATTTGAACGGAATTACCCATTTGAGGACCCCTAGGCCCCTCGGGTGTGCATCCATTTCCCCCCAAGGTCCCTGAGGACCTCCAGACACCCCCCCACGCCGTGGTCCGGCTGAGCAACATCGACGCCCATTGCTCTGCCCCTCGGAGGCCCTGTGTGCGTGCCGAGTGATGGGCAACACTCTGCACGTTCCTTGAGGAGAGCTACCTTTCCAGAGCCCTCACACGGCCTCAGAACCAGATTTCTGGTGAGTCCGAAGCTCCCAGGAAATATTTGTCGTCGCCCTTGTGAGAGCTGCCGTGAGAAAACACTCTGCTTTGCCTACTTCGCGGGCCTCGTACCTGAAGGCACTCAGCTGGAGGAGAACGTCAGCATCTCGCAATGCTGAGTCGTTAACGGGACAGCCAGATTGAGCACAGGCCTGGAGGGAAGGCCCTGACGTGAGGTGCAGAAGCGGAGCCGCGCAGCAGTTTCCATGAGGCCGTAGCCTCTGCTCTGCGTGTCTTTAACGGCAGTCGAGTTTCCTGGACACCTGGGAGGCTCGCGGGGGCACCCTGTTCCAGGCTGCAACACGGAGTACTCCCAGGCACCCCTGGGTCTGCTGAGCAACATCCAGGCCCGGAGCCCTTTGGAGCCGCTCTCTATACGCCGAGTGTAGGGAAACGCCCTGCACTCTGTCCTGGAGCAGATTCGTTTCCCCACCAAACCCACACTTTCACGAACAGACTTCTGGCACGTCTCACATGCCTTTGAGGTCTTACGCCTTACCCTAGTCTGAGCTGCCCTGAGAGACCCCTCGGCCTCGCATTCCATCTAGGACCCCCCTGCCGGAATTCACCCTGCCTCCAAGCGAAAGTCGGCTTGCGTTCTTACTGCGATTTAAGCCCTGTGCTTCCTGTGGCCCTGCAGGCTTTGGAATAGCCACAGGCCCCAGAGGCGTAACTAGGCAGGGCATTCCTTGGTTGAGGCAGTTCACTGGACCCAGAACACCCTACTTCGGGGAGTTGATTCAGGGAAGCAAACGCAGGGTAACGTGTGTCTCTTTGGACTGGTTAGAAACCACAGGGAGGTAAGCTGAGTGTGCGCGTGGAAACGGGGGCCTGCTGGAACTATCCTTGCTTTCCCACTTGGAAGGCTGCATTCATGCTGCCTTGAAGCTGCCTGACGTCCCCTGCTGTTGACAGGCCTGGAAATCCGGTAGAAATGCTTCTGGGAAGAAAATGAGTTTGCTCCGTCTCAACCCGGTGCTTCCATGGCCGCGGTGGTGGTTAGCCTGACAAGCTCCAGAACGAAAGGGAAACTCAACGTGAGAATTTGCCTCCAGTTTAGGCCCTGCGTAGCCGGGCAGGAAGGGCTGCATGCAGCAGTTTCCATGAGTTCTTAGTCACCGTTCGGGTTTATTTGAACGGAATTACCCATTTGAGGACCCCTAGGCCCCTCGGGTGTGCATCCATTTCCCCCCAAGGTCCCTGAGGACCTCCAGACACCCCCCCACGCCGTGGTCCGGCTGAGCAACATCGACGCCCATTGCTCTGCCCCTCGGAGGCCCTGTGTGCGTGCCGAGTGATGGGCAACACTCTGCACGTTCCTTGAGGAGAGCTACCTTTCCAGAGCCCTCACACGGCCTCAGAACCAGATTTTTGGTGAGTCCGAAGCTCCCAGGAAATATTTGTCGTCGCCCTTGTGAGAGCTGCCGTGAGAAAACACTCTGCTTTGCCTACTTCGCGGGCCTCGTACCTGAAGGCACTCAGCTGGAGGAGAACGTCAGCATCTCGCAATGCTGAGTCGTTAACGGGACAGCCAGATTGAGCACAGGCCTGGAGGGAAGGCCCTGACGTGAGGTGCAGAAGCGGAGCCGCGCAGCAGTTTCCATGAGGCCGTAGCCTCTGCTCTGCGTGTCTTTAACGGCAGTCGAGTTTCCTGGACACCTGGGAGGCTCGCGGGGGCACCCTGTTCCAGGCTGCAACACGGAGTACTCCCAGGCACCCCTGGGTCTGCTGAGCAACATCCAGGCCCGGAGCCCTTTGGAGCCGCTCTCTATACGCCGAGTGTAGGGAAACGCCCTGCACTCTGTCCTGGAGCAGATTCGTTTCCCCACCAAACCCACACTTTCACGAACAGACTTCTGGCACGTCTCACATGCCTTTGAGGTCTTACGCCTTACCCTAGTCTGAGCTGCCCTGAGAGACCCCTCGGCCTCGCATTCCATCTAGGACCCCCCTGCCGGAATTCACCCTGCCTCCAAGCGAAAGTCGGCTTGCGTTCTTACTGCGATTTAAGCCCTGTGCTTCCTGTGGCCCTGCAGGCTTTGGAATAGCCACAGGCCCCAGAGGCGTAACTAGGCAGGGCATTCCTTGGTTGAGGCAGTTCACTTGACCCAGAACACCCTACTTCGGGGAGTTGGTTCAGGGAAGCAAACGCAGGGTAACGTGTGTCTCTTTGGACTGGTTAGAAACCACAGGGAGGTAAGCTGAGTGTGCGCGTGGAAACGGGGGCCTGCTGGAACTATCCTTGCTTTCCCACTTGGAAGGCTGCATTCATGTTGCCTTGAAGCTGCCTGACGTCCCCTGCTGTTGACAGGCCTGGAAACCCGGTAGAAATGCTTCTGGGAAGAAAATGAGTTTGCTCCGTCTCAACCCGGTACTTCCATGGCCGCGGTGGTGGTTAGCCTGACAAGCTCCAGAACGAAAGGGAAACTCAACGTGAGAATTTGCCTCCAGTTTAGGCCCTGCGTAGCCGGGCAGGAAGGGCTGCATGCAGCAGTTTCCATGAGTTCTTAGTCACCGTTCGGGTTTATTTTAACGGAATTACCCATTTGAGGACCCCTAGGCCCCTCGGGTGTGCATCCATTTCCCTCCAAGGTCACTGAGGACCTCCAGACACCCTCCCCCCACGCCGTGGTCCGGCTGAGCAACATCGACGCCCATTGCTCTGCCCCTCGGAGGCCCTGTGTGCGTGCCGAGTGATGGGCAACACTCTGCACGTTCCTTGAGGAGAGCTACATTTCCAGAGCCCTCACAGGGCCTCAGAACCAGATTTCTGGTGAGTCCGAAGCTCCCAGGAAATATTTGTCGTCACCCTTGTGAGAGCTGCCGTGAGAAAACACTCTGCTTTGCCTACTTCGCGGGCCTCGTACCTGAAGGCACTCAGCTGGAGGAGAACGTCAGCATCTCGCAATGCTGAGTCGTTAACGGGACAGCCAGATTGAGCACAGGCCTGGAGGGAAGGCCCTGACGTGAGGTGCAGAAGCGGAGCCGCGCAGCAGTTTCCATGAGGCCGTAGCCTCTGCTCTGCGTGTCTTTAACGGCAGTCGAGTTTCCTGGACACCTGGGAGGCTCGCGGGGGCACCCTGTTCCAGGCTGCAACACGGAGTACTCCCAGGCACCCCTGGGTCTGCTGAGCAACATCCAGGCCCGGAGCCCTTTGGAGCCGCTCTCTATACGCCGAGTGTAGGGAAACGCCCTGCACTCTCTCCTGGAGAAGATTCGTTTCCCCACCAAACCCACACTTTCACGAACAGACTTCTGGCACGTCTCACATGCCTTTGAGGTCTTACGCCTTACCCTAGTCTGAGCTGCCCTGAGAGACTCCTCGGCCTCGCATTCCATCTAGGACCCCCCTGCCGGAATTCACCCTGCCTCCAAGCGAAAGTCGGCTTGCGTTCTTACTGCGATTTAAGCCCTGTGCTTCCTGTGGCCCTGCAGGCTTTGGAATAGCCACAGGCCCCAGAGGCGTAACTAGGCAGGGCATTCCTTGGTTGAGGCAGTTCACTTGACCCAGAACACCCTACTTCGGGGAGTTGGTTCAGGGAAGCAAACGCAGGGTAACATGTGTCTCTTTGGACTGGTTAGAAACCACAGGGAGGTAAGCTGAGTGTGCGCGTGGCAACGGGGGACTGCTGGAACTATCCTTGCTTTCCCACTTGGAAGGCTGCATTCATGCTGCCTTGAAGCTGCCTGACGTCCCCTGCTGTTGACAGGCCTGGAAATCCGGTAGAAATGCTTCTGGGAAGAAAATGAGTTTGCTCCGTCTCAACCCGGTGCTTCCATGGCCGCGGTGGTGGTTAGCCTGACAAGCTCCAGAACGAAAGGGAAACTCAACGTGAGAATTTGCCTCCAGTTTAGGCCCTGCGTAGCCGGGCAGGAAGGGCTGCATGCAGCAGTTTCCATGAGTTCTTAGTCACCGTTCGGGTTTATTTTAACGGAATTACCCATTTGAGGACCCCTAGGCCCCTCGGGTGTGCATCCATTTCCCCCCAAGGTCCCTGAGGACCTCCAGACACCCCCCCACGCCGTGGTCCGGCTGAGCAACATCGACGCCCATTGCTCTGCCCCTCGGAGGCCCTGTGTGCGTGCCGAGTGATGGGCAACACTCTGCACGTTTTTTGAGGAGAGCTACCTTTCCAGAGCCCTCACACGGCCTCAGAACCAGATTTCTGGTGAGTGCAAAGCTCCCAGGAAATATTTGTCGTCGCCCTTGTGAGAGCTGCCGTGAGAAAACACTCTGCTTTGCCTACTTCGCGGGCCTCGTACCTGAAGGCACTCAGCTGGAGGAGAACGTCAGCATCTCGCAATGCTGAGTCGTTAACGGGACAGCCAGATTGAGCACAGGCCTGGAGGGAAGGCCCTGACGTGAGGTGCAGAAGCGGAGCCGCGCAGCAGTTTCCATGAGGCCGTAGCCTCTGCTCTGCGTGTCTTTAACGGCAGTCGAGTTTCCTGGACACCTGGGAGGCTCGCGGGGGCACCCTGTTCCAGGCTGCAACACGGAGTACTCCCAGGCACCCCTGGGTCTGCTGAGCAACATCCAGGCCCGGAGCCCTTTGGAGCCGCTCTCTATACGCCGAGTGTAGGGAAACGCCCTGCACTCTGTCCTGGAGCAGATTCGTTTCCCCACCAAACCCACACTTTCACGAACAGACTTCTGGCACGTCTCACATGCCTTTGAGGTCTTACGCCTTACCCTAGTCTGAGCTGCCCTGAGAGACCCCTCGGCCTCGCATTCCATCTAGGACCCCCCTGCCGGAATTCACCCTGCCTCCAAGCGAAAGTCGGCTGGCGTTCTTACTGCGATTTAAGCCCTGTGCTTCCTGTGGCCCTGCAGGCTTTGGAATAGCCACAGGCCCCAGAGGCGTAACTAGGCAGGGCATTCCTTGGTTGAGGCAGTTCACTGGACCCAGAACACCCTACTTCGGGGAGTTGGTTCAGGGAAGCAAACGCAGGGTAACGTGTGTCTCTTTGGACTGGTTAGAAACCACAGGGAGGTAAGCTGAGTGTGCGCGTGGAAACGGGGGCCTGCTGGAACTATCCTTGCTTTCCCACTTGGAAGGCTGCATTCATGCTGCCTTGAAGCTGCCTGACGTCCCCTGCTGTTGACAGGCCTGGAAACCCGGTAGAAATGCTTCTGGGAAGAAAATGAGTTTGCTCCGTCTCAACCCGGTGCTTCCATGGCCGCGGTGGTGGTTAGCCTGACAAGCTCCAGAACGAAAGGGAAACTCAACGTGAGAATTTGCCTCCAGTTTAGGCCCTGCGTAGCCGGGCAGGAAGGGCTGCATGCAGCAGTTTCCATGAGTTCTTAGTCACCGTTCGGGTTTATTTGAACGGAATTACCCATTTGAGGACCCCTAGGCCCCTCGGGTGTGCATCCATTTCCCTCCAAGGTCACTGAGGACCTCCAGACACCCCCCCCCACGCCGTGGTCCGGCTGAGCAACATCGACGCCCATTGCTCTGCCCCTCGGAGGCCCTGTGTGCGTGCCGAGTGATGGGCAACACTCTGCACGTTCCTTGAGGAGAGCTACATTTCCAGAGCCCTCACAGGGCCTCAGAACCAGATTTCTGGTGAGTCCGAAGCTCCCAGGAAATATTTGTCGTCGCCCTTGTGAGAGCTGCCGTGAGAAAACACTCTGCTTTGCCTACTTCGCGGGCCTCGTACCTGAAGGCACTCAGCTGGAGGAGAACGTCAGCATCTCGCAATGCTGAGTCGCTAACGGGTCAGCCAGATTGAACACAGGCCTGGAGGGAAGGCCCTGACGTGAGGTGCAGAAGCAGAGCCGCGCAGCAGTTTCCATGAGGCCGTAGCCTCTGCTCTGCGTGTCTTTAACGGCAGTCGAGTTTCCTGGACACCTGGGAGGCTCGCGGGGGCACCCTGTTCCAGGCTGCAACACGGAGTACTCCCAGGCACCCCTGGGTCTGCTGAGCAACATCCAGGCCCGGAGCCCTTTGGAGCCGCTCTCTATACGCCGAGTGTAGGGAAACGCCCTGCACTCTGTCCTGGAGCAGATTCGTTTCCCCACCAAACCCACACTTTCACGAACAGACTTCTGGCACGTCTCACATGCCTTTGAGGTCTTACGCCTTACCCTAGTCTGAGCTGCCCTGAGAGACCCCTCGGCCTCGCATTCCATCTAGGACCCCCCTGCCGGAATTCACCCTGCCTCCAAGCGAAAGTCGGCTGGCGTTCTTACTGCGATTTAAGCCCTGTGCTTCCTGTGGCCCTGCAGGCTTTGGAATAGCCACAGGCCCCAGAGGCGTAACTAGGCAGGGCATTCCTTGGTTGAGGCAGTTCACTGGACCCAGAACACCCTACTTCGGGGAGTTGGTTCAGGGAAGCAAACGCAGGGTAACGTGTGTCTCTTTGGACTGGTTAGAAACCACAGGGAGGTAAGCTGAGTGTGCGCGTGGAAACGGGGGCCTGCTGGAACTATCCTTGCTTTCCCACTTGGAAGGCTGCATTCATGCTGCCTTGAAGCTGCCTGACGTCCCCTGCTGTTGACAGGCCTGGAAACCCGGTAGAAATGCTTCTGGGAAGAAAATGAGTTTGCTCCGTCTCAACCCGGTGCTTCCATGGCCGCGGTGGTGGTTAGCCTGACAAGCTCCAGAACGAAAGGGAAACTCAACGTGAGAATTTGCCTCCAGTTTAGGCCCTGCGTAGCCGGGCAGGAAGGGCTGCATGCAGCAGTTTCCATGAGTTCTTAGTCACCGTTCGGGTTTATTTGAACGGAATTACCCATTTGAGGACCCCTAGGCCCCTCGGGTGTGCATCCATTTCCCTCCAAGGTCACTGAGGACCTCCAGACACCCCCCCCCACGCCGTGGTCCGGCTGAGCAACATCGACGCCCATTGCTCTGCCCCTCGGAGGCCCTGTGTGCGTGCCGAGTGATGGGCAACACTCTGCACGTTCCTTGAGGAGAGC
Source organism: Leucopleurus acutus (assembly GCF_964270905.1). Taxonomy (NCBI): domain Eukaryota; kingdom Metazoa; phylum Chordata; class Mammalia; order Artiodactyla; family Delphinidae; genus Leucopleurus; species Leucopleurus acutus. The sequence goes on from NW_028139010.1 coordinate 273,780, forward strand.
TACCTTTCCAGAGCCCTCACACGGCCTCAGAACCAGATTTCTGGTGAGTCCGAAGCTCCCAGGAAATATTTGTCGTCGCCCTTGTGAGAGCTGCCGTGAGAAAACACTCTGCTTTGCCTACTTCGCGGGCCTCGTACCTGAAGGCACTCAGCTGGAGGAGAACGTCAGCATCTCGCAATGCTGAGTCGTTAACGGGACAGCCAGATTGAGCACAGGCCTGGAGGGAAGGCCCTGACGTGAGGTGCAGAAGCGGAGCCGCGCAGCAGTTTCCATGAGGCCGTAGCCTCTGCTCTGCGTGTCTTTAACGGCAGTCGAGTTTCCTGGACACCTGGGAGGCTCGCGGGGGCACCCTGTTCCAGGCTGCAACACGGAGTACTCCCAGGCACCCCTGGGTCTGCTGAGCAACATCCAGGCCCGGAGCCCTTTGGAGCCGCTCTCTATACGCCGAGTGTAGGGAAACGCCCTGCACTCTGTCCTGGAGCAGATTCGTTTCCCCACCAAACCCACACTTTCACGAACAGACTTCTGGCACGTCTCACATGCCTTTGAGGTCTTACGCCTTACCCTAGTCTGAGCTGCCCTGAGAGACCCCTCGGCCTCGCATTCCATCTAGGACCCCCCTGCCGGAATTCACCCTGCCTCCAAGCGAAAGTCGGCTTGCGTTCTTACTGCGATTTAAGCCCTGTGCTTCCTGTGGCCCTGCAGGCTTTGGAATAGCCACAGGCCCCAGAGGCGTAACTAGGCAGGGCATTCCTTGGTTGAGGCAGTTCACTTGACCCAGAACACCCTACTTCGGGGAGTTGGTTCAGGGAAGCAAACGCAGGGTAACATGTGTCTCTTTGGACTGGTTAGAAACCACAGGGAGGTAAGCTGAGTGTGCGCGTGGCAACGGGGGCCTGCTGGAACTATCCTTGCTTTCCCACTTGGAAGGCTGCATTCATGCTGCCTTGAAGCTGCCTGACGTCCCCTGCTGTTGACAGGCCTGGAAATCCGGTAGAAATGCTTCTGGGAAGAAAATGAGTTTGCTCCGTCTCAACCCGGTGCTTCCATGGCCGCGGTGGTGGTTAGCCTGACAAGCTCCAGAACGAAAGGGAAACTCAACGTGAGAATTTGCCTCCAGTTTAGGCCCTGCGTAGCCGGGCAGGAAGGGCTGCATGCAGCAGTTTCCATGAGTTCTTAGTCACCGTTCGGGTTTATTTGAACGGAATTACCCATTTGAGGACCCCTAGGCCCCTCGGGTGTGCATCCATTTCCCCCCAAGGTCCCTGAGGACCTCCAGACACCCCCCCACGCCGTGGTCCGGCTGAGCAACATCGACGCCCATTGCTCTGCCCCTCGGAGGCCCTGTGTGCGTGCCGAGTGATGGGCAACACTCTGCACGTTCCTTGAGGAGAGCTACCTTTCCAGAGCCCTCACACGACCTCAGAACCAGATTTCTGGTGAGTCCGAAGCTCCCAGGAAATATTTGTCGTCGCCCTTGTGAGAGCTGCCGTGAGAAAACACTCTGCTTTGCCTACTTCGCGGGCCTCGTACCTGAAGGCACTCAGCTGGAGGAGAACGTCAGCATCTCGCAATGCTGAGTCGTTAACGGGACAGCCAGATTGAGCACAGGCCTGGAGGGAAGGCCCTGACGTGAGGTGCAGAAGCGGAGCCGCGCAGCAGTTTCCATGAGGCCGTAGCCTCTGCTCTGCGTGTCTTTAACGGCAGTCGAGTTTCCTGGACACCTGGGAGGCTCGCGGGGGCACCCTGTTCCAGGCTGCAACACGGAGTACTCCCAGGCACCCCTGGGTCTGCTGAGCAACATCCAGGCCCGGAGCCCTTTGGAGCCGCTCTCTATACGCCGAGTGTAGGGAAACGCCCTGCACTCTGTCCTGGAGCAGATTCGTTTCCCCACCAAACCCACACTTTCACGAACAGACTTCTGGCACGTCTCACATGCCTTTGAGGTCTTACGCCTTACCCTAGTCTGAGCTGCCCTGAGAGACCCCTCGGCCTCGCATTCCATCTAGGACCCCCCTGCCGGAATTCACCCTGCCTCCAAGCGAAAGTCGGCTTGCGTTCTTACTGCGATTTAAGCCCTGTGCTTCCTGTGGCCCTGCAGGCTTTGGAATAGCCACAGGCCCCAGAGGCGTAACTAGGCAGGGCATTCCTTGGTTGAGGCAGTTCACTTGACCCAGAACACCCTACTTCGGGGAGTTGGTTCAGGGAAGCAAACGCAGGGTAACGTGTGTCTCTTTGGACTGGTTAGAAACCACAGGGAGGTAAGCTGAGTGTGCGCGTGGCAACGGGGGCCTGCTGGAACTATCCTTGCTTTCCCACTTGGAAGGCTGCATTCATGCTGCCTTGAAGCTGCCTGACGTCCCCTGCTGTTGACAGGCCTGGAAATCCGGTAGAAATGCTTCTGGGAAGAAAATGAGTTTGCTCCGTCTCAACCCGGTGCTTCCATGGCCGCGGTGGTGGTTAGCCTGACAAGCTCCAGAACGAAAGGGAAACTCAACGTGAGAATTTGCCTCCAGTTTAGGCCCTGCGTAGCCGGGCAGGAAGGGCTGCATGCAGCAGTTTCCATGAGTTCTTAGTCACCGTTCGGGTTTATTTTAACGGAATTACCCATTTGAGGACCCCTAGGCCCCTCTGGTGTGCATCCATTTCCCTCCAAGGTCACTGAGGACCTCCAGACACCCCCCCCCCACGCCGTGGTCCGGCTGAGCAACATCGACGCCCATTGCTCTGCCCCTCGGAGGCCCTGTGTGCGTGCCGAGTGATGGGCAACACTCTGCACGTTCCTTGAGGAGAGCTACATTTCCAGAGCCCTCACAGGGCCTCAGAACCAGATTTCTGGTGAGTCCGAAGCTCCCAGGAAATATTTGTCGTCGCCCTTGTGAGAGCTGCCGTGAGAAAACACTCTGCTTTGCCTACTTCGCGGGCCTCGTACCTGAAGGCACTCAGCTGGAGGAGAACGTCAGCATCTCGCAATGCTGAGTCGTTAACGGGACAGCCAGATTGAGCACAGGCCTGGAGGGAAGGCCCTGACGTGAGGTGCAGAAGCGGAGCCGCGCAGCAGTTTCCATGAGGCCGTAGCCTCTGCTCTGCGTGTCTTTAACGGCAGTCGAGTTTCCTGGACACCTGGGAGGCTCGCGGGGGCACCCTGTTCCAGGCTGCAACACGGAGTACTCCCAGGCACCCCTGGGTCTGCTGAGCAACATCCAGGCCCGGAGCCCTTTGGAGCCGCTCTCTATACGCCGAGTGTAGGGAAACGCCCTGCACTCTGTCCTGGAGCAGATTCGTTTCCCCACCAAACCCACACTTTCACGAACAGACTTCTGGCACGTCTCACATGCCTTTGAGGTCTTACGCCTTACCCTAGTCTGAGCTGCCCTGAGAGACCCCTCGGCCTCGCATTCCATCTAGGACCCCCCTGCCGGAATTCACCCTGCCTCCAAGCGAAAGTCGGCTTGCGTTCTTACTGCGATTTAAGCCCTGTGCTTCCTGTGGCCCTGCAGGCTTTGGAATAGCCACAGGCCCCAGAGGCGTAACTAGGCAGGGCATTCCTTGGTTGAGGCAGTTCACTTGACCCAGAACACCCTACTTCGGGGAGTTGGTTCAGGGAAGCAAACGCAGGGTAACATGTGTCTCTTTGGACTGGTTAGAAACCACAGGGAGGTAAGCTGAGTGTGCGCGTGGCAACGGGGGCCTGCTGGAACTATCCTTGCTTTCCCACTTGGAAGGCTGCATTCATGCTGCCTTGAAGCTGCCTGACGTCCCCTGCTGTTGACAGGCCTGGAAATCCGGTAGAAATGCTTCTGGGAAGAAAATGAGTTTGCTCCGTCTCAACCCGGTGCTTCCATGGCCGCGGTGGTGGTTAGCCTGACAAGCTCCAGAACGAAAGGGAAACTCAACGTGAGAATTTGCCTCCAGTTTAGGCCCTGCGTAGCCGGGCAGGAAGGGCTGCATGCAGCAGTTTCCATGAGTTCTTAGTCACCGTTCGGGTTTATTTGAACGGAATTACCCATTTGAGGACCCCTAGGCCCCTCGGGTGTGCATCCATTTCCCCCCAAGGTCCCTGAGGACCTCCAGACACCCCCCCACGCCGTGGTCCGGCTGAGCAACATCGACGCCCATTGCTCTGCCCCTCGGAGGCCCTGTGTGCGTGCCGAGTGATGGGCAACACTCTGCACGTTCCTTGAGGAGAGCTACCTTTCCAGAGCCCTCACACGACCTCAGAACCAGATTTCTGGTGAGTCCGAAGCTCCCAGGAAATATTTGTCGTCGCCCTTGTGAGAGCTGCCGTGAGAAAACACTCTGCTTTGCCTACTTCGCGGGCCTCGTACCTGAAGGCACTCAGCTGGAGGAGAACGTCAGCATCTCGCAATGCTGAGTCGTTAACGGGACAGCCAGATTGAGCACAGGCCTGGAGGGAAGGCCCTGACGTGAGGTGCAGAAGCGGAGCCGCGCAGCAGTTTCCATGAGGCCGTAGCCTCTGCTCTGCGTGTCTTTAACGGCAGTCGAGTTTCCTGGACACCTGGGAGGCTCGCGGGGGCACCCTGTTCCAGGCTGCAACACGGAGTACTCCCAGGCACCCCTGGGTCTGCTGAGCAACATCCAGGCCCGGAGCCCTTTGGAGCCGCTCTCTATACGCCGAGTGTAGGGAAACGCCCTGCACTCTGTCCTGGAGCAGATTCGTTTCCCCACCAAACCCACACTTTCACGAACAGACTTCTGGCACGTCTCACATGCCTTTGAGGTCTTACGCCTTACCCTAGTCTGAGCTGCCCTGAGAGACCCCTCGGCCTCGCATTCCATCTAGGACCCCCCTGCCGGAATTCACCCTGCCTCCAAGCGAAAGTCGGCTTGCGTTCTTACTGCGATTTAAGCCCTGTGCTTCCTGTGGCCCTGCAGGCTTTGGAATAGCCACAGGCCCCAGAGGCGTAACTAGGCAGGGCATTCCTTGGTTGAGGCAGTTCACTTGACCCAGAACACCCTACTTCGGGGAGTTGGTTCAGGGAAGCAAACGCAGGGTAACGTGTGTCTCTTTGGACTGGTTAGAAACCACAGGGAGGTAAGCTGAGTGTGCGCGTGGCAACGGGGGCCTGCTGGAACTATCCTTGCTTTCCCACTTGGAAGGCTGCATTCATGCTGCCTTGAAGCTGCCTGACGTCCCCTGCTGTTGACAGGCCTGGAAATCCGGTAGAAATGCTTCTGGGAAGAAAATGAGTTTGCTCCGTCTCAACCCGGTGCTTCCATGGCCGCGGTGGTGGTTAGCCTGACAAGCTCCAGAACGAAAGGGAAACTCAACGTGAGAATTTGCCTCCAGTTTAGGCCCTGCGTAGCCGGGCAGGAAGGGCTGCATGCAGCAGTTTCCATGAGTTCTTAGTCACCGTTCGGGTTTATTTTAACGGAATTACCCATTTGAGGACCCCTAGGCCCCTCTGGTGTGCATCCATTTCCCTCCAAGGTCACTGAGGACCTCCAGACACCCCCCCCCCACGCCGTGGTCCGGCTGAGCAACATCGACGCCCATTGCTCTGCCCCTCGGAGGCCCTGTGTGCGTGCCGAGTGATGGGCAACACTCTGCACGTTCCTTGAGGAGAGCTACATTTCCAGAGCCCTCACAGGGCCTCAGAACCAGATTTCTGGTGAGTCCGAAGCTCCCAGGAAATATTTGTCGTCGCCCTTGTGAGAGCTGCCGTGAGAAAACACTCTGCTTTGCCTACTTCGCGGGCCTCGTACCTGAAGGCACTCAGCTGGAGGAGAACGTCAGCATCTCGCAATGCTGAGTCGTTAACGGGACAGCCAGATTGAGCACAGGCCTGGAGGGAAGGCCCTGACGTGAGGTGCAGAAGCGGAGCCGCGCAGCAGTTTCCATGAGGCCGTAGCCTCTGCTCTGCGTGTCTTTAACGGCAGTCGAGTTTCCTGGACACCTGGGAGGCTCGCGGGGGCACCCTGTTCCAGGCTGCAACACGGAGTACTCCCAGGCACCCCTGGGTCTGCTGAGCAACATCCAGGCCCGGAGCCCTTTGGAGCCGCTCTCTATACGCCGAGTGTAGGGAAACGCCCTGCACTCTGTCCTGGAGCAGATTCGTTTCCCCACCAAACCCACACTTTCACGAACAGACTTCTGGCACGTCTCACATGCCTTTGAGGTCTTACGCCTTACCCTAGTCTGAGCTGCCCTGAGAGACTCCTCGGCCTCGCATTCCATCTAGGACCCCCCTGCCGGAATTCACCCTGCCTCCAAGCGAAAGTCGGCTTGCGTTCTTACTGCGATTTAAGCCCTGTGCTTCCTGTGGCCCTGCAGGCTTTGGAATAGCCACAGGCCCCAGAGGCGTAACTAGGCAGGGCATTCCTTGGTTGAGGCAGTTCACTTGACCCAGAACACCCTACTTCGGGGAGTTGGTTCAGGGAAGCAAACGCAGGGTAACATGTGTCTCTTTGGACTGGTTAGAAACCACAGGGAGGTAAGCTGAGTGTGCGCGTGGCAACGGGGGCCTGCTGGAACTATCCTTGCTTTCCCACTTGGAAGGCTGCATTCATGCTGCCTTGAAGCTGCCTGACGTCCCCTGCTGTTGACAGGCCTGGAAACCCGGTAGAAATGCTTCTGGGAAGAAAATGAGTTTGCTCCGTCTCAACCCGGTGCTTCCATGGCCGCGGTGGTGGTTAGCCTGACAAGCTCCAGAACGAAAGGGAAACTCAACGTGAGAATTTGCCTCCAGTTTAGGCCCTGCGTAGCCGGGCAGGAAGGGCTGCATGCAGCAGTTTCCATGAGTTCTTAGTCACCGTTCGGGTTTATTTTAACGGAATTACCCATTTGAGGACCCCTAGGCCCCTCGGGTGTGCATCCATTTCCCCCCAAGGTCCCTGAGGACCTCCAGACACCCCCCCACGCCGTGGTCCGGCTGAGCAACATCGACGCCCATTGCTCTGCCCCTCGGAGGCCCTGTGTGCGTGCCGAGTGATGGGCAACACTCTGCACGTTTTTTGAGGAGAGCTACCTTTCCAGAGCCCTCACAGGGCCTCAGAACCAGATTTCTGGTGAGTCCAAAGCTCCCAGGAAATATTTGTCGTCGCCCTTGTGAGAGCTGCCGTGAGAAAACACTCTGCTTTGCCTACTTCGCGGGCCTCGTACCTGAAGGCACTCAGCTGGAGGAGAACGTCAGCATCTCGCAATGCTGAGTCGTTAACGGGACAGCCAGATTGAGCACAGGCCTGGAGGGAAGGCCCTGACGTGAGGTGCAGAAGCGGAGCCGCGCAGCAGTTTCCATGAGGCCGTAGCCTCTGCTCTGCGTGTCTTTAACGGCAGTCGAGTTTCCTGGACACCTGGGAGGCTCGCGGGGGCACCCTGTTCCAGGCTGCAACACGGAGTACTCCCAGGCACCCCTGGGTCTGCTGAGCAACATCCAGGCCCGGAGCCCTTTGGAGCCGCTCTCTATACGCCGAGTATAGGGAAACGCCCTGCACTCTGTCCTGGAGCAGATTCGTTTCCCCACCAAACCCACACTTTCACGAACAGACTTCTGGCACGTCTCACATGCCTTTGAGGTCTTACGCCTTACCCTAGTCTGAGCTGCCCTGAGAGACCCCTCGGCCTCGCATTCCATCTAGGACCCCCCTGCCGGAATTCACCCTGCCTCCAAGCGAAAGTCGGCTTGCGTTCTTACTGCGATTTAAGCCCTGTGCTTCCTGTGGCCCTGCAGGCTTTGGAATAGCCACAGGCCCCAGAGGCGTAACTAGGCAGGGCATTCCTTGGTTGAGGCAGTTCACTGGACCCAGAACACCCTACTTCGGGGAGTTGATTCAGGGAAGCAAACGCAGGGTAACGTGTGTCTCTTTGGACTGGTTAGAAACCACAGGGAGGTAAGCTGAGTGTGCGCGTGGCAACGGGGGCCTGCTGGAACTATCCTTGCTTTCCCACTTGGAAGGCTGCATTCATGCTGCCTTGAAGCTGCCTGACGTCCCCTGCTGTTGACAGGCCTGGAAATCCGGTAGAAATGCTTCTGGGAAGAAAATGAGTTTGCTCCGTCTCAACCCGGTGCTTCCATGGCCGCGGTGGTGGTTAGCCTGACAAGCTCCAGAACGAAAGGGAAACTCAACGTGAGAATTTGCCTCCAGTTTAGGCCCTGCGTAGCCGGGCAGGAAGGGCTGCATGCAGCAGTTTCCATGAGTTCTTAGTCACCGTTCGGGTTTATTTGAACGGAATTACCCATTTGAGGACCCCTAGGCCCCTCGGGTGTGCATCCATTTCCCCCCAAGGTCCCTGAGGACCTCCAGACACCCCCCCACGCCGTGGTCCGGCTGAGCAACATCGACGCCCATTGCTCTGCCCCTCGGAGGCCCTGTGTGCGTGCCGAGTGATGGGCAACACTCTGCACGTTCCTTGAGGAGAGCTACCTTTCCAGAGCCCTCACACGGCCTCAGAACCAGATTTCTGGTGAGTCCGAAGCTCCCAGGAAATATTTGTCGTCGCCCTTGTGAGAGCTGCCGTGAGAAAACACTCTGCTTTGCCTACTTCGCGGGCCTCGTACCTGAAGGCACTCAGCTGGAGGAGAACGTCAGCATCTCGCAATGCTGAGTCGTTAACGGGACAGCCAGATTGAGCACAGGCCTGGAGGGAAGGCCCTGACGTGAGGTGCAGAAGCGGAGCCGCGCAGCAGTTTCCATGAGGCCGTAGCCTCTGCTCTGCGTGTCTTTAACGGCAGTCGAGTTTCCTGGACACCTGGGAGGCTCGCGGGGGCACCCTGTTCCAGGCTGCAACACGGAGTACTCCCAGGCACCCCTGGGTCTGCTGAGCAACATCCAGGCCCGGAGCCCTTTGGAGCCGCTCTCTATACGCCGAGTGTAGGGAAACGCCCTGCACTCTGTCCTGGAGCAGATTCGTTTCCCCACCAAACCCACACTTTCACGAACAGACTTCTGGCACGTCTCACATGCCTTTGAGGTCTTACGCCTTACCCTAGTCTGAGCTGCCCTGAGAGACCCCTCGGCCTCGCATTCCATCTAGGACCCCCCTGCCGGAATTCACCCTGCCTCCAAGCGAAAGTCGGCTTGCGTTCTTACTGCGATTTAAGCCCTGTGCTTCCTGTGGCCCTGCAGGCTTTGGAATAGCCACAGGCCCCAGAGGCGTAACTAGGCAGGGCATTCCTTGGTTGAGGCAGTTCACTGGACCCAGAACACCCTACTTCGGGGAGTTGATTCAGGGAAGCAAACGCAGGGTAACGTGTGTCTCTTTGGACTGGTTAGAAACCACAGGGAGGTAAGCTGAGTGTGCGCGTGGAAACGGGGGCCTGCTGGAACTATCCTTGCTTTCCCACTTGGAAGGCTGCATTCATGCTGCCTTGAAGCTGCCTGACGTCCCCTGCTGTTGACAGGCCTGGAAATCCGGTAGAAATGCTTCTGGGAAGAAAATGAGTTTGCTCCGTCTCAACCCGGTGCTTCCATGGCCGCGGTGGTGGTTAGCCTGACAAGCTCCAGAACGAAAGGGAAACTCAACGTGAGAATTTGCCTCCAGTTTAGGCCCTGCGTAGCCGGGCAGGAAGGGCTGCATGCAGCAGTTTCCATGAGTTCTTAGTCACCGTTCGGGTTTATTTGAACGGAATTACCCATTTGAGGACCCCTAGGCCCCTCGGGTGTGCATCCATTTCCCCCCAAGGTCCCTGAGGACCTCCAGACACCCCCCCACGCCGTGGTCCGGCTGAGCAACATCGACGCCCATTGCTCTGCCCCTCGGAGGCCCTGTGTGCGTGCCGAGTGATGGGCAACACTCTGCACGTTCCTTGAGGAGAGCTACCTTTCCAGAGCCCTCACACGGCCTCAGAACCAGATTTTTGGTGAGTCCGAAGCTCCCAGGAAATATTTGTCGTCGCCCTTGTGAGAGCTGCCGTGAGAAAACACTCTGCTTTGCCTACTTCGCGGGCCTCGTACCTGAAGGCACTCAGCTGGAGGAGAACGTCAGCATCTCGCAATGCTGAGTCGTTAACGGGACAGCCAGATTGAGCACAGGCCTGGAGGGAAGGCCCTGACGTGAGGTGCAGAAGCGGAGCCGCGCAGCAGTTTCCATGAGGCCGTAGCCTCTGCTCTGCGTGTCTTTAACGGCAGTCGAGTTTCCTGGACACCTGGGAGGCTCGCGGGGGCACCCTGTTCCAGGCTGCAACACGGAGTACTCCCAGGCACCCCTGGGTCTGCTGAGCAACATCCAGGCCCGGAGCCCTTTGGAGCCGCTCTCTATACGCCGAGTGTAGGGAAACGCCCTGCACTCTGTCCTGGAGCAGATTCGTTTCCCCACCAAACCCACACTTTCACGAACAGACTTCTGGCACGTCTCACATGCCTTTGAGGTCTTACGCCTTACCCTAGTCTGAGCTGCCCTGAGAGACCCCTCGGCCTCGCATTCCATCTAGGACCCCCCTGCCGGAATTCACCCTGCCTCCAAGCGAAAGTCGGCTTGCGTTCTTACTGCGATTTAAGCCCTGTGCTTCCTGTGGCCCTGCAGGCTTTGGAATAGCCACAGGCCCCAGAGGCGTAACTAGGCAGGGCATTCCTTGGTTGAGGCAGTTCACTTGACCCAGAACACCCTACTTCGGGGAGTTGGTTCAGGGAAGCAAACGCAGGGTAACGTGTGTCTCTTTGGACTGGTTAGAAACCACAGGGAGGTAAGCTGAGTGTGCGCGTGGAAACGGGGGCCTGCTGGAACTATCCTTGCTTTCCCACTTGGAAGGCTGCATTCATGTTGCCTTGAAGCTGCCTGACGTCCCCTGCTGTTGACAGGCCTGGAAACCCGGTAGAAATGCTTCTGGGAAGAAAATGAGTTTGCTCCGTCTCAACCCGGTACTTCCATGGCCGCGGTGGTGGTTAGCCTGACAAGCTCCAGAACGAAAGGGAAACTCAACGTGAGAATTTGCCTCCAGTTTAGGCCCTGCGTAGCCGGGCAGGAAGGGCTGCATGCAGCAGTTTCCATGAGTTCTTAGTCACCGTTCGGGTTTATTTTAACGGAATTACCCATTTGAGGACCCCTAGGCCCCTCGGGTGTGCATCCATTTCCCTCCAAGGTCACTGAGGACCTCCAGACACCCTCCCCCCACGCCGTGGTCCGGCTGAGCAACATCGACGCCCATTGCTCTGCCCCTCGGAGGCCCTGTGTGCGTGCCGAGTGATGGGCAACACTCTGCACGTTCCTTGAGGAGAGCTACATTTCCAGAGCCCTCACAGGGCCTCAGAACCAGATTTCTGGTGAGTCCGAAGCTCCCAGGAAATATTTGTCGTCACCCTTGTGAGAGCTGCCGTGAGAAAACACTCTGCTTTGCCTACTTCGCGGGCCTCGTACCTGAAGGCACTCAGCTGGAGGAGAACGTCAGCATCTCGCAATGCTGAGTCGTTAACGGGACAGCCAGATTGAGCACAGGCCTGGAGGGAAGGCCCTGACGTGAGGTGCAGAAGCGGAGCCGCGCAGCAGTTTCCATGAGGCCGTAGCCTCTGCTCTGCGTGTCTTTAACGGCAGTCGAGTTTCCTGGACACCTGGGAGGCTCGCGGGGGCACCCTGTTCCAGGCTGCAACACGGAGTACTCCCAGGCACCCCTGGGTCTGCTGAGCAACATCCAGGCCCGGAGCCCTTTGGAGCCGCTCTCTATACGCCGAGTGTAGGGAAACGCCCTGCACTCTCTCCTGGAGAAGATTCGTTTCCCCACCAAACCCACACTTTCACGAACAGACTTCTGGCACGTCTCACATGCCTTTGAGGTCTTACGCCTTACCCTAGTCTGAGCTGCCCTGAGAGACTCCTCGGCCTCGCATTCCATCTAGGACCCCCCTGCCGGAATTCACCCTGCCTCCAAGCGAAAGTCGGCTTGCGTTCTTACTGCGATTTAAGCCCTGTGCTTCCTGTGGCCCTGCAGGCTTTGGAATAGCCACAGGCCCCAGAGGCGTAACTAGGCAGGGCATTCCTTGGTTGAGGCAGTTCACTTGACCCAGAACACCCTACTTCGGGGAGTTGGTTCAGGGAAGCAAACGCAGGGTAACATGTGTCTCTTTGGACTGGTTAGAAACCACAGGGAGGTAAGCTGAGTGTGCGCGTGGCAACGGGGGACTGCTGGAACTATCCTTGCTTTCCCACTTGGAAGGCTGCATTCATGCTGCCTTGAAGCTGCCTGACGTCCCCTGCTGTTGACAGGCCTGGAAATCCGGTAGAAATGCTTCTGGGAAGAAAATGAGTTTGCTCCGTCTCAACCCGGTGCTTCCATGGCCGCGGTGGTGGTTAGCCTGACAAGCTCCAGAACGAAAGGGAAACTCAACGTGAGAATTTGCCTCCAGTTTAGGCCCTGCGTAGCCGGGCAGGAAGGGCTGCATGCAGCAGTTTCCATGAGTTCTTAGTCACCGTTCGGGTTTATTTTAACGGAATTACCCATTTGAGGACCCCTAGGCCCCTCGGGTGTGCATCCATTTCCCCCCAAGGTCCCTGAGGACCTCCAGACACCCCCCCACGCCGTGGTCCGGCTGAGCAACATCGACGCCCATTGCTCTGCCCCTCGGAGGCCCTGTGTGCGTGCCGAGTGATGGGCAACACTCTGCACGTTTTTTGAGGAGAGCTACCTTTCCAGAGCCCTCACACGGCCTCAGAACCAGATTTCTGGTGAGTGCAAAGCTCCCAGGAAATATTTGTCGTCGCCCTTGTGAGAGCTGCCGTGAGAAAACACTCTGCTTTGCCTACTTCGCGGGCCTCGTACCTGAAGGCACTCAGCTGGAGGAGAACGTCAGCATCTCGCAATGCTGAGTCGTTAACGGGACAGCCAGATTGAGCACAGGCCTGGAGGGAAGGCCCTGACGTGAGGTGCAGAAGCGGAGCCGCGCAGCAGTTTCCATGAGGCCGTAGCCTCTGCTCTGCGTGTCTTTAACGGCAGTCGAGTTTCCTGGACACCTGGGAGGCTCGCGGGGGCACCCTGTTCCAGGCTGCAACACGGAGTACTCCCAGGCACCCCTGGGTCTGCTGAGCAACATCCAGGCCCGGAGCCCTTTGGAGCCGCTCTCTATACGCCGAGTGTAGGGAAACGCCCTGCACTCTGTCCTGGAGCAGATTCGTTTCCCCACCAAACCCACACTTTCACGAACAGACTTCTGGCACGTCTCACATGCCTTTGAGGTCTTACGCCTTACCCTAGTCTGAGCTGCCCTGAGAGACCCCTCGGCCTCGCATTCCATCTAGGACCCCCCTGCCGGAATTCACCCTGCCTCCAAGCG